>NC_068438.1:30788299-31123299 GCF_023373465.1 Oncorhynchus keta | reverse complement strand
GACCAACACACTGGGTTAGAGACAGACCAACACACTGGGTTATAGAGAGACCAACACACTGGGTTATAGAGATACCAACACACTGGGTTAGAGAGAGACCAACACACTGGGTTAGACACAGACCAGCACACTGGGTTAGAGAGAGACCAACACACTGGGTTATAGAGAGACCAACACACCGGGTTATGGAGAGACCAACACACTGGGTTAGAGAGAGACCAACACACTGGGTGAGACACAGACCAACGCACTGGGTTAGAGAGAGACCAACACACTGGGTTAGAGAGAGACCAACACACTGGGTTATAGAGAGACCAACACACTGGGTTAGACACAGACCAACACACTGGGTTAGAGAGAGACCAACACACTGGGTTAGAGAGAGACCAACACACTGGGTTAGAGAGAGACCAACACACTGGGTTAGACACAGACCAACACACTGGGTTAGAGAGAGACCAACACACTGGGTTAGAGAGAGACCAACACACTGGGTTAGACACAGACAATCACACTGGGTTAGAGAGAGAGCCACACACTGGGTAAGACACAGACCAACACACTGGGTTAGAGAGAGACCAACACACTGGGTTAGAGACAACACACTGCCCAACACACTGGGTTAGAGAACACACTGACCAACACACTGGGTTCTCAGAGAGAGAGTTAGAGAGACCAACACACTGGGTTAGAGACAGACCAACACACTGGGTTCTCAGAGAGAGACCAACACACTGGGTTAGAGAGAGACCAAGCAGAGACAGACCAACACACTGGGTTAGACACAGACCAACACACTGGGTTAGAGAGAGACCAACACACTGGGTTAGAGAGAGACCAACACACTGGGTTAGAGAGAGACCAACACACTGGGTTAGAGACAGACCAACACACTGGGTTAGAGACCAACACACTGGGTTAGAGAGAGACCAACACACTGGGTTAGAGACAGACCAACACACTGGGTTAGAGACAGACCAACACACTGGGTTAGAGAGAGACCAACACACTGGGTTAGAGACAAACACACTGGGTTACCAACACACTGGGTTAGAGAGAGACCAACACACTGGGTTAGAGACAGACCAACACACTGGGTTAGAGACAGACCAACACACTGGGTTAGAGAGAGACCAACACACTGGGTTAGAGAGAGACCAACACACTGGGTTAGAGACAGACCAACACACTGGGTTAGAGACAGACCAACACACTGGGTTAGAGAGAGACCAACACACTGGGTTAGAGAGAGACCAACACACTGGGTTATAGACAAACCAACACACTGGGTTAGAGACAGACCAACACACTGGGTTATAGAGAGACCAAAACACTGGGTTAGAGAGAGACCAACACACTGGGTCGAGTCAGACCAACACACTGGGTTAGAGAGAGACCAACACACTGGGTTAGAGACAAACCAACACACTGGGTTAGAGACAAACCAACACACCGGGCTAGACACAGACCAACACACTTGGTTAGAGAGAGACCAACACACTGGGTTAGAGACAGACCAACACACTGGGTTGTAGAGCAAGACCAACACACTGAGTTATAGAGAGACCAACACACTGGGTTATAGAGATACCAACACACTGGGTTAGAGAGAGACCAACACACTGGGTTAGACACAGACCAACACACTGGGTTAGAGAGAGACCAACACACTGGGTTCTCAGACCAACACACTGTTATAGAGACCAACACACTGGGTTCTGAGCAACACACTGGGTTAGACCAACACACTGGGTTAGAGATTGACACACTGGGTTAGAGACAGACCAACACACTGGGTTAGAGTGCTGGTTTATAGAGAGACCAACACACTGGGTTGTAGAGACAGACAAACACACTGGGTTAGAGACCAACACACTGGGTTCTAGAGAACATGACCAACACACTGGGTTAGAGAGAGACAACACACTGACCAACACACTGGGGGTTCTCAGACCAAACACTGCCAACACACTGGGTTAGAGAGAGACCAACACACTGGGTTAGACACAGACCAACACACTGGGTTGTAGAGAGACCAACACACTGGGTTAGAGAGAGACCAACACACTGGGTTAGAGACAAACCAACACACTGGGTTAGAGACAGACCAACACACTGGGTTAGAGAGAGACTAACCACTAGTCATACAGTCCATTCTACCTCCTGATGAGAGAGACAGGGAAGCAATAAAGCAATATGTACCGTATCTGTCAAAACATGAAAGAGTTGACTCACATGTTTAGGTTGTCTAGACATACTGAAGTAGAACGATGTACAAAGTGCATTTGTTTATTTTGAGTGTCTACATGTACGAAAAGGTCAAGCCTTTGAAAACATACTTGAAAATGAAAAAATAGGCCTCCCGGGTGGCACAGTGGTTAAGGGCGCTGTACTGCAGCGTCAGCTGTGCCATCAGAGGCTCTGGGTTCACGCCCAGGCTTTGTCGTGACCGGGAGGTCCATGGGGCGACGCACAATTGGCCTAGCGTCATCCGGGTTAGGGAGGGTTTGGCCGGTAGGGGTGTCCTTGTCTCATCATGCACCAGCGACTCCTGTGGCGGGCCGGGTGCAGTGCGCGCTATCCAAGGTTGCCAGGTGCACTGTGTTTCCTGCGACACGGCTGCCTCCGGGTTGGATGCGCGCTGTGTTAAGAAGCACTGTGCCACCCGGGAGGCGGCTTGGTTGGGTTGTGTATCGGAGGACGCATGACTTTCAACCTTTGTCTCTCCCGAGCCCGTACGGGAGTTGTAGCGATGAGACAAGATAGTAACTACTAAAACAATTGGACACCATGAAATTGGGGAGAAAAAGGGGTAAAATTCAAAAACAAATAAAAAGAAACACCACCTTTTGTAGTCTGCAACCAGAAGGAATCAGCCAACCTTATGTGTGCCTTATCCCTGTCCTGACCATCCATTTGATGGTTACAGTATAGCTGTCTTAAAGATCTCTTTGTGTTTCCTGGTTGAGTTTAGTTCATCCTGCTGGAGGTGCCCAGGCTGCAGCACATCATTGTGGTGGATGACACGCCCACCAAGTGGCCTGGTTACCCACGAGGCATCAGTGTCCACAACATGGCTACCGTTCAGGAGCTGGGGACCAAGCTTGAGAATGGTAAACACACAGGTGTGTGTGTGTGTGTGTGTGTGTGTGTGTGTGTGTGTGTGTGTGTGTGTGTGTGTGTGTGTGTGTGTGTGTGTGTGTGTGTGTGTGTGTGTGTGTGTGTGTGTGTGTGTGTGTGTGTGTGTGTGTGTGTGTGTGTACTAATAATTTCTTTAACGGCATTATACTGAAATGTACACAACATGTATAACATTGTTATAGCATTCATTTACTAGTTTGTAGTGAGTCACTTTGCTAGTTTCAGAGATACTGTAGTCTCAGAGATACTGTGGTCTCAGAGATACTATGGTCTCAGAGATACTGTGGTCTCAGAGATACTGTCGTCTCATAGATATGTGGTCTCAGAGATACTGTAGTCTCAGAGATACTGTGGTCTCAGAGATACTGTGGTCTCAGAGATACTGTGGGCTCAGAGATACTGTGGTCTCAGAGATACTGTGGTCTCAGATACTATGGTCTCAGAGATACTGTGGTCTCAGAGATACTGTAGACTCAGAGATACTGTGGTCTTAGAGATACTGTTGTCTCAGAGATACTGTGGTCTCAGAGATACTGTAGTCTCAGAGATACTGTGGTCTCAGAGATACTGTGGTCTCAGAGATACTATGGTCTCAGAGATACTATAGTCTCAGAGATACTATGGTCTCAGAGATACTGTGGTCTCAGATACTATGGTCTCAGAGATACTGTAGTCTCAGAGATAATGTGGTCTCAGAGATACTGTAGTCTCAGAGATACTATGATCTCAGAGATACTGTGGTCTCATATACTGTGGTCTCAGAGATACTATGGTCTCAGAGATACTGTGGTCTCAGATACTATGGTCTCAGAGATAATGTAGTCTCAGAGATACTGTAGTCTCAGAGATACTGTGGTCTCAGAGATACTGTAGTCTCGGAGATACTATGGTCTCAGAGATACTGTGGTCTCAGAGATACTGTGGTCTCAGAGATACTGTGGTCTCAGATACTATGGTCTCAGAGATACTGTAGTCTCAGAGATACTGTAGTCTCAGAGATACTGTGGTCTCAGAGATACTGTGGTCTCAGATACTATGGTCTCAGAGATAATGTGGTCTCAGAGATACTGTGGTCTCAGATACTATGGTCTCAGAGATACTGTGGTCTCAGAGATACTGTGGTCTCAGAGATACTGTAGTCTCAGAGATACTTTAGTCTCAGAGATCCTGTGGTCTCAGAGATACTGTTGTCTCAGAGATATTGTTGTCTCAGAGCTACTGTGGTCTCAGATACTGTGGTCTCAGATACTGTGGTCTCAGAGACACTGTGGTCTCAGATACTGTAGTCTGAGAGATACTGTAGTCTCAGAGATACTATGGTCTCAGAGATAATGTAGTCTCAGAGATACTGTAGTCTCAGAGATACTGTGGTCTCAGAGATACTGTAGTCTTGGAGATACTATGGTCTCAGAGATACTGTGGTCTCAGAGATACTGTGGTCTCAGAGATACTGTGGTCTCAGATACTATGGTCTCAGAGATACTGTAGTCTCAGAGATACTGTAGTCTCAGAGATACTGTGGTCTCAGAGATACTGTGGTCTCAGATACTATGGTCTCAGAGATAATGTGGTCTCAGAGATACTGTGGTCTCAGATACTATGGTCTCAGAGATACTGTAGTCTCAGAGATACTGTGGTCTCAGAGATACTGTGGTCTCAGAGATACTGTAGTCTCAGAGATACTTTAGTCTCAGAGATCCTGTGGTCTCAGAGATACTGTTGTCTCAGAGATATTGTGGTCTCAGAGCTACTGTGGTCTCAGATACTGTGGTCTCAGATACTGTGCTCTCAGAGACACTGTGTTCTCAGATACTGTAGTCTGAGAGATACTGTAGTCTCAGAGATACTGTAGTCTCAGAGATACTGTGGTCTCAGAGATACTGTAGTCTCATAGATACTGTGGTCTCAGAGATACTGTGGTCTCAGAGATACTGTGGTCTCAGATACTGTAGTCTTAAGGGGGAGGGTGGGTGGGGGTTCGTTGGTGCGGCTCATTAGGTCATGTGAATGAGGAAGTGGACACATCTGTGTCAGATTAAACTCAGAGGAAACACTCCCTTTCTCTTCAATGTCTCTCTCCTTTCCTTCCTCTCTCTTTCCATCCCTCCCTTTCTCCAGCTGGTCTCTAGTGCTGGTCTCTAGTGCTGGTCTCTAGTGCTTGACCCATAACAAGTAGAGCTGGTACTGTGAGGGGTAGGTGTGTGTGTGTGTGTGTGTGTGTGTGTGTGTGTGTGTGTGTGTGTGTGTGTGTGTGTGTGTGTGTGTGTGTGTGTGTGTGTGTGTGTGTGTGTGTGTGTGTGTGTGTGTGTGTGTGTGTGTGTGTGTGTGAGTGTGCATGTGCGTTCGTGCGTGCGTGCGTGTGTGCTGACCTGTGGGATTAGGAAGGAGGGTCATGTTTATAGACACTTCTGTAAACTTCACATGACATCATTCCCCCAACACCCCTCTCCTCCTCCTCTCCTCCCTGTATCTCTGGATCCATGTTCAAGTCAGAACAAGGCCCCTCCTCTCGCATGCGGTAGACTCCAAGTCACGTCCCACTCCTCTCTCCCTCTCCTATCTCCCACTCCTCTCTCCCTCTCCTATCTCCCACTCCTATCTCTCTCTCCTATCTCCCACTCCTATCTCCCACTCCTCCCTCTCCCTCCCACTCCTATCTCCTCTCTCTCCCACTCTCTCCCACTATCTCCCCTCTCCTATCTCCCTCCCTATCTCCCACTCCTATCTCCCACTCCTATCTCCCTCTCCTATCTCCCACTCCTCTCTCCCTCTCCTATCTCCCACTCCTCTCTCCCTCTCCTATCTCCCACTCCTATCTCCCACTCCTCTCTCCCTCTCATATCTCCCACTCCTCTCTCCCACTCCTCTCTCCCTCTCCTATCTCCCACTCCTCTCTCCCTCTCCTATCTCCCACTCCTATCTCCCACTCCTCTCTCCCTCTCCTATCTCCCACTCCTATCTCCCTCTCCTATCTCCCACTCCTATCTCTCCCTCTCCTATCTCCCACTCCTCTCTCCCTCTCCTATCTCCCACTCCTCTCTCCCTCTCCTATCTCCCACTCCTATCTCTCTCTCCTATCTCCCACTCCTATCTCCCACTCCTCTCTCCCTCTCCTCTCTCCCTCTCCTATCTCCCACTCCTCTCTCCCTCTCCTATCTCCCACTCCTATCTCCCACTCCTCTCTCCCTCTCCTATCTCCCACTCCTCTCTCCCTCTCCTATCTCCCACTCCTCTCTCCCTCTCCTATCTCCCACTCCTATCTCTCTCTCTCCTACTCTTTTGCTCCTTTCTTCCTCTCTCTCTCTGTCCTGTGTGTCTTCTGTTTGGGTGTGTTTTGTTTTTCTGCACTCGCTGTGGACATCGTGGAAATGTTTATATTCCACACGACACTGAGCAGCCCCCCAGCCCTACAAAAAACAATCAAAATCACGTCTTATATTTCCACATGAGGACAACAGAGAAATCTACTGACTACTGACTGGGATTTCTTATTTTCATCCCAAGACCCAAATGATAAATTAATTGTCCTCCAGGGACCCAAATTACGAAGAAATAGTGTGTGATTGTAGATGTATTCTTATAACACACAACCTACCTCTCACAAGCCAAGGACCCACTTTGGGTCCTGACCCATAGTTTAAGAAACCTATATGATCTAGAATCATCTCACTTCCTTCCACATTGCCAGAATCCACATTGCCTGACATAATATAACTTCAGAGTGGCTTTTTGGCAAGCCTAGACAAGATTAACATGGTGTCTTGGAGAACTTAAGCCCAAACATTTGAAATGGGCTGACGGGGGGAGGAGAGGCTTTACGTCAATTGAACAGCTCTCAGCCAGTTAACACACAGCCAAATGTCAGAGAAGAAAGAGAAGAGTAAAATAAGATGAAGAGAGCCGTAGAGGGGCAGAGAGAGAGAGATATATTGTAAAGAGGAAGGTAGATGCGGAGAGAGGAAAGAGGCAGAGGTAGATGGGGTTTTTGGCATTAAGATATGATGTATCTTCCTACTGAGAGTGCCAAGAGGCTGAGGAGATTTACTAAATGGTGACATTATGTTTAATGGGTTTAATATTTTACTGGACTGATGTTCCTCTCCCTCTTTATTCCATTAGGAATGTTCCATTCTACCACTCCTTTAGATATTCATCATTATGTATCCCCATCTCGTTTAACAGCACCATATGTTCCCAAGCCCTTCGCCTACAGACTATATCCTAACATGGACTTAACAAACCTCCTCCATTTATTGTCCTGCCCTGCAACATATCTTATGATCTCCCATGAACTCCCTTTTCCTACCATATGCTGAATATTTACAAAAACATGCTTTCATGCCATGAACTAATTTGTTTTCCTGTATATGTCTGTGTGTGTGTGTGTGTGTGTGTGTGTGTGTGTGTGTGTGTGTGTGTGTGTGTGTGTGTGTGTGTGTGTGTGTGTGTGTGTGTGTGTGTGTGTGTGTGTGTGTGTGTGTGTGTGTGTGTGTGTGTGTGTGTGTGTGTAGTGTCTCGTGGGCGTAAACAGCCCATGCCCTCTGACATCGCTGTCATCATGTACACCAGCGGCTCCACTGGCGTACCCAAGGGCGTCATGATCTCCCATAGCAACATCATTGCTGGCATCACTGGCATGGCAGAAAGGATACCCAACCTGGGGTAGGTACTGCTAACCTGCCAACCTTATACACTCTCTTTACCCTCCTGGGCTCACTTCCCCCGTACCAAACTACTACTACTGACATTTCCTGATAAGCAACATTTTTTCATGAATCATCGAATAACACTTTGAATGCTCTTAGAATTTTCACAATCCAAGCTGGCTTCCAAAGTGCACCTTATCCAGGAAGATTGATCAAATGTTTACCCTTTTTCAGTTGGCGCTGTCTTAGAGGAAGGTCCCATAATGTCCTGTCTATGCTCTTTGACGGACCTCAGCTGTCCATGGGGGAGTACAGTGTGATGGTTATACATAGCAGGTTCCGTTTCAAAGCTGAATTAAAGAAACACTCAAAGTGATCTATGAGGACAACTTCCTGATTGAGGCCTTGGTGTCAACTGAGCACGTGCAGAAGCGTGGTATTAATGCTGTGCTGTAAATAAATGTAGATGCTGTACCATCACACTGGTGATCATTACGACAACGAATGTGTTTGCTTAGTGTTCTTAAAAAACTCTCTCCTTCTCTGGAGAACAGGATTGGGGGAAGAGAGGGAGGGGAGTGGAAGAATAGGAAGATGGAAGAGAGGGAGGGGAGTGGAAAAATAGGAAGATTGAAGAGAGGGAGGGGAGTGGAAGAATAGGAAGATGGAAGAGAGGGAGGGGAGTGGAAGAATAGGAAGATGGAAGAGAGGGAGGGGAGTGGAAGAATAGGAAGATGGAAGAGAGGGAGGGGAGTGGAAGAATAGGAAGATGGAAGAGAGGGAGGGGAGTGGAAGAATAGGAAGATGGAAGAGAGGGAGGGGAGTGGAAGAAGAGGAAGATGGAAGAGAGGGAGGGGAGTGGAAGAATAGGAAGATGGAAGAGAGGGAGGGGAGTGGAAGAATAGGAAGATGGAAGAGAGGGAGGGGAGTGGAAGAAGAGGAAGATGGAAGAGAGGGAGGGGAGTGGAAGAATAGGAAGATGGAAGAGAGGGAGGGGAGTGGAAGAATAGGAAGATGGAAGAGAGGGAGGGGAGTGGAAGAATAGGAAGATGGAAGAGAGGGAGGGGAGTGGAAGAATAGGAAGATGGAAGAGAGGGAGGGGAGTGGAAGAATAGGAAGATGGAAGAGAGGGAGGGGAGTGGAAGAATAGGAAGATGGAAGAGAGGGAGGGGAGTGGAAGAATAGGAAGATGGAAGAGAGGGAGGGAGTGGAAGAATAGGAAGATGGAAGAGAGGGAGGGGAGTGGAAGAATAGGAAGATGGAAGAGAGGGAGTGGAGTGGAAGAATAGGAAGATGGAAGAGAGGGAGGGAGTGGAAGAAGAGGAAGATGGAAGAGAGGGAGGGGAGTGGAAGAAGAGGAAGATGGAAGAGAGGGAGGGGAGTGGAAGAATAGGAAGATGGAAGAGAGGGAGGGGAGTGGAAAAATAGGAAGATGGAAGAGAGGGAGGGGAGTGGAAGAAGAGGAAGATGGAAGAGAGGGAGGGGAGTGGAAGAAGAGGAAGATGGAAGAGAGGGAGGGGAGTGGAAGAATAGGAAGATGGAAGAGAGGGAGGGGAGTGGAAGAATAGGAAGATGGAAGAGAGGGAGGGGAGTGGAAGAATAGGAAGATGGAAGAGAGGGAGGGGAGTGGAAGAAGAGGAAGATGGAAGAGAGGGAGGGGAGTGGAAGAAGAGGAAGATGGAAGAGAGGGAGGGGAGTGGAAGAATAGGAAGATGGAAGAGAGGGAGGGGAGTGGAAAAATAGGAAGATGGAAGAGAGGGAGGGGAGTGGAAGAAGAGGAAGATGGAAGAGAGGGAGGGGAGTGGAAGAAGAGGAAGATGGAAGAGAGGGAGGGGAGTGGAAGAATAGGAAGATGGAAGAGAGGGAGGGGAGTGGAAGAATAGGAAGATGGAAGAGAGGGAGGGGAGTGGAAGAATAGGAAGATGGAAGAGAGGGAGGGGAGTGGAAGAAGAGGAAGATGGAAGAGAGGGAGGGGAGTGGAAGAAGAGGAAGATGGAAGAGAGGGAGGGGAGTGGAAGAATAGGAAGATGGAAGAGAGGGAGGGGAGTGGAAGAATAGGAAGATGGAAGAGAGGGAGGGGAGTGGAAGAATAGGACGATGGAAGAGAGGGAGGGGAAGAAGAGGAAGATGGAAGAGAGGGAGGGGAGTGGAAGAAGAGGAAGATGGAAGAGAGGGAGGGGAGTGGAAGAAGAGGAAGATGGAAGAGAGGGAGGGGAGTGGAAGAATAGGAAGATGGAAGAGAGGGAGTCAAGTCGTTACCCTTTAGAGAGCATCTTGATCTGGCCCAGAAGGACATTTACTGCAGTGCTTTGTGTACCTGCCTGCCTGCCTGCCTGCCTGCCTGCCTGCCTGCCTGCCTGCCTGCCTGTCTGTCTGTCTGTCTGTCTGTCTGTCTGTCTGTCTGTCTGTCTGTCTGTCTGTCTGTCTGTCTGTCTGTCTGCTAGAATAATAAGGAGTTACGTATATTGTTCTGTGGCAGTGAGAATGACACCTACATCGGGTACCTCCCCCTGGCCCATGTGTTGGAGCTGAGTGCAGAGCTGGTGTGTGTGGCTCATGGCTGCAGGATCGGCTACTCCTCCCCCCAGACGCTAGCGGACCAGGTGAGGTGGTCCCCCCCTGCTCTGTATACTGTGTCACCTGCTTGGACTGTACATTACTAAACACATATATAAAAGGTGAATATATGTGTAGAGTACCTGTATGATAACTGTATCCTTTCTCTCACACCAGTCAACAAAGATTAAAAAAGGCAGTAAAGGAGACACCAGTGTTCTGCAGCCTACTCTAATGGCAGCTGTGCCGGTAAGACATACATACAGTACTGTCAATGTAGGGTTGCAAATGCTGATGCTCCAGATACTCAACTAGTGTAAAGAAGGCCAGTTGTATTACTTCTTTAATCAGCACAACAGTGTTCAGCTGTGCTAACATAGTTGAAAAAGGGTTTTCTAATGAACAATTAGCCTTTTAAAATGATACACTTGTTAAGCAAACACAACGTGCCATTGGAACACAGGAGTGACGGTTGCTGATAATGGGCCTCTGTACGCCTACGTAGATATTCCATTAAAATCAGCTGTTTCCAGCAACAATAGTCATTTACAACATCAGCAATGTCTACACTGTATTTCTGATCAATTTGATATTATTTTAATGGACAAAAACTGTACTTTTCTTTCAAAAACAAGGACATTTCTAAGTGATCCCAAATGTTTTAACGGTATTGTATGTTTACATTTCCAAAGCAAGTGAAATGGATAAACAAAAGTGAAATAAACCTTAAAAAGTGAACAGTAAATATTACACTCACACAAGTTCCAAAACAATAAAGACATTTCAAATGTCAAATGATGTCTATATAGAGTGTTGTAGCAATGTAATATGATGTCTATATAGAGTGTTGTAGCGATGTAATATGATGTCTATATAGAGTGTTGTAGCGATGTAATATTATGTCTATATAGAGTGTTGTAGCGATGTAATATGATGTCTATATAGAGTGTTGTAGCGATGTAATATTATGTCTATATAGAGTGTTGTAGCGATGTAATATGATGTATATCTATAGAGTGTTGTAGCGATGTAATATGATGTCTATATAGAGTGTTGTAGCGATGTAATATTATGTCTATATAGAGTGTTGTAGCGATGTAATATGATGTCTATATAGAGTGTTGTAGCGATGTAATATTATGTCTATATAGAGTGTTGTAGCGATGTAATATGATGTCTATATAGAGTGTTGTAGCGATGTAATATGATGTCTATATAGAGTGTTGTAGCGATGTAATATTATGTCTATATAGAGTGTTGTAGGGATGTAATATTATGTCTATATAGAGTGTTGTAGCGATGTAATATTATGTATATATAGAGTGTTGTAGCGATGTAATATTATGTCTATATAGAGTGTTGTAGCGATGTAATATGATGTCTATATAGAGTGTTGTAGCGATGTAATATTATGTCTATATAGAGTGTTGTAGCGATGTAATATGATGTCTATATAGAGTGTTGTAGCGATGTAATATGATGTCTATATAGAGTGTTGTAGCGATGTAATATGATGTCTATATAGATAGAGTGTTGTAGCGATGTAATATGATGTCTATATAGAGTGTTGTAGCGATGTAATATGATGTCTATATAGAGTGTTGTAGCGATGTAATATGATGTCTATATAGAGTGTTGTAGCGATGTAATATGATGTCTATATAGAGTGTTGTAGCGATGTAATATTATGTCTATATAGAGTGTTGTAGCGATGTAATATGATGTCTATATAGAGTGTTGTAGCGATGTAATATGATGTCTATATAGAGTGTTGTAGCGATGTAATATTATGTCTATATAGAGTGTTGTAGGGATGTAATATTATGTGTATATAGAGTGTTGTAGCGATGTAATATTATGTATATATAGAGTGTTGTAGCGATGTAATATTATGTCTATATAGAGTGTTGTAGCGATGTAATATGATGTCTATATAGAGTGTTGTAGCGATGTAATATTATGTCTATATAGAGTGTTGTAGCGATGTAATATGATGTCTATATAGAGTGTTGTAGCGATGTAATATGATGTCTATATAGAGTGTTGTAGCGATGTAATATCATGTCTATATAGAGTGTTGTAGCGATGTAATATCATGTCTATATAGAGTGTTGTAGCGATGTAATATTATGTATATATAGAGTGTTGTAGCGATGTAATATGATGTCTATATAGAGTGTTGTAGCGATGTAATATTATGTCTATATAGAGTGTTGTAGCGATGTAATATGATGTCTATATAGAGTGTTGTAGCGATGTAATATTATGTATATATAGAGTGTTGTAGCGATGTAATATGATGTCTATATAGAGTGTTGTAGCGATGTAATATTATGTATATCTATAGAGTCTTGTAGCGATGTAATATGATGTCTATATAGAGTGTTGTAGCGATGTAATATGATGTATATATAGAGTGTTGTAGCGATGTAATATGATGTCTATATAGAGTGTTGTAGCGATGTAATATCATGTCTATATAGAGTGTTGTAGCGATGTAATATTATGTATATATAGTGTTGTAGCGATGTAATATGATGTCTATATAGAGTGTTGTAGCGATGTAATATTATGTCTATATAGAGTGTTGTAGCGATGTAATATTATGTCTATATAGAGTGTTGTAGCGATGTAATATTATGTATATATAGAGTGTTGTAGCGATGTAATATGATGTCTATATAGAGTGTTGTAGCGATGTAATATTATGTACATATAGAGTGTTGTAGCGATGTAATATGATGTATATATAGAGTGTTGTAGCGATGTAATATGATGTCTATATAGAGTGTTGTAGTGATGTAATATTATGTCTATATAGAGTGTTATAGCGATGTAATATGATGTCTATATAGAGTGTTGTAGCGATGTAATATTATGTCTATATAGAGTGTTGTACCGATGTAATATTATGTATATATAGAGTGTTGTAGCGATGTAATATTATGTCTATATAGAGTGTTGTAGCGATGTAATATTATGTATATATAGAGTGTTGTAGCGATGTAATATGATGTCTATATAGAGTGTTGTAGCGATGTAATATCATGTCTATATAGAGTGTTGTAGCGATGTAATATTATGTATATATAGAGTGTTGTAGCGATGTAATATGATGTCTATATAGAGTGTTGTAGCGATGTAATATTATGTCTATATAGAGTGTTGTAGCGATGTAATATTATGTCTATATAGAGTGTTGTAGCGATGTAATATTATGTATATATAGAGTGTTGTAGCGATGTAATATGATGTCTATATAGAGTGTTGTAGCGATGTAATATTATGTACATATAGAGTGTTGTAGCGATGTAATATGATGTATATATAGAGTGTTGTAGCGATGTAATATGATGTCTATATAGAGTGTTGTAGTGATGTAATATTATGTCTATATAGAGTGTTATAGCGATGTAATATGATGTCTATATAGAGTGTTGTAGCGATGTAATATTATGTCTATATAGAGTGTTGTACCGATGTAATATTATGTATATATAGAGTGTTGTAGCGATGTAATATTATGTCTATATAGAGTGTTGTAGCGATGTAATATTATGTATATATAGAGTGTTGTAGCGATGTAATATGATGTCTATATAGAGTGTTGTAGCAATGTAATATTATGTCTATATAGAGTGTTGTAGCGATGTAATATTATGTCTATATAGAGTGTTGTAGCAATGTAACATGATGTCTATATAGAGTGTTGTAGCCATGTAATATTATGTATATCTATAGAGTGTTGTAGCGATGTAATATGATGTCTATATAGAGTGTTGTAGCGATGTAATATGATGTCTATATAGAGTGTTGTAGCGATGTAATATGATGTCTATATAGAGTGTTGTAGCGATGTAATATGATGTCTATATAGAGTGTTGTAACGATGTAATATGATGTCTATATAGAGTGTTGTAGCGATGTAATATTATGTATATATACAGTGTTGTAGCGATGTAATATGATGTCTATATAGAGTGTTGTAGCGATGTAATATGATGTCTATATAGAGTGTTGTAGCGATGTAATATGATGTCTATATAGAGTGTTGTAGCGATGTAATATGATGTCTATATAGAGTGTTGTAGCGATGTAATATGATGTCTATATAGAGTGTTGTAACGATGTAATATGATGTCTATATAGAGTGTTGTAGCGATGTAATATTATGTATATATACAGTGTTGTAGCGATGTGCAAATAGTTAAAGTACAAAAGGGAAAATAAATAAATATGGGTTGTATTTACAATGGTGTTTGTTCTTCACTGGTTGACCTTTTCTTGTGGCAACAGGTCACAACTCTTGTTGCTGTGATGCGCACGGTGGCATTTCACCTAGTAGATATGGGAGTTCATCAAAATTGGGTTTGTTTTTTGAACTCTTTGTGGGTCTGTGTAATCTGAGGGAAATATGTGTCTCTAGTAATATGGTCATACATTTGGCAGGAGGTTAGGAAGTACAGCTCAGTTTCCACCTCATTGTGTGGGCTGTGCGCACATAACCTGTTTTCTCTTGAGAGCCTTTCTCAATAGCAAGGCTATGCTCACTGCTATGTGACATATTTATGCTTGTTTATTTTCCCTTTTGTACTTTAACCATGTGTACATCATTACAACACTTTATATATACATACATTTGTAATGTCTTTATTCTTTTGGAATTTCTGTGAGTGTAATGTTTACTGTTAATTTTTATTGTTTATTTCACTTTTGTATATTATCTACCTCACTTGCTTTGGCAATGTTAACACGTTTCCCCATGCCAATAAAGCCCCTTGAATTGAATTGAATATAGGTAGCACACATGAGGACATTTCCTTATCAATTTCTATCCAGGTGTAAAATATTCCTGTTTTGACTAATTTGACTAATATACTACATTAGCATACCCCTGAGTCTCTTCCCTGTTTCACACCTAGTAGTTTGGTGGATGAGACTACTACTCTGTAACCTATTTTGTTTTACCTTTATTTAACTAGGCAAGTCTGTGAAGAACAAATTCTCATTTTCAATGACTGCCAAGGAACAGTGGTTTAACTGCCTGTTCAGGGGCAGAAGGACAGATATGTACCTTGTCAGCTCGGGGATTTGAACTTGCAACCTTTCGGTTACTAGTCCAACGCTCTAACCACTAGGCTACCCTGCCGCCCCATACCATGTTTCTCGTAGGATGACAATGTCTGTATTTCCAATTTTTTTGATGAAGTATGGGTTCCTGCTCTCTCTCTCTCTCTCTCTCTCTCTCTCTCTCTCTCTCTCTCTCTCTCTCTCTCTCTCTCTCTCTCTCTCTCTCTCTCTCTCTCTCTCTCTCTCTCTCTCTCTCTCTCTCTCTTTGTCTCTCTCTCTGTCTGCCTCTCTCTCTCTGTCTCTCTCTCTCTGTCTCTCTCTCTTTCTGTGTCTCTCTCTCTTTCTGTGAGACCCCATGCATCTCTTCATCTGTGTGTTCCCCCATGAGGATTCTAGGAGTCAGGGGACACAGGTCAGAGGGCCCCAATGTCTGGAACCATTCACAGCTGTAAACAGAACGTGAGAAAGCCCTGTGTGGTTTTCTCCGTCATAGACAAACACACACTCACTCACACACACACACCGCTCACAGTGTGTAGTTTCCTCTGTGACACCAGGCTGCATGTGTCCCACATCAACTTCCTCTCTCACTCATTTATCTAACATGCACACAAACACAGACTCTCACACCCACCAGCTGGTTTTTATTGTGTGTTGTTTGTGCCCTTTACTCCATTCAAAGTTGGAGCCCAGTTTTGGAACTCACTGATTAATTTAATAACAAAGTGTTCTGGGTTTTAGTGGGGTTGGACAAACTCTCCCTACAGTCACCATGTCAATAAGAAACAGACAGTGCTAAGTCACACACACACACACATACACACACACATACACACAGTCGTGTACAGCTAACCTTGTGGGGACACACAATTCACTCCCATACAAAATCCTATTTTCCCTGACCCCTAAACCTATCCCTAACCCGTACTCTTACCCTAACATTAACCCAAAAACCTAACCTTAAACCGAAACCTAGCTCCTAACCCTGACCCTTAATGTAATTCTAACCCTAACACTAATTCTAACCTTAACCCTAATCCCCTAGAAATAGCAATTGACCTTGTGGGGACTAACAAAATATCTCCAGTTGGTCAAATGTTTGTTTGTTTACTATGTCCCCACAAGAATAGTTAAACACGTCCACACACACACACACGGACATGGCACCATCTTTAAGACATTATAGCATCACTCCCATCTCCTGCAGAGTGGGATCTGAGATCCGAGAACAACTAACTGGACAACTGAATGACTTAGTGGTTCCTCTCCTTCTCTCTATATCAATCTCTCTGGGAGTGATGAGGTCACTGTTTTCCATCCCACAGGAGGGTTGGGCATTCCCATTCAATTGTTTACAGTAACACTGAATGTGTTTCATATTGACCAGATTGTTCCCCAATACACCACAGTATATTCTGATTGCTTTACTAGTTGCTGAATCTGTGAGCATCTTTACAGAATTGATTGAATTTAGACCTCTAATATTGAAATGGTTTGTCTGGGACTTGGTCTTGTTTCATACCCAGGACACGGAGTCTCTGCTGGGCAGATAGAGAAGATACACTGGCTGATGTCACGACCTCCATGTGTTATCTCTGTGCTCACATAGCTCCAGAACTGGACCTCCTGACAGAGACGTGTCAGGGATCTGCTGTCTGGGCCTGGGAACAACGCCCCATATTAAGACTGCAGACAGACACAATGTAAAGCAATGTGCCTTGGCCACATACAGACAGATCCAGAACTTATTGAACAGAACACCCACCACCTCTTCTTATTTCCCCTCCTCTTTCTGTCCCTGTCTCTAATTCTCCATCTCCCCCTATTTTCTACCCTCTCTTATACATCCAACTCAACTCCCCCTCTTTATTTATCTCTTTATGTGTCTCTGCTCACCATCTCTCAATTCCTCCCCTCTTTTCTCTCTCTCTCTCTCTCTCTGTGTGCTACAGGAGATTATGGATCGTATCTATAAGAATGTGATGACCAAGGTGGAGGAGATGAGCAGTGCTCAGAGGACCCTGTTCACTCTGGCCTACAACTACAAGCTGGAGCAGCTCTCCCAAGGACGCAGCACGCCACTGTGTGACAAGTACGTCAGTCTACTACAGTACGCACGCACGCACGCACGCACGCACGCACGCACGCACGCACGCACGCACGCACGCACGCACGCACGCACGCACGCACGCACGCACGCACGCACGCACGCACGCACGCACGCACGCACGCACGCACGCACACACACACACACACACACACACACACACACACACACACACACACACACACACACACACACACACACACACACGTCCTTACATATACACATAATATCTATTACTATTAATTGATCTGCCCCCCCAACCCCCTCCAGCCTGGTGTTTAAGAAGGTTCGGTCCCTCTTGGGGGGGAAGACCAGGGTGCTGCTGTCGGGCGGGGCACCCCTCTCTGCCGCCACCCAGCGCTTCATGAACGTGTGCTTCTGTTGCCCCGTGGGCCAGGGCTATGGCCTCACCGAGACCTGCGGCGCTGGAACCATCAGCGAGAGTAAGAGAGAGTGAATGTAGTGGATACAGAGGGATGGGATAGGGTAGGAGGGAGGAGAGACTGTAGTGGATACAGAGGGATGGGATAGGGTAGGAGGGAGGAGAGACTGTAGTGGATACAGAGGGATGGGATAGGGTAGGAGGGAGGAGAGACTGTAGTGGATACAGAGGGATGGGATAGGGTAGGAGGGAGGAGAGACTGTAGTGGATACAGAGGGATGGGATAGGGTAGGAGGGAGGAGAGAGTGTAGTGGATACAGAGGGATGGGGTAGGGTAGGAGGGAGGAGAGAGTGTAGTGGATACAGAGGGATGGGATAGGGTAGGAGGGAGGAGAGAGTGTAGTGGATACAGAGGGATGGGGTAGGGTAGGAGGGAGGAGAGAGTGTAGTGGATACAGAGGGATGGGATAGGGTAGGAGGGAGGAGAGAGTGTAGTGGATACAGAGGGATGGGATAGGGTAGGGGGAGGAGAGAGTGTAGTGGATACAGAGGGATGGGGTAGGAGGGAGGAGAGACGAGTAGATACAGAGGGATGGGGTAGGAGGGAGGAGAGACTGTAGTAGATACAGAGGGATGGGGTAGGAGGGAGGAGAGACTGTAGTAGATACAGAGGGATGGGTAGGAGGGAGGAGAGACTGTAGTGGATACAGAGGGATGGGGTAGGAGGGAGGAGAGACTGTAGTGGAAACAGAGGGATGGGATAGGATAGGGGGGAGGAGAGACTGTAGTAGATACAGAGGGATGGGGTAGGAGGGAGGAGAGACTGTAGTAGATACAGAGGGATGGGGTAGGAGGGAGGAGAGACTGTAGTAGATACAGAGGGATGGGGTAGGAGGGAGGAGAGACTGTAGTAGATACAGAGGGATGGGGTAGGAGGGAGGAGAGACTGTAGTAGATACAGAGGGATGGGTAGGAGGGAGGAGAGACTGTAGTAGATACAGAGGGATGGGGTAGGAGGGAGGAGAGACTGTAGTAGATACAGAGGGATGGGTAGGAGGGAGGAGAGACTGTAGTAGATACAGAGGGATGGGTAGGAGGGAGGAGAGACTGTAGTGGATACAGAGGGACAGGGTAGGGAGAGGAGAGACTGTAGTGGATACAGAGGTATGTGGTAGGGGGAGGAGAAACTGTAGTAGATACAGAGGAATGGGGTAGGGGGAGGAGAGACTGTAGTAGATACAGAGGAATGGGGTAGGGGGGAGGAGAGACTGTAGTAGATACAGATGAATGGGGTAGGAGTGAGGAGAGACTGTAGTAGATACAGAGGAATGGGGTAGGGAGGATGAGAAACTGTAGTAGATACAGAGGAATGGGGTAGGAGGGAGGAGAGACTGTAGTAGATACAGAGGGATGGGAAGGAGGGAGGAGAGACTGTAGTGGACACAGAGGGATGGGATAGGGTATGAGGGAGGAGAGACTGTAGTGGATACAGAGGGATGGGGTAGGGAGGAGCAAAGACTGTTGTGGACACAGAGGGATAGGGTAGGGAGAAGGAGAGACTGTAGAAGATACAGGGGAATGGGGTAGGGTTTAGGAGAGACTGTAGTGGAAACAGAGGGATGGGATAGGATAGGGGGGAGGAGATACTGTAGTGGATACAGAGGGATGGGGTAGGAGGGAGGAGAGACTGTAGTAGATACAGAGGAATGGGGTAGGGAGGAGGAGAAACTGTAGTAGATACAGAGGAATGGGGTAGGAGGGAGGAGAGACTGTAGTAGATACAGAGGGATGGGTAGGAGGGAGGAGAGACTGTAGTGGACACAGGGGGATGGGATAGGGTATGAGGGAGGAGAGACTGTAGTGGATACAGAGGGATGGGGTAGGGAGGAGCAAAGACTGTTGTGGACACAGAGGGATAGGGTAGGGAGAAGGAGAGACTGTAGAAGATACAGGGGAATGGGGTAGGGGTTAGGAGAGACTGTAGTGGAAACAGAGGGATGGGATAGGATAGGGGGGAGGAGAGACTGTAGTGGATACAGAGGGATGGGATAGGGTATGAAGGAGGAGAGACTGTAGTGGATACAGAGGGATGGGGTAGGGAGGAGCAAAGACTGTTGTGGATACAGAGATATGGGGTAGGATATACTGTAGTAGATACAGAGGAATGGGGTAGGGGGGAAGAGAGACTGTAGTAGATACAGAGGGATGGGTAGGAGGGAGGAGAGACTGTAGTGGATACAGAGGGATGGGGTAAGAGGGAGGAGAGACTGTAGTAGATACAGAGGAATGGGGTAGGGAGGAGGAGAGACTGTAGTAGATACAGAGGAATGGGGTAGGAGGGAGGAGAGACTGTAGTAGATACAGAGGGATGGGTAGGAGGGAGGAGAGACTGTAGTGGATACAGAGGGATGGGGTAGGAGGGAGGAGAGACTGTAGTAGATACAGAGGAATGGGGTAGGGAGGAGGAGAAACTGTAGTAGATACAGAGGAATGGGGTAGGAGGGAGGAGAGACTGTAGTAGATACAGAGGGATGGGTAGGAGGGAGGAGAGACTGTAGTGGATACAGAGGGATGGGGTAGGAGGGAGGAGAGACTGTAGTAGATACAGAGGGATGGGGTAGGAGGGAGGAGAGACTGTAGTAGATACAGAGGGATGGGTAGGAGGGAGGTGAGACTGTAGTGGATACAGGGGAATGGGGTAGGGGTGAGGAGAGACTGTAGTGGAAACAGAGGGATGGGATAGGATAGGGGGGAGGAGAGACTGTAGTGGATACAGAGATATGGGGTAGGGGGAGGATATACTGTAGTAGATACAGAGGAATGGGGTAGGGGGGAGGAGAGACTGCAGTGGATACAGAGGAATGGGGTAGGGGGAGGATATACTGTAGTAGATTCAGAGGAATTGGGTAGGGGGAGGAGATAATGTAGTGGATACAGAGGAATGGGGTAGGGGGGAGGAGATAATGTAGTGGATACAGAGATATGGGGTTGGATATACTGTAGTAGATACAGAGGAATGGGGTAGGGGGGAAGAGAGACTGTAGTGGATACAGAGGGATGGGGTAGGAGGGAGGAGAGACTGTAGTAGATATAGAGGAATGGGGTAGAGGGGAGGAGAAACTGTAGTAGATAGAGAGGGATGGGGTAGCGGAGAGGAGAGACTGTAGTGGATACAGAGTTATGGGGTAGGATGGAGGAGAGACTGTAGTAGATAGAGAGGGATGGGGTAGGGGAGAGGAGAGACTGTAGTGGATACAGAGTTATGGGGTAGGAGGGAGGAGAGACTGTAGTAGATATAGAGGAATGGGGTAGAGGGGAGGAGAGACTGTAGTGGACATAGAGGAATGGGATAGGGGGGAGGAGAGACTGTAGTGGATACAGAGATATGGGGTAGGGGGAGGGATATACTGTAGTAGATACAGAGGAATGGGGTAGGGGGAGGAGAGACTGTAGTAGATATAGAGGAATGGGGTAGAGGGGAGGAGAGACTGTAGTGGACATAGAGGAATGGGATAGGGGGGAGGAGAGACTGTAGTGGATACAGAGATATGGGGTAGGGGGAGGGATATACTGTAGTAGATACAGAGGAATGGGGTAGGGGGGAGGAGAGACTGCAGTGGATACAGAGCGATAAGGTAGGTGGGAGCAGAGACTGTAGTGGACACAGTGAGATGGGATAGGGTATGAGGGAGGAGAGACTAGTAGATACAGAGGGACAGGTTAGGGGGGAGCAGAGACTGTAGTGGACACAGTGAGATGGGATAGGGTATGAGGGAAGAGAGACTGTAGTGGATACAGAGGGATGGGGTAGGGGGGAGCAAAGACTGTTGTGGACACAGAGGGATGGGATAGGATAGGGGGGAGGAGATACTGTAGTGGATACAGAGATATGGGGTAGGATATACTGTAGTAGATACAGAGAAATGGGTTAGGGGGGAGGAGAGACTGTAGTGGATACAGAGGGATGGGATAGGGTAGGGGGAGGAGAGACTGTAGTGGATACAGAGGGATGGGGTAGGGGGGAGCAAAGACTGTAGTGGACACAGAGGGATAGGGTAGGGGGAAGGAGAGGCTGTAGAAGATACAGGGGAATGGGGTAGGGGGAGGAGAGACTGTAGTGGATACAGAGGGATAAGGTAGGAGGGACCAGAGACTGTAGTATATATAGAAGAATGGGGTAGGGGGAGGAGAGACTGTAGTAGATACAGAGGGATGGGGTAGGGGAGAGGAGAGACTGTAGTGGATACAGAGGGATGGGATAGGGTATGAGGGAGGAGAGACTGTAGTGGACATAGAGGGATGGGATAGGGTATGAGGGAGGAGAGACTGTAGTAGATACAGAGGGATGGGATAGGGTAGGGGGAAGGAGAGACTGTAGTGGATACAGAGGAATGGGGTAGGGGAGAGGTGAGACTGTAGTGGATACAGAGGGATGGGATAGGGAGAGGAGAGACTGTAGTTGATACTGAGGGATGGGATAGGGGGAGGAGAGACTGTAGTTGATACTGAGGGATGGGATAGGGGAGGAGGGAGGAGAGACTGTAGTGGATATAGAGGGATGGGATAGGGGGAGGAGAGACTGTAGTTGATACTGAGGGATGGGATAGGGGGAGGAGAGACTGTAGTTATACTGAGGGATGGGATAGGGGGAGGAGAGACTGTAGTTGATACTGAGGGATGGGATAGGGGAGGGGGAGGAGAGACTGTAGTCGATATAGAGGGATGGGGTAGGGGAGAGGAGAGACTGTAGTCGATATAGAGGGATGGGATAGGGGAGGAGGGAGGAGAGACTGTAGTGGATACAGAGGGATGGGATAGGGGGAGGAGAGACTGTAGTTGATACTGAGGGATGGGATAGGGGGAGGAGAGACTGTAGTTGATACTGAGGGATGGGATAGGGGAGGGGGAGGAGAGACTGTAGTCGATATAGAGGGATGGGGTACGGGAGAGGAGAGACTGTAGTGGATACAGGGGGATAGGGTAGGGGGAACGAGAGACTGTAGTGGATACAGAGGGATGGGGTTGGGGGAGGAGAGACTGTTGTGGATACAGAGGGATGGGATAGGGTAGGAGGGAGGAGAGACTGTGGTGGATACAGAAGGATGGGGTAGGGGGAGGAGAGACTGTAGTGGATATAGAGGGATAGGGTAGGGGGAAAGAGAGACTGTAGTGGATACAGAGGGATGGGGTAGGAGGGATGAGAGACTGTAGTGGATACAGAGGGATAGGGTTGGGGGAAAGAGAGACTGTAGTGGATACAGAGGGATAGGGTTGGGGGAAAGAGAGACTGTAGTGGATACAGAGGGATGGGGTAGAGTAGGGGGAGGAGAGACTGTAGTGGATACAGAGGGATAGGGTAGGGAGAGGAGAGACTGTAGTGGATACAGAGGGATAGGGTAGGAGGGAGGAGAGACTGTAGTGGATACAGAGGGATAGGGTAGGAGGGAGGAGAGACTGTAGTGGATACAGAGGGATAGGGTAGAGTAGGGGGAGGAGAGACTGTAGTGGATACAGAGGGATGGGGTAGAGTAGGGGGAGGAGAGACTGTAGTGGATACAGAGGGATGGTGTAGAGTAGGGGGAGGAGAGACTGTAGTGGATACAGAGGGATAGGGTAGGAGGGAGGAGAGACTGTAGTGGATACAGAGGGACAGGGTAGGGAGGAGGAGAGACTGTAGTGGATACAGAGGGATGGGGTAGGGAGGAGGAGAGACTGTAGTGGATACAGAGGGATAGGGTAGGGAGGAGGAGAGACTGTAGTGGATACAGAGGGATGGGGTAGGAGGGAGGAGAGACTGTAGTGGATACAGAGGGATGGGGTAGGAGGGAGGAGAGACTGTAGTGGATACAGAGGGACAGGGTAGGGAGAGGAGAGACTGTAGTGGATACAGAGGGACAGGGTAGGGAGAGGAGAGACTGTAGTGGATACAGAGGGATGGGGTAGGGAGGAGGAGAGACTGTAGTGGATACAGAGGGATAGGGTAGGAAGGAGGAGAGACTGTAGTGGATACAGAGGGATGGGGTAGGGAGGAGGAGAGACTGTAGTGGATACAGAGGGATAGGGTAGGGTGGAGGAGAGACTGTAGTGGATACAGAGGGATGGGGTATGGAGGAGGAGAGACTGTAGTGGATACAGAGGGATAGGGTAGGGAGGAGGAGAGACTGTAGTGGATACAGAGGGATGGGGTAGGGAGGAGGAGAGACTGTAGTGGATACAGAGGGATGGGTAGGGAGAGGAGAGACTGTAGTGGATACAGAGGGATGGGGTAGGAGGGAGGAGAGACTGTAGTAGATACAGAGGGATGGGGTAGGAGGGAGGAGAGACTGTAGTGGATACAGAGGGATGGGGTAGGAGGGAGGAGAGACTGTAGTAGATACAGAGGGATAGGGTAGGGAGGAGGAGAGACTGTAGTGGATACAGAGGGATGGGGTAGGAGGGAGGAGAGACTGTAGTGGATACAGAGGGATGGGATAGGGAGGAGGAGAGACTGTAGTGGATACAGAGGGATGGGGTAGGAGGGAGGAGAGACTGTAGTGGATACAGAGGGATAGGGTAGGGAGAGGAGAGACTGTAGTGGATACAGAGGGATGGGATAGGGAGGAGGAGAGACTGTAGTGGATACAGAGGGATGGGATAGGGAGGAGGAGAGACTGTAGTGGATACAGAGGGATAGGGTAGGGAGAGGAGAGACTGTAGTGGATACAGAGGGATGGGATAGGGAGGAGGAGAGACTGTAGTGGATACAGAGGGATAGGGTAGGGAGAGGAGAGACTGTAGTGGATACAGAGGGATGGGATAGGGAGGAGGAGAGACTGTAGTGGATACAGAGGGATAGGGTAGGGAGGAGGAGAGACTGTAGTGGATACAGAGGGATAGGGTAGGGAGGAGGAGAGACTGTAGTGGATACAGAGGGATGGGATAGGGAGGAGGAGAGACTGTAGTGGATACAGAGGGATAGGGTAGGGAGAGGAGAGACTGTAGTGGATACAGAGGGATGGGATAGGGAGGAGGAGAGACTGTAGTGGATACAGAGGGATAGGGTAGGGAGGAGGAGAGACTGTAGTGGATACAGAGGGATAGGGTAGGGAGGAGGAGAGACTGTAGTGGATACAGAGGGATGGGATAGGGAGGAGGAGAGACTGTAGTGGATACAGAGGGATGGGATAGGGAGGAGGAGAGACTGTAGTGGATACAGAGGGATAGGGTAGGGAGGAGGAGAGACTGTAGTGGATACAGAGGGATGGGATAGGGAGGAGGAGAGACTGTAGTGGATACAGAGGGATGGCGATGAAGAGAGAGTAAATGGCAGAGCAGAGTTCTGAAAGTCATGGAAATATCCATTATTTCTCCCCAATGCAGTAAAAACTGCAGTCAGCAGTGATCCATTGCATAACTATTAGTTCCGCGTTGTCATCCCTTAGAGATAGGAGAGAGTGCAGGGCCCTGGCAGGGCTACTATGGTTTGGTTAGGTTACCACGGTAACAGATGGGGAGCATTCAGCATAACACTGCCACTGTGTATTATACAGTTGTCAGTCACTGCAGCTTGGGATCACGATGTGTGTGCGTTTTTGTGCGTGTGCGTGTGTCTGCTTTCCAGTGTGGGACTACAGTACAGGGCGAGTTGGAGGACCGCTCATTTGTTCTGAAATCAAGCTCAAGGATTGGGTGGAGGGTGAGTGACACAGAAAGACAGGGAGGAGACCCCTGGGTCTCTTTATCCACACACACACTTATGAAAACAATGTCATATAGTTTACCGATCCATCCCACGTTATTTACACACACGCCCTAGTCAGTGTGAGAGATGGACAGCGTTTTAGGGGAAAAATCCCTCTTTCATATTTCAACTGCACCATGACCTTGTAAGGAAGTCATTCAGAACACAGCTCTTTCCTCTGTATAGTTTTCCATCATACAGTGCCTTCAGAAAGTATTCACACGCCTTCACTTACAAGGTGGGATTCAAATGTATTTATCATTGTTTGTCAACAATCTATGCAAAATACTCTAATGTCAAAGTGGAAATGTAATTACAAAGATATTCAAACCCCTGAGTGTTAGAATCGCCTTTCTGCATAAGTCTCTGAGAACTTTGTACACCTGGATTGTACAATATTTGCACATTATTCTTTTAAAAATGTGATTGTTGATAATTGCTAGACAGCCATTTTCAAGTCTTGCCATAGATTTAAGTCAAAACTGTAACTAGGCCACTCAGGAACATTCAATGTTGTCTTGGTAAGCAACTCCAGTGTATATTTGACCTTTTGTTTTATGTTATTGTCCTGCTAAAATGTAAATTTGTCTCCCAGTGTCTGTTGGAAAGCAGACTGAACCAGGTTTTCCTCAAGGATTTTGCCTGTGCTTGCGCTATTCCATTTATTTTTATCCTAGAAAACTCCCTAGTCCTTGCCAATGACAAGCATACCCATAACATGATGCAGCCACCACCATGCTTGAAAATATGAATAGTGGTACTCAGTGTTGTGTTGTGTTGTGTTGGATTTGCCCCAAACATAATGTCTTTGCCACATTATTACTTAAGTGCCTTTTTGCAAACAGAATGCATACAGAGAGGTAGTCTTTCAAAAATCATGTTAAACACTATTATTGCACACAGAGAGTCCGTGCAACTCATTATGTGACTTGTTATGCATATTTTTACTCCATAACTTATTTAGGATAGCCATAACAAAGGGGTTGAATACTTATTGACTGAAGACATTTCAGCTTTTCATTTTTAATTAATTTGTAAAAATGTCAAAAGAACTGTTGACATTATGGGCTATTGTGTGTAGGTCAGTGACACCGTCTATTTTATCCTTTTAAATCCAAATTCACACTGTAACACAACAAAATGTGGAATAAGTCAAAGGTGTGAATACTTTCTGAAGCGACTGTACATGGTCTATTCTGTGCTAATCGTTTTATCTAATCGAGTTTATTCTATCCTAGTTTGGACCTCAGAAATAGGACATGCTGTCTGTATTTTATCCACTCTGTGTTTCTTCTGTATTAACAGTACACTCTACTCTGTATATTTCTGTGTCCGTCTACTCTGCTGATGTCTATTGGTCTTTATTTCTGGGTTCGATCCCCGGGACCACCCATACGTAGAATGTATGCACACATGACTGTAAGTCGCTTTGGATAAAAGCGTCTGCTAAATGGCATATATTATTATTATTATTATTTCCTCCCCTGCTCTGTCCTCAAGGTGGCTACCACAGCACAGACACACCCAACCCACAAGGTGAGATCCTGATTGGCGGGCCCAACGTAACCATGGGTTACTACAAGAATGAGGCCAAGAACCAGGACTTCTTTGTGGACGACAACGGCCAGCGCTGGTTCTGTACGGGAGACATAGGAGAGGTCCATCCTGATGGATGCCTCAAGATCATTGGTGAGCAGCAGGGCTATAACACCTCTTACTGAATGTCCTCATTCTCGCTTTCTGCATAAAGAGACTTCTACTCTATTCCAAAGTCTTCCCCTTCACCATGGTTATGCACCCAAGTTCATATTTGCTAAGATAAACATTTACTTTTGGGCATGTCCATCAAAGGAGGCTGGTGGGAGGAGCTATAAGAGGATGGGCTCATTGTAATGGCTGGAATGGAATCAATGCAACGGAGTCAAACACGGTGTGTTTGATGTGTTTAGCACCATTCCATTGATTCCATTCCAGCCATTACAATGAGCCCATCCTCTTATAGCTCCTCCCACCAGTCTCCTGTGATGTCCATATACAGTGCCATGTAAAAAACCCTCCCTGGTACCACCTACGTCAGCACACCGCATCAACGTCATGCCAAAACCACTGAAACCCATCTAAATAACCTATGCCCCTACGTTCATCTATCAGTCTAGCAGGACAGCTCCCAAGAACAACTATTTCTCAATTCCACCTCACTTCTGAGAATTCCTCTTGAGTCGTGTTTACTTTGGACTGACAGAAATCCTAATGCTCTCTGTTGTCTATATCTGTCTGTAAAGAATTGCTGTGCAATGGAAAATGTGCTTTTATCCCCCAAAAACACACACATACAGTGTGACAGTGTATCCCTGTGTCTACAGATCGTAAGAAGGACCTGGTTAAGCTCCAGGCAGGAGAGTATGTGTCTCTGGGGAAGGTGGAGGCCATGCTGAAGAACTGCCCCCTTATAGACAACATCTGTGCCTACGCCAACAGGTGTGTGTGTGTGTATGAGTCAGTCTATGTAAAAAAAAAACAGAGACATGGTGTTGTCTTCTTAACCGTTATCTCTCTTCAGTGAAGAGATGTACGTGATTGGCTTTGTGGTGCCCAATCAGAAGCATCTGCTGTCTCTAGCGGAGCAGTATTGTATCCGGGGCTCGTGGGAGGAGCTGTGTAACAATGCTGCCATGGAGGGGGTGGTCCTGCAGGTCATCACTGAGGCTGCCCTATCAGGTGAGAGGTCAAAGGTCATCAGACCTTGGAGAGAGAGGAGAGGGTGGTTATGCAGTAGATGGAAGTGGTCGTAGTATATACACGTTAAAGTCCGTTTGAAGCTCTACTTTTGTCATCCATTCCTTTTGGTGATTTCTTCGGTTCCACCTCTGACTGGAGTTGTGATGCATTTCTTCTTCTTGTCTGCCTGTGCAGCCCAGCTGGAGCGGTTTGAGATCCCCCGTAAGATCCGTCTGAGCCCCGACCCCTGGACTCCCGAGACGGGCCTGGTGACCGACGCCTTCAAGCTCAAACGCCAGCAGCTGAAGAGTAAGTACCAGGACGACATCGAGAGAATGTACGGCGGGAAGTAGGACCAGACCAGAACCTCTCCATGCACAGATCCAGCATCTGCCTCAAGCCTCCAAGCTTTTAGCTCCATCCTCCTATCCCCACCAGACCCCCATCCCGGACGAGCCCCCAGAATCACTCAATTTACTTGAATCTACTTTGTTCTAATGAGACCAAAAAAGATAGAGTGAGAGAAATAGATAAACAGATTGAGAAAGATAGAGGGAGAGAAATAGATAAACAGATTGAGAAAGATAGAGGGAGAGAAATAGATAAACAGATTGAGAAAGATAGAGGGAGAGAAATAGATAAACAGATTGAGAAAGATAGAGGGAGAGAAATAGATAAACAGATTGAGAAAGGTAGAGGGAGAGAAATAGCGATATCAAAGAGAGGAGGCTGTGTTGCAATATTTCTACTGTTCCTTCATTCGATTAAATGGCTTTGCTTAAAAATGTGAATCAATAGACAATAAATAAAGCCTTGAAGACTGTTAGAGAGAAGGATTAGTTAGGAAAGAGTAAGTAAAGAGTGTTGTTGGAACACCCTAATATCTCCATGTTCATTCCACTTCTTGCCCATGTTCATTCCACTTCTTGCCCATGTTCATTCCACTTCTTGCCCATGTTCATTCCACTTCTTGCCCATGTTCATTCCACTTCTTGCCCATGTTCATTCCACTTCTTGCCCATGTTCATTCCACTTCTTGCCCATGTTCATTCCACTTCTTGCCCATGTTCATTCCACTTCTTGCCCATGTTCATTCCACTTCTTGCCCATGTTCATTCCACTTCTTGCCCATGTTCATTCCACTTCTTGCCCATGTTCATTCCACTTCTTGCCCTCTTTGGAGATGGTTTTCCTCCAGATGTGAGTTGTGAAACAGGACAGATAAGGTCATGTTGCCTGTTGATCTCTCTCTCTCTCTCTCTGTGCGTGCGTGCGTGCGACAAGGACAAGAACTGGAGGAGAAACAGCACATTTTCGGTTGCCTGTTGAGCTCATGTCTGGTCGTGGTCCCATGTGGCTCAGTTGGTACAGCATGGCATATGCCTGGATTGTGGGTTTGATTCCAACGGGGGACCAGTACCAATGAAATGTATGCACTAACTACTACTAAGTCGCTCTGGATAAAATCGTCTGCTAAATGACTAGTGAGTGTTGTTCACCGTTATTGAAGCACAAGCTCAGGTTGGTTGGAAAACGTTGTTTTAACACCAATGCCCTTCTGTCTGAGGGTGTCAGGAATGCTAAGCCATGAGAGCCTGCACAGTGTAAGTACCATTAACATTGCAATTAATAGCTGTTATTTAATTATTTGTTTTTCTCCTATAATTCTGTGATTCTGTCCACATTAGTCTAGAGTCCTCATTGGCTGATTCTCTCTACAAGTTACAAATCCAGGGCTCCTCGTTGGCTATTTCTCAGCCCTGTTCCTGAAGCCAGGTTTTTCAATTGCTTATTCTCTGGTTTATTTCAGAACCTAGTTCTGCCCAGAGACGAGCCTTATTTCCTGCAGGGCAGGAAGCAACTAGCTGTCGTCGTTTCTTTTTGTTGTGGTTGTTCTGTTTAGTTGATCCTGTTTCTCCTGCTTAGTGAGGCTTTAGCACTGTGATTTCTATTACATTCCCATCTGCCCATCTGATCCTACAGTCACAAAGTCAACAGAAAGTTCCGAGAGACTAAGACAATGACTTTATTGTGGCCATGGGGAAATGTGTGTTGTGGCTAGGGCAGGGAAATGTGTGTTGTGGCTAGGGCAGGGAAATGTGTGTTGTGGCTAGGGCAGGGAAATGTTGAGTCTCTGCACCTAGAAAAAAAAACTTTCAAGGTGAATATACACGACATGGACAAAAGTATGTGGACACCTGCTCGTCGAACATCTCTTTCCAAAATCATGGGCATTAATATGGAGTTGGTCCCCCCCTTTGCTGGAAGGCTTTCCACTAGATGTTGGAACATTAATGCTCGGACTTGCTTCCATTCAGCCACAAGAGCATTACTGAGGTCGGAACTGATGTTGGGCGATTAGGCCTAGCTCGTAGTCGGCATACACAATGGTGTTCAATGGGCTCTGTGCAGGCCAGTCAAGTTCTTCCACACCATTCTTGACAAACCATTTCTGTATGGACCTCGCAATGTCATGCTGAAACAGGAAAGGGCCTTCCCCAAACTGTTGCCACAAAATTGGAACCACAGAATTGTCTAGAATGTCATTGTATGCTGTAGTGTAAAGATTTCCCTTCACTGGAACTAAGGGGCCTAGCCTGAACCATGAAAAACAGCCCCAGACCATTATTCCTCCCTCCACCATTGGCAACTCTAGCAGGCCAGATATTTGACGAACTGACTTGTTGGAAAGGTGGCATACCTATCACGGTGCCACGTTGAAAATCACTGAGCTGGGCCATTCTACTTCCAATGTTTGTCTATGGAGATTGCATGGCTGTGTGCTCAATTTTATAATTGAATATATATATGTGGCTGAAATAGCCGAATCCACTAATTTGAAGGGGTGACAACATACTTTTGCCCATGTAGTGTATGTATTTCAGAACTATTCCCTTGCCATTTCTGTCATTAATACAATTGTTATTATTTATGATAATGCCAATTAATAATACTCTTGTCTTAATCATAATGTTTGTAAGAAATATGTAGATTGGTGAATACCATTTTCTTTCAGTGGTAGAAAACATATTTGTACTCTGTTATAGGTGTGCACTTACGTGAACCACACATTCACTAATGACAGAGCTGTCGTTCTAGAACCACTGCCATGCTTGGAGTAAAACAGTATGCCATATGATAATATAACATAATATAACATTTTGATCAAACTAAGGTGGGATTACTTGGTGGGATTACGACGGCAAGAAGAGATGCACACCAAACACTTCCGTACAACAGTTGAGAATTTAAAGATTTTAGTTAAGAGCACAGCTTCAGCATTTATTTGTGTATGTGTGTGTGTGCGCGTCCCAAAATGGTACAAACATTGCTCTGTAGAACATCATTCCACACATGACACCTGTTGCCTTTTCTTGTGATTTCAAGTGGATAACTACATATAGGAAATATTTTAATAACAATGCTGTACACAGTATTGAAATATATAGTTTCTTGACAGTATGTGTTACTGTAACCCAGAATAACAGGTGTTTCGGATGTTTTCCTGTATACTGTACACACAGTATATGAGGGGCAGTGATCACTGAAAAAGGAATATGTTAAATCTATATAATCTATAATCTATATAATATAGACCCGTTTTGGAAATCCTCTCCCTGTTTGTCTGGGGAATCTGCCTTGTAACATAAGTGCATCAATTGTATTTATAAGTAATTTGCCTTGGAATTGATTACATGAAGAAATAAATAAAGATTGTGTTTGGTCTATCAGAGCTGTCCTGCGTTATTTGAGTGCAAATTGAGAAATTAGGCTGTTCTCCATTATGTCCTCCATTACAATTAGACCCATAATAAAGCAGTGATTGGTGACACACATTAGGTGGTTATGATGATGATGACTGCGTGAGAAAGTTTTGTTTGAGCTGTAAGAACGAACTCTTTGAACTTAATTTATCCAATAAGCTCAAAAGGGACCAGGCTAATCAAATTAAACAATTGTGCCTACCATCGTCATTTGTCATTGCCTTGTAATTTGAGGCAAACATTTCCAAACCCTTCCCTTTAGCACTATCCAAGACAATTTGTTGCTTAATTAAGTTGTTAAATTCTGTTTAATTTTCTGTAATATGAACATTTAACATGTAGGTGAATGTGTAGTAATAGCCCACTAAGCACGAATCAACGTATTTTGTTTAGTAATTTAACAGAATTGGAACATAGGGTTTAAAAATCTGATAACCATAGTTTGTCACATTTTTGTCTGGGCAGAGGCCACTCTGAATTTGCGTCCACTCCGTAATTTGACATTGGGCCAAAATTTGCCTCTCGACTACAGTCCACTCACGTGATTGGTGACGTACCAAGGTCGCCATATAAATATTCCCACGCACTTGGATATCCTGTTACATTCGAAAGGCGCACACTCCCACGAGGACACGGATCACACTGCTGGGTTCACATGTTCCACCGTTCTGTTGCTCGGTAAGTTGGATAAGTAGTGTTAACGAAGTTATGTCTCATACAAGTTTCATTTGGCTATAATTTGTAAAAGTGTGGGTAAAGAAACAATATCATAAACTCTGTAATGTATCTATTTTTACAGGAAACTTTTCATTCCACCTCAAACTCCACTGAGGATGGAGAAGTCACACAACTTCACAACGCACCAAGTTCTTCCCCTGCAGAGGGCTAATGATGCTTCCCAAACCGACAAAAGCAATGGCAACGCATACGTGTACATTTTCATAGTAATCTCCTTCTATGGAGTTTTCCTCGTTGGTATAATGCTGGGCTATGTTCGCTCCAAAAGGCGGGAGAAGAGAAGGTCGAACGTTTTTACGCGCCTGGTGCACGAGGAGGAGCAGCGGGAATGGGGCGCGCTGAAAAAGAAGCACAGCATCACCATGACCTCATTCCAGGTATCGCTTCCCTTCTCCGCGGGGAGCCAGGATGTCAATGAAGGAAGGGTCCTGAGCTCCCCTCTGGCCTGCGCCCTGTTCTCCATTGAACAAACCAGTGTCAGTTCACTGTGCTCCTCCGCCGACACGCGCTTTGCCATCGAGGAGGAGTCGGACAGCGGGACCGCGGAGGGACCGGACGAGACCCTGAAGGGCGGTTCTACTGACAACAGCGACGACTCCGCAGAGATACAGATACTCGGAGAGGAACTGTGACGTCCAGAACAGATGATGAGAGGGGAAATAAACGCAAAAAACTGTAGACTTTCCATCCCTCTCCGTCATATAGGAAATACGTGGAGAAGTTAAAAGACTGATAAAGTTTAGCTTGACATATGGAACAATTGCTCTCTAACCATCCGGTTCTGAGTATTGAAACGTACCTGGAACCCACTTGAAATATATTTTCTGTAACGAAATCCTCTTAAGATGTAGCCTAATGCTTTCACTGTGCAGTGTTCCTAATGTCTCTGTAGGTTTACTTGGGGTTGTTGTGTAAATTGAAGAGAAGAAAAAAAACAGTTGAAAAATAATGATCTGTTTAAGAGATATGGTTCTTCTTTACTCTTCTTGGGAAATACATGTTTTTATTTTGAAAAAAACTTTGTTGCAATATCTAGTTTTCTCCAAAAGGTGGCAGTGCTGCAGTAGTTTTAACCCACCTGTAGCTGGGGAACACCAGTCATTTCAGTAGAATCAACACATAGGGTTTACTGTCCTTGCATTGTCTTATTTGTTCTGAAGTGTTGACATACTAATTTATAAAATAAGAAGCTATTTTTTTCAGGCAGTTAGCTGATTATTTATTTTGAATTATTTACAATTACATAATTTAGCACAATTAGCAGACACTCTTATCCAGAGCCACTTAAAGGAGAAAACAGGGTTAAGTACCTTGCTCAAGGGCACATTGCCAGATCTTTCACCTAGTTGGCTCGGAGATTCGAACCAGCACCCTATATCTAAAAAGTCATCATACGGTATGATTAGGCCAAACCATCTTACCCACTGGAGATCTTCCCATGTGATAGGAGTCCTGGGAAACGAGCATGAAGAATGCTGGGATTTCTCCCAATCGCTATGACGACAACGCTACTACAGCCCATCCCCCTCCAGGCTCCCACCCACACACCATACCATATCAGCCCTGCTGCAGGCCATAATGCTCACAACTCACTCCATTGACAACATGCCAAACCAAAGTGAGGTAGAACAATAGTGTGAAAGAGAAGGAATGTATTTTATGATGCTAATTAGAATGTAATGAACAATAAACAAAATTAACAGTAAACATTACACAAGTTCCAAAATAAAAAGAGAACGTGTCTCCTTCCTGCGCGGTATGACGGCTGCGTGGTCCCATGGTGTTTATACTTGCGTACTATTGTTTGTACAGATGAACGTGGTACCTTCAGGTGTTTGGAAATTGCTCCCAAGGATGAACCAGACTTGTGGAAGTCTGACATTTCTTTTCTGAGTTCTTGGCCGATTTCTTTTGATTTTCTCATGATGTCAAGTAAAGAGGCACTGAAAGTAGGTCTTGAAATACATCCACAGGTACACCGCCAATTGATTCAAATGATGTCAATTAGCCTATCAAAAGATTCTGAAGCCATGACACATGGGGTACCGGTACCGAGTCAGTGTGCGGGGGTACAGGCTATGCTCTCTGAGTCTCTACATGGTCAAAGATTTCCTTAATTTTGGGTCAGTCACAGTGGTCAGGTATTCTGCTACTGTGCACTCTCTGTTAAAGGCCAAATAGCATTCTAGTTTGCTCTGGGGTTGTTTTTTAATTCTTTCCAATAGGTCAAATAATTATCTCTTTGTCTTCTCATGATTTGCTTGGGTCTAATTGTGTTGCTGTCCTGGGGCTCTGTGGGGTCTGTTTGTGTTTGTGAACAGAGCCCCAGGACCAGCTTGCTTAGGTGGTTCTTCTCCAGGTTCATCTCTCTGTAGGTGATAGATTTGTTATGGAAGGTTTGGAAATCGCTTCCTTTTAGGTGGTTGTAGAATTTAACGGCTCTTTTCTGGATTTTGGTCATTCGTGGGTATAATTCGTGGGTACCTAATTCTGCTCTACTTGCATTATTTGGTGTTATACATTGTACACGGGATATTTTAGCAGAATTCTGCATGCACAATCTCAATTTGGTGTTTGTCCCATTTTGTGAATTCTTGGTTGGTGTGCGGACTCCAGACCTCACAACCATAAAGGGCAATTGGTTCTATAACTGATTCCAGCATTTTTAGCCAGATCCTAATTGGGATGTAGAATTTCATGTTCCTTTTGATGGCATAGAAGGTGCTTCTTACTGTACCTTGTCTCTCAGATCGTTCACAGCTTTGTGGAAGTAACCTGTGGTGCTGATGTTTAGGCCAAGGTATGTATATATTTTTGTGTGTTCTAGGGCAACGGTGTCTAGATGGAATTTGTATTTGTGGTCCTGAGAACTGGACCTTTTTTGTAACACCATTATTTTGGTCTTACTGAGATTTACTGTCAGGGCCCAGGTCTGACAGAATCTGTGCAGAAGATCTAGGTGCTGCTCTCCTTGGTTGGGGACAGAAGCACCATATCATCAGCAAACAGGAAACATTTGACTTCAGATTCTAATAGGGTGAGGCCGAGTGTTGCAGACTGTTCTAGTGCCCTCGCCAATTTGATGATATATATACACTACCGTTCAAATGTTTGGGGTCTCTTAGAAATGTCCTTGTTTTTGAAAGAAAAGCACATTTCTTGTCCATTAAAATAACATCAAATTGATCAGAAATACAGTGTCGACATTGTTAAAACCTGTTGTGACTGGCGGGCAGTATTTTCATTTTTGGAAAAATAACGTTCCCATAGTAAATGGGATATATTGTCAGGACAAGATGCTAGAAAATGCATATAATTGACAACTTAGGATAGAAACCACTCTAAAGTTTCCAAAACTGTAAAAATATTGTCTGTGAGTATAACAGAACTCATAATGCAGGCGAAAGCCTGAGAAAAATCCAATCCGGAAGTGCCTCATGTTTTGAAAGCGCTGCATTCCAATGCGTCCTTATTGAGCAGTGAATGGACTATCAACCAGATTACTTTTTCTACGTATTCCCCAAGGTGTCTACAGCATTGTGACGTAGTTTTACGCATTTATGTTGAAGAATACCCGTAAGCGGCTACATTGTGTAAGTGGTCACCTGATGGCTCTCAGAGTGATTCTTGCGTAAAATACAGAGGTAGCCATTTTTCCAATCGGTCCTACTTAAAAACCAATTGTCTCCGTGGATATATTATCAAATAGATATTTGAAAAACACCTTGAAGATTGATTATAAACAACATTTGCCATGTTTCTGTCGATATTATGGAGATAATTTGCAATATTTTGGGGGTTTTCATGACCGTAATTTCCGGGTCGATTTCTCAGCCAAACGTGAAGAACAAACAGAGCTATTTCGCCTACAAAATTAATATTTTTGGAAAAAATGAACATTGGCTATCTACCTGGGAGTCTCGTGAGTGAAAACATCCGAAGCTCATCAAAGGTAAACGATTTAATTTGATTGCTTGTCTGATTTCCGTGACCAAGTTACCTGCTGCTAGCTGGACAAAATGCTATGCTAGGCTATCGATAAACTTACACAAATACTTGTCTAGCTTTGGCTGTAAAGCATATTTTGAAAATCTGAGATGACAGGGTGATTAACAAAAGGCTAAGCTGTGTCTCAATATATTTCACTTGTGATTTTCATGAATAGGAATATTTTCTAGTAATATTTATGTCCGTTGCGTTATGCTAATTAGTGTCAGTCGATGATTACGCTCCCGGACCCGGGATGGGGAGTCACTAGAGGTTTTAATGTTGAAAATGACTAGCTGGAAACAGCAGATTCTTTATGGAATATCTACATAGTTGCACAGAGGCCCATTATTAGCAACCATCACTCCTGTGTTCCAATGGCACGTTGTGTTAGCTAATCCAAGTTTATAATTTTAATAGGCTAATTGTTCATTAGAAAACCCTTTTGCAATTATGTTAGTACAGCTGGAAACTGTTGTGCTGATTAAAGGAGCAATACAACTGGCCTTCTTTAGACTAGTTGAGTATCTGGAGCATCAGCATTTGTGGGTTCGGTTACAGGCTCAAAATGGACAGAAACAAAGCACTTTCTTCTGAAACTCTTCAGTCTATTCTTGTTCTGAGAAATGAAGGCTATTCCATGCGAGAAATTGCAAAGAAACTGAAGATCTCGTACAACGCTATGTACTACTCCCTTCACAGAACTGTGTAAACTGGCCCTAACCAGAATAGAAAGATGAGTGGGAGGCCCTGGTGCACAACTAAGCAAGAGGACAAGTACATTAGAATGTCTAGTTTGAGAAACAGACGTCTCACAAGTCCTCAACTGGCTGCTTCATTAAATACTATCCATAAAACACCAGTCTCAACATCAACAGTGAAGAAGCGACTCCGGGATGCTGGCCTTCTAGGCCAAGTTGTTAAGAAAAAGCCATATCCCAGACTGGCCAATAAAAAATAAAAGATTAAGATGGGCAAAATAACACAGACACTGGACAGAGGAACTCAGCCTAGAAGGCCAGCATCCCGGAGTCGCCTCTTCACTGTTAACGTTGAGACTGGTGTTGTTCGGATACTATTTGATGAAGCTGCCAGTTGAAGACTTGTGAGGCGTCTGTGTGTCGCAAACTAGACACTTTAATGTACTTGTCCTCTTGCTCAGTTGTGCACCGGGGCCTCCCACTGAATACAACGTTACAGTGAAATGCTTACTTACGAGCCCCTAACCAACAGTGCAGTTTCAAAAATACGGATAAGAATAAGAGATGAAAGTAACAAGCAATTAAAGAGCAGCCATAAAAATATATATATATATATAAAGGGGGGTGCCAGTACGGAGTCAATGTGCGGGGGCACCGGTTATTTGAGGTAGTATGTACATGTAGGTAGAGTTAATTAAAGTTACTATGCATAGATGACAACAGAGAATGGCAATGGTATGGAGAAGGGACGACTGGGAAGGCGGTGCAAATAGTCTGGGTAGCCCTTTGACTAGATGTTCAGGAGTCTTATGGCTTGGGGGTAGAAGCTGTTTAGAAGCCTCTTGGACCTAGACTTGGCACTCCGGTACTGCTTGCCGTGTGGTAGCAGAGAGAACCTTCTATGACTAGGGTGGCTGTAGCCTTTGACAATTTTTAGGTCCTTCCTCTGACACCACCTGGTATAGAGGTCCTGGATGGGAGGAAGCTTGGCCCCAGTGATATACTGGGCCGTTCGCACTACCCTCTGTAATGCCTTGCAGTCAGGGCCAAGCAGTTACCATACAAGACAGTGATGCAACCAGTCAGGATGCTCTCGATGGAGCAGCTGTAGAACCTTTTTAGGATCTGGAGGACCCATGCCAAATCTTTTCAGTCTCCTGAGGGGGAATAGGTTTTGTCATGCCCACTTTACTACTGTCATGGTGTGCTTGGACCATGTTAGTTTGTTGGTGATGTGGACACCAAGGAGCCTGAAGCTCTCAACCTGCTCCACTGCAGCCCCGTCAATGGGAATGGGGGCGTGCTCGGTCCTCTTTTTCCTGTTGTCCACAATCATCTCCTTTGTCATGGTCACGTTGAGGGAGAGGTTGTTTTCCTGGCACCACGGTATGCAATTTGGAGTGGGTCTAGGCTTTCTGGGGTGATTGTGTTGATGTGAGCCATGACCAGCCTTTCAAAGCACTTCATGGCTACAGACGTGAGTGCTTTGGGTCGGTAGTCAATTAGGCAGGTTACCTTAGTGTTCTTGGGCACAGGCACTATGGTAGTCTGCTTAAAACATGTTTGGTATTACAGACTCGGACAGGGAGAGGTTGAAAATGTTAGTGAAGACACTTGCTAGTTGGTCAGCGCATGCTCGCAGTACTCGTCCTGGTAATCCATCTGGCCCTGTGGCCTTGTGAATGTTGTGATCAGTCTTCCGGTACAGCTGGTGCTCTCATGCATGTTTCAGTGTTATTTGCCTCGAAGCGAGCATAGAAATAGTTTATGTAATGGATGTGAAACGGCTAGCTTAGTTAGCGGTGTGCGCTAAGTAGCGTTTCAATCGGTTACGTCACTTGCTCTGAGACCTTGAAGTAGTAGTTCCCCTTGCTCTGCAAGAGCCGCGGCTTTTGTGGAGCGATGGGTAACGATGCTTCGAGGGTGACTGTTGTCGTTGTGCGCAGAAGGTCCCTGGTTCGCGCCCGGGTATGGGCGAGGGGACGGTTTAAAATTATACTGTTACATTTAGCTCGTCCGGTAGGCTCGTGTCACTGGGCAGCTCTCGGCTGTGCTTCCCTTTGTAGTTTGTAATGGTTTGCAGGCCCTGCCACATCCGACATATAGAAAGTATATGTTATATATGTTGCCTCTCTCTCTCTATCTCTCCCTCTCTCTGCCCCCCTTCTCTCTCTCCCCCCTCTCTCCATTTCCCCCTTCTCTCTCTCTCTTTATCTCACCCCCTCTCCATCCCCCCTCTCTCTCTCTCCCTCTCCTCTCCCCATCTTTCTCCATTTTCCCCCTCTCACTCTCTTTCTCTTTCTTTCTCCCCTCTTACTCCCCTCCCTCTCTCTCTCTCAGGTTAAGTTGACATATATACAATCACAAAAACTAGTTGAGGCGTACTAAATCCTATTTCCTGAGCATCTTAAACATAACTGAATTATGAATGTGGAATAGTTACATTTCGGGTAAAATTCATACATTATACACAAGGAAGTTGAGGCAGGGTTAATGCTGTTGTCTACCTAATGCTATTCCACAAATTAACCATTCCTAATTATTGATAGTGTAGACACATCAGTGTGCAGCATAAAGTAGAACTACAGCTGCAGGAATGTTTGGGCTCATGTCTTTTTAATAAGGGACAAGAAGAGAGATAGGGTCAGTGAAAGAACGAGCCGGACATGAGGTGGAACTAGAAGCTGTAGTGGTGAAATTAAAAGTGAGAGCCACTGAGAAAAAGATAGAAAGATACAAAAAAATAAAGAGAAAGAGGAAGAGAGAGAGGGAGAGAGAAATAGTGACACACACACACACAGAGCGAGCAAGAGAGCGAGAGAGACCATGCGTAGCAGCATGATACAACAGGATGTGTCTAAATAGCCTCCTCCACCACTGGGAGCTGAGGATTTTGAGTCCTACCTACGTCCTCCTGCGCCCTGCGCTCTGCCCACATTTGCAGAATGAATTAAGTTTTAAATGAGTCATTCTGACCTAGCATTGTCGATCCTTCCACTCCTTCTTTCAGTTCAATTCAAATAACTTTATTGGCATGGGAAACAAATGTTTACATTGCCAAAGCATATATTTACATTGCCAAATATAATAAACAAAAGTAAAAAATGTTCAGTAAACATTATACTCACAAGATTCAAAGGAATATACATTTCAAATGTCATATTATGTCTATATTGTCACATTCTGACCATAGTTCTGTTATTTTATTCTTTGTTTTAGTCTGGTCAGGGCGTGAGTTGGGGTGGGCAGTCTGTTTGTTTTTCTATGTTGGTTTTTGTGTTCGGCCTAGTATGGTTCTCAATCAGAGGCAGATGTCCTTAGTTGTCTCTGATTGAGAACCATACTTAGGTAGCCTGGGTTTCACTTTTGGTTTGTGGGTGTTTGTTTTCCGTGTGAGTGTTTGGTCCACACGGTACTGTACTGTTTCGGTAGGTCGTTCGTTCGTTCACTTTATTGTTTTGTATTTCAGTGTTCAGTTAGTTTCATTAAATATTACATCATGAACACTTACCACGCTGCGCTTTGGTCCGATCCTTCTTGCACCTCTGAATGCCGTTACATATATACAGTGTTGTAATGATGTGCAAATAGTTAAAGAACAAAAGGGAAAATGAATAAACATAAATATGGGTTGTATTTACAATGGTATTTGTTCTTCACTGGTTGCCCTTTTCTTGTGGCAACAGGTCACAAATGTTGCTGCTGTGATGACACACTGTGGAATTTCACCCAATAGATATGGGAGTTGATTTGTTTTTGAATTCTTTGTGGATCTGTGTAATCCGAGGGAAATATGTGTCTCTAATATGGTCATACATTTGGCAGGAGGTTAGGAAGTGCAGCTCAATTTCCACCTTATTTTGTGGGCAGTGAGCACATAGCCTGCTTTCTAGAGAGCCATGTCTGCCTATGGCGGCCTCACTCAATAGCAAGGCTATGCTCACTGAGTCTGTACATAGTCAAAGCTTTCTACCACTGTGTACTCTCTGTTAAGGGGCAAATAGCATTCCAGTTTGCTTAGTTTTTTGGCAAATTCTATCCAATGGGTCAAGTTATTATCTCTTTGTCCTCTCATGACTTGGTTGGGTCTAATTGTGTTTCTGGGGCTCCGTGGGGCCTGTTTGTGTTTGTGAACATAGAACCAGCTTGCTTAGGGGACTCTTCTCCAGGTTCATCTCTCTGTAGGTGATATATTTGTTATGGAATCGCTTCCTTTTAGGTGGTTGTAGAATTTGACGTCTGTTTTCTGTATTTTGATAATCAGCGTGTATCGGCCTAATTCTGCTCTGCAGGCATTATTTGGTGTTTTACGTTGTACACAGAGGATATTTTAGCTGAATTCTGCATGCAGAGTCTCAATTTGGTGTTTATCCCATTTTGTGAATTGTTGGTTGGTGAGCGGAACCCCAGACCTCACAACCATAAAGGGCAATGGGTTCTATAACTGATTCAAGTATTTTTTGCCAGATCCTAAATGGGATGTCGAATTTGATGTTCCTTTTGATGGCAGAGAATGCCCTTCTTGCCTTGTCTCTCAGATCGTTCACAGCTTTGTGGAAGTAACCTGTGGTGCTGATGTTTAGGCCGAGGCAGGTGTCGTTTTTTGTGTGCTCTTGGGCAACAGTGTCTGGATGGAATTTGTATCTGTGGTCCTGGCAACTGGACCTTTTTTGGAACACCATTATTATTGTCTTACTGAGACTTACTGTCAGGGCCCAGGTCTGACAGAATCTGTGCAGAAGGTCTAGGTGCTACTGTAGGCCCTCCTTGGTTGGGGTCAGAAGAACCAGATCATCAGCACAGTAGACATTTGACTTCAGATTCTAGTAGGGTAAGAATGGGTGCTACAGACTGTTCTAGTGGCCTCGCCAATTCATATACTGTATGTTGAAGAGGGTGGGGCTCAAGTCTCACCACACGGCCCTGTGGAAAGAAATGTGTGTTTTTTGCCAATTTTAACTGCGCACTTGTTGTTTGTGTACACTCATGCCAAATTTAGTCAAAAGCTTATTTGCAATCAACAAATTGGTTTGTTTGTTTGTCAATTAGGGTGTGCAGTGTGCAGTGTGCAGTGTGAATGGTCATTTGGTAAACCGCCAATTTGACATTTGCTCAATACATTGTTTTCATTGAGCAAATGTACAAGTCTGTTGTTAATGATAATGCAGAGGATTTTGGGGTCAAATTGGTCTCCACTTTTGTGGATTGGGGTGATCAGTCCTCGGTTCCACATATTGGGGAAGATGCCAGAACTGAGGATGATGTTAAATAGTTTAAGTATAGCCAATTGAAAAGTGTGGTATATTTTATACTTTCATTAAGGATACCATCAACACCACAGGCCTTTTTGGGTTGGAGGGTTTGTAATTTTGTCGTGTCGTTCATTCAAGGTAATTGGAGAATCCAGTGGGTTCTGGTAGTCTTTAATAGTTCATTCTAAGATTTGTAATAGATCATGTATATGTTTTTGCTGTTACTTCTATGTCAAAAAGATTGTAGAAGTTGTTTATCTATACATCTCCATTTTGGATAGGTAACTCTTTGTGTTGTTTGTTTATTGTGTTCCAGTTTTCACAGAAGCGGTTAGATTCTATTGATTCTTCAATTACATTGAGCTGATTTCTGACATGCTGTTCCTTCTTTTTCCATAGTGTATTTGTGTATGGTTTTAGTGATTCGCCATAGTGAAGGCTTAGACTCAGTTTTTCTGGGTCTCTATGTTTTTGGTTGGATAGGTTTCTCAATTTCTTTCTTCGGTTTTTGCATTCTTCATCAAACTATTGATCATTGTTTTTCATTTTCTTAGGTTGTCTGCTTGAAATGTTTTGATTTGATAGGGAAGCGGAGAGGTCAAATATACTGTTTAGGCTTTCTACTGCCAAGTGTACACCTTCACTATTACAGTGAAATGTTTTGTCCAGGAATTTGTCTAAAAGGGTTTGAATTTGTTTTTGCCTAACTGTTTTTTGGTAGGTTTCTAGACTAGTTTCCTTCCATTTATAAAATGTCTTAATATTGTGCATTTCCATTGACTTTGATGATCGTTGTTATTTTAGTTATTCAACTTCCTCCCAAAACATCTCAAATGTGGACTTTCTCATCTAGCATAGTCACTCAGTAAAGTAAGGGTTAAATACAAACCAGTTGGGGTAATTATGAGTCAAACTACTGACATACTCTTAGATGTTGTCACGTCCTGACCTTAGTTCCTTTTTTATGTCTCTATTTTAGTTTGGTCAGGGCGTCAGTTGGGGTGGGCATTCTATGTTTTGTGTTCTATGTTTTCTATTTCTATGTGTTTGGCCTGGTATGGTTCCCAATCAGAAGCAGCTGGCAATCGTTGTCTCTGATTGAGAACCATACTTAGGCAGCCCTGTTCTCACAATATGGGTGGTGGGTAGTTGTTTTGTGTTGCTGCACCTTACAGGACTGTTTTGTTTTACTCTCTTTGTTATTTTGTTTAGTGTTTCTGTTCTCATAAATTCTAACATTAACACTTACCACGCTGCGCATTGGTCCGATCCATCCTATTCCTCATCAGAAGAAGAAGACAATCGTTACAGATGTGTTGTGAGTCACTTTTTTCCATCATTGTGGTTATTTCTTTCCGGCAACAGACTCCCCTCCCTCAGAGTATATGGATCCAGCACTTTCCTTACTTTCCTTATAGTGGAAAGAACGGTGAGAATAATCATTCAGTAATTCTACCATCATAAATAGTGATTGGTCTTCAGCATTGGGCCAGAGAAGGTGGAGCATTTGATGTTTGCTCTTTTCTTTCTGCTTTTTAAAAGGAAATGTGGTTCATGACCTTTCTGCTTTTTCCCTTGAAGTTGCTGTCAGTGTTGCCAAGACTGCTGAATACATTACTGTAATCATCACGGTGGTTAGCCAGACTGCTGAATACATCACTGTAATCATCACGGTGGTTAGCCAGACTGCTGAATACATTACTGTAATCATCACGGTGGTTAGCCAGACTGCTGAATACATTACTGTAATCATCAAGGTGGTTAGCCAGACTGCTGAATACATTACTGTAATCATCAAGGTGGTTAGCCAGACTGCTGAATACATTACTGTAATCATCAAGGTGGTTAGCCAGACTGCTGAATACATTACTGTAATCATCAAGGTGGTTAGCCAGACTGCTGAATACATTACTGTAATCATCACGGTGGTTAGCCAGACTGCTGAATACATTACTGTAATCATCACGGTGGTTAGCCAGACTGCTGAATACATTACTGTAATCATCACGGTGGTTAGCCAGACTGCTGAATACATTACTGTAATCATCACGGTGGTTAGCCAGACTGCTGAATACATTACTGTAATCATCAAGGTGGTTAGCCAGACTGCTGAATACATTACTGTAATCATCAAGGTGGTTAGCCAGACTGCTGAATACATTACTGTAATCATCAAGGTGGTTAGCCAGACTGCTGAATACATTACTGTAATCATCAAGGTGGTTAGCCAGACTGCTGAATACATTACTGTAATCATCAAGGTGGTTAGCCAGACTGCTGAATACATTACTGTAATCATCAAGGTGGTTAGCCAGACTGCTGAATACATTACTGTAATCATCAAGGTGGTTAGCCAGACTGCTGAATACATTACTGTAATCATCAAGGTGGTTAGCCAGGGCTCGGTAATATAGAAATCCTACATGAATCAAAACAATAGTCCTGTTTTGTTGTATAATCAACACTAGGAAGAGAAGTCCTGTTTTGTTGTATAATCAACACTAGGAAGAGAAGCACTCAGAAACTACGAGAACACATAGGCTAGATTTATTCTACTGAGGACCAAAGGCCTTTTTGCTGTCAGAGCTGGAAATTATGTGGTGTAAACTGAAATAACCATTAGACTAATGGTCATTAATTGAGGTTTGTGAATAAATCACATTTGTGTTGCATTCAAAGAGGTGGCATCTGTGTTGCTTCTCAGCAACAATCAACAGAGGAGCCAATCTTACCCTTTTCCTAATAACGGTTTCTATGGCGACCAAGGCAGAAGGTAGTGAGTAACGTGAGTCTGTCTCTGGTAGAAAAGGGAAAGCCACCTAACACATGAGAAGTCAGTTTGCTAATGAATAGTAAAGTCTAAAGGCTAGCCACCTGTGACTAAATGAACTCCACCTGTGTCCACTTGTCCTATGGTAATTATCCTATGTATAGATGGACTGTGGTATGGGGTCACTCTATTGATGAAGTGTGCTCACTAAATGTCTCATTTCTGACTATGTAGAGAGAACATGTCTTTCCCTTCATACATAACCTTATAGAAAGGAGAGAAAGTGATTTCCAGAAGCATCTATTTAATCTCTGTTAACATCACAGTGAATGTGACTTGTCTCTCTCAAGTGAGAACCCACGTATTGATTTTGGAGGTTAGTCACCCACTGAGTTGTTGCATCGGGGAGCTGTGAGCTACAGAGTTTCCCAGAGATGAGGCGGGAGAGCTACAGAGTTTCCCAGAGATGAGGCGGGAGAGCTACAGAGTTTCCCAGAGATGAGGCGGGAGAGCTACAGAGTTTCCCAGAGATGAGGCGGGAGAGCTACATTTTCCCAGAGAGGTGGAGGGAGAGCTACAGAGTTTCCCAGAGATGAGGCGGGAGAGCTACAGAGTTTCCCAGAGATGAGGCGGGAGAGCTACAGAGTTTCCCAGAGAGGTGGAGGGAGAGCTACAGAGTTTCCCAGAGATGAGGCGGGAGACCTACAGAGTTTCCCAGAGAGGTGGAGGGAGATCTACAGAGTTTCCCAGAGATGAGGCGGGTGGAGGGAGAGCTACAGAGTTTCCCAGAGATGAGGCGGGTGGAGGGAGAGCTACAGAGTTTCCCAGAGATGTGGAGGGAGAGCTACAGAGCTAAAGCACACAGCTTGCTGAAGGCTTTGTTAGTTAGGGCTTCCTTGAAACTTCGTTAAGGATGTGGGAGGTGTTGCGTGGCCCTACATGCCTGCCGAACGCACATCTAACAAGCATGTTGATTAATCAGGGTGAAATGACACGATTCAGCAGAGGTGGAGAAAAGCAGAAGAGAGAATCTCCCTTTATATTATCCCCCCAAACAGATAGGGGCCCTGAGACTGGATAGGAACTGGAGTTCAAGTAGAGGTCAAGTAGTAAGTAATCTAGGTTACCCAGAAGTAAAATTCTCACAAGTTGTCACTTCCTGTTTACATGTGAATCTGTCCATGAGAGATTAAGTAGTAAGAAAAAACGTAGGGCCTTATGAATATTATTGTTATGATGGGAACTGCTCAGACAGTTCTAAAACAGTATACTTGTCAAAGACTAACCATCCTCATTGGTTCATAGAACACACCTAACTAATTGAGCAGCAACCCTCTGGACCAAACAGCGGTCATGGCAATTGCATCTTTATAAGATAGTTTCTTATGGTGTTTACATTATTACTTTTACTTGTTAGAATAATTGGTTCATGTGTAAATGCTACTGTTTGACTTTCTATCCCTCTTCTACTCTCAGTAGGACCATTCAGCAGGCTGCCTGTCATCATGGTGTCGGATTGAGTCAAATGCCAGAGAATCTCTAATTACTAAGCTCTTCAACGTACTAGAGGCCTGATAAATCTGTTTAATAGTGACAGTTTGGTAATTTTTTTACTTATCTATTTTTTTACTTAACACTTATTTTTCTTAAAACTGCATTGTTGGTTAAGGGCTTGTAAGTAAGCATTTCACTGTAAGGTCTACTACACCTGCTGTATTCGGCGCATGTGACAAATACCATTTTATTTGAATTAAGGGTTTATAACTGTTTAAAAACTGCATATTGGCCCAAACTAGATTTTGCTATTGATCATAATGATCAATCAATTTAGCAACTTGAGTGGCATTGAGTGCCAGGAAAGTCTTTGAAATGCAATGACAAGAATGCTTATAGAATAGTTCATTAGACTTCCACAAATGCAGCCAGGGGAAATCTGCAGTTCAAAAAATAACAACGTGGCCACCACGCCACTGTTTTGGTAAAAAGCTGAGTGATGGGGCGAGACAAATGTAACCATTCTTAGACAGTGCTATTGTGTCTATAGTGGAGTAAAACAGGCTTTTTTTTCACATCATGACGTGTGGAGGAAGCAAACGCATCACAACCACAAAAACATCAGTCTGGATATTGGGAGGGTGTGGCAGACAATGTTGAGTTCTTTAAATGAAGGACCTCTAATAATGAGCCGAGCTGGAGAGAGAGAGTAAGATAGCGAGAGAGGGGGGGGGGGGGAGAGAACAGACGCAGTGTTGGGAGCGAGGGAGGGAGGGCTGGTAGGGCGTACGATGAGTCACCTAGCCAGAATATTTATAGAAAGACCAGGAGAGGAGGGGGCTTTAATTGAGCAAGACAAATTCCTCATAAAACATCTCTACACACACACAATATATATGTATACACACACACACACACACGGATAAATACAATGGTATGAAACATTGAAGAAAACCTGCCAGACTTTCTGTTCCTCTGTGCAGTGCATTTGAGTCTTTTGTAAAGTCTGCTCTTGAAATGTCAGCTGCTGATTGATGCATTGAACTGCAGGTTAACAAAAAACTAAATAATTCAGTCAACATTCATACCAGTTATAGATTCTGGCGATATGTCTATATGAATGCAGCTGCCACTTTATTGAAGGCATTGGAGGCAGTTTATCAAAACGCACCATACACTTTATTACAGCGACAGGTTCAGAACACACCACTGCATTCTGTCAGAAAGTAGGCGGGGCCTCTGAACTCTTGTAGATCAATGCATTGCTCTCTTTGTTTATAAAGCACTCTTGCACAAACTTCCACCATACTTCATTATTAACCTGAATGAATTTATTTTATGATTGTATTTTGAATCTCTGTTTTACTTTCGTAATGTATTGATGTGCGTATTTACCAGACCCGGTCTTAGGAATGGCTCAGTGGATATCAAACTCTTGAGATTCCTTCTCTATCCACTGAGTAAGATAAATCTGGTTATAGTCTACAATAATCTACCAAACTCTCTAGTGTATCGATGTGTATATTTACAGTGCCTTCAGAAAGTATTCATACCCCTTAACACATTTTATTGTGTTACATCCTGAATTCCAAACATGCTTTGCACACTTGGATTGAACAATATTTGCCCATTATTATATTCAAAATCCTTCAGCCTCTGTCAAATTGGTTGTTGATTGCTACAGTACACAACCATGTTCAGGTCTTGCCATACATTTTAAAGTAGATTTAAGTCAACTGTAACTCGGCCACTCAGGAAAATTCACTGTCTTGTTGGTAATCAACTCCAGTGTAGATTTGGCCTTGTGTTTTAGGTTATTGTCCTGCTGAAAATTGAATTAATCTCCCAGCGTCTGCTGGTGTCGCACCCTGATCTATTTCACATGATCTTTGTGCTTGTCTCCCCCTCCAGGTGTCTCCCATCTTCCCCATTATCCACAGTGTATTTATACCTGTGTTATCTGTTTGTCTGTTGCCAGTTCGTCTTGTCACGCCTACCAGCGTGTTTTTTTCCCCCCGTGCTCCTGTTTTTCCTAGTCTCTGTTTTCTATCCCTCCCGGTACCGACCTTTTCAGCCTGCCCTGACACTGAGCCCGCCTGCCACCCCAGTACCTTTCGGACTCTGACCTATTGGCTGCCCCTTGTATTTTAATAAATATCAGAGACTCAAATCATCTGCCTCCTGTGTCTGCATCTGGGTCTCGCCCTGTGTCGTTATGTGGAAAGCAGACTGAACCAGATTTTCATCTAGTATTTTGCATCTGTTTAGCTCCATTCCGTTTCCTTTTTATCCTGAAAAAAATCCTGATTACAAGGATAACATAACATTATGCAGCCACCACTGTGCTTGGAAATATGGAGAGTGGTGCTCAGTAATGTGTTGTATTCAATTGGCCACAAACATAAAACGTGTTTATTCAGAATGTTGTTTTTTTTTGCAGTATTACTTTAGTGCCTGATTACAAACAGGATGCATGTTTTGGATTATTTTTGTTCTGTACAGGCCTCCTTTTCACTCTGCCAACTGGGTTAGTATTTTGGAGTAACTACAATGTTGTTGATCCATCGTCAGTTTTCTCCTATCACAACAATTAACATCGGTAACTATTTAAAAATTAATATAAATTAATATCAGTTTTGTCCTGTTTTTAAAGTCCCCATTGCCCTTATGATGAAATCCCTGAGTGGTTTCCTTCCTCTCCGGCAACTGAGTTAGGAAGGACGCCTGTATCTTTGTAGTGACTGGGTGTATTGATACACCATCCAAAGTGTGATTAATAACTTGACAATGCTCAAAAGGATGTTCAATGTATGTATTTTTAAAATTCCATCTACCAATAGGTGCCCTTTGCAAGGCATTGGAAAACCTCCCTGGTCTTTGCTTGAATCTGTGTTTTGAATATATATAATTATTTTAATATTTTAAATAGTAACCTGTATTTAACTAGGCAAGTCAGTTTTAGAACAAATTCTTATTTACAATGACTGCCTAACCCGGCCAAACAACACTGGACCAATTGTGCACCGCACTATAGGACACCCAATCACGGCCCGGTTGTGATACAGCCTAGATTCGAAACAGGGTGTCGGTAGGGACGCCTGCAGTGCTTTAGACCGCTGCACCACTCGGGAGCCCACTGCTGGACTGAGGGACCTTACAATTATCTGTATGTGTGGGGTTGTCTATCAAAACTCATGTTAAACACATGCACACAGTGAATCCATGCAACTTATGTGACTTGTTAAGCAAAGCTTTACTCCTGAACTTACTTCACCTTGCCATAACAAATGGGTTGAATACTTATTGACTCAAGACATTTCAGCTTTTCATTTTTTTATTCATTTGTACAAATTTCTAAACATAATTCCACTTTGACATGATGTGGTATTGTGTGAAGGCCAGTGACAACATCTCAATGTAATCCATTTTAAATGCAGGCTGTAACACAAACTGTGGAAAAAGTCATGGGATGTCAATACTTTCTGAAGGTACTGTATGTAATTACAAGACTCGTCTGTAAAATAGGACTCAGCATGACTCCCTGACAAAATAAAGATCAAATAAACATGTCCTTCAGGGGCAGGGAAGCATATTGCATCATCTGTGTGTGTTATTTATGGTATTGTTATAAACTATAAATACCTGCTTCATTGTTGGTCCTCTCCACCTCTCTCCCAATACTCTACCTCACCTTCTCCTCCATTGACAGAGAAGACAAAGGAACCAGTGTGTTTCTGATTTTCTATACTGTTCACCAAAGTACATGTTTATTTTAGTACAATGTATTTATTATGTTAGTGGCGTGTCTGAGTGTAAGGTGTAAAAGTCACTGTTATAATCACTTGCCTGTGTCTTTCTACGTTGTTGTTGTTGAATGGCGAGAGTTATCAATGTTTTGGTGTTGACTTCTGTGACTTCTCTGCATGTCTTCACTGCACTGAGACCCCTGTTGCCGAGGGTAACAATACCACAATGTCTCACTGTGCTATAAGGTGTAAAAAGCCAATTGAAAGCCACTTCGTATCACCTGCTCCTGAGGGGGCCATCCACCAATGGAGCGACTTCCTTTGTCACCATGGATACTGCCGCTCACAAAAGCCAAGTGGCATTCTCTGCAGAGGAAGTGACAAAGAGCAAATAGATGAGAGAAGAGATTCAATACCAGCAGGTGTGACAAAGTGTACGTGAGAACTTGTGTGCATGTGTTGATGTGAGTTTGAGATGTGTTGGATACATCTCAGGTGATGTGTGTATGTTGATGTGCATAGGTCAGTGTGTGTGTATGCGTGTGATTGCTTGTGTGCATGCATACCTACACACACACACACACACACACACAGTGAACACATAGTTCTGTATAATTGCAGTCATTTTTCTGAGGTGTATACGATAGATAGAGAGAGAGGTGTATACGATAGATAGAGAGAGAGGTGTATACGATAGATAGAGAGAGAGGTGTATACGATAGATAGAGAGAGAGGTGTATACGATAGATAGAGAGAGAGGTGTATACGATAGATAGAGGTGTATACGATAGATAGAGGTGTATACGATAGATAGAGAGAGAGGTGTATACGATAGATAGAGAGAGAGGTGTATACGATAGATAGAGAGAGAGGTGTATACGATAGATAGAGAGGTGTATACGATAGATAGAGAGGTGTATACGATAGACAGAGAGAGAGGTGTATACTATAGATAGAGACAGAGAGAGAGGTGTATACTATAGAGAGAGATGTATACTATAGAGAGAGAGAGGTGTATACTATAGAGAGAGAGATGTATACTATAGATATACAGAGAGAGATGTATACTATAGAGAGACAGAGAGAGATGTATACTATAGATAGAGACAGAGAGAGAGATGTATACCATAAATAGATAGAGAGAGAGGTGTCTACTATAGATAGAGACAGAGAGAGAGAGAGGTGTATACCATAAATAGATAGAGAGAGAGGTGTCTACTATAGATAGAGAGAGAGGTGTATACTATAGATAGAGAGAGAGGTGTATACTATAGATAGAGAGAGGTGTCTACTATAGAGAGAGACAGAGAGAGAGAGGTGTATACTATAGATAGAGAGAGAGAGGTGTATACTATAGATAGAGAGAGGTGTCTACTATAGAGAGACAGAGAGAGAGAGGTGTATACTATAGAGAGAGACAGAGAGAGAGAGGTGTATACTATAGAGAGAGAGAGAGGTGTATACTATAGATAGAGACAGAGAGAGAGAGGTGTATACTATAGATAGACAGAGAGGTGTATACTATAGATAGACAGAGAGAGAGATGTATACTATAGATATACAGAGAGAGATGTATACTATAGATAGACAGAGAGGTGTATACTATAGATAGACAGAGAGATGTATACTATAGATAGACAGAGAGATGTATACTATAGATAGACAGAGAGGTGTATACTATAGATAGAGAGAGAGATGTATACTATAGATAGAGAGAGAGATGTATACTATAGATAGACAGAGAGAGAGATGTATACTATAGATAGAGAGAGAGACAGAGAGGTGTATACTATAGATAGACAGAGAGAGAGATGTATACTATAGATAGAGAGACAGAGAGGTGTATACTATAGATAGACAGAGAGGTGTATACTATAGATAGACAGAGAGAGAGATGTATACTATAGACAGAGAGAGAGAGGTGTGTATACTATAGATAGACAGAGAGAGAGATGTATACTATAGACAGAGAGAGGTGTATACTACAGAGAGAGAGATGTATACTATAGATAGAGACAGAGAGAGAGAGGTGTATACTATAGAGAGAGACAGAGAGAGAGATGTATACTATAGATAGAGAGAGAGACAGAGAGGTGTATACTATAGATAGACAGAGAGATGTATACTATAGATAGACAGAGAGGTGTATACTATAGATAGAGAGAGAGAGATGTATACTATAGATAGACAGAGAGGTGTATACTATAGATAGACAGAGAGGTGTATACTATAGATAGAGAGAGAGATGTATACTATAGATAGACAGAGAGAGAGATGTATACTATAGATAGACAGAGAGACAGAGAGGTGTATACTATAGATAGACAGAGAGAGAGATGTATACTATAGATAGAGAGACAGAGAGGTGTATACTATAGAGAGAGACAGATAGAGAGAGGTGTATACTATAGATAGACAGAGAGGTGTATACTATAGATAGACAGAGAGAGAGATGTATACTATAGACAGAGAGAGAGATGTATACTATAGATAGAGACAGAGGTGTGTATACTATAGATAGACAGAGAGAGAGATGTATACTATAGACAGAGAGAGGTGTATACTACAGAGAGAGAGATGTATACTATAGATAGAGACAGAGAGAGAGAGGTGTATACTATAGATAGAGAGAGAGGTGTATACTATAGATAGAGAGAGAGGTGTATACTATAGAGAGAGACAGAGAGAGAGAGGTGTATACTATAGATAGAGAGAGAGAGGTGTATACTATAGATAGAGAGAGGTGTCTACTATAGAGAGACAGAGAGAGAGGTGTATACTATAGAGAGAGACAGAGAGAGAGAGGTGTATACTATAGATATACAGAGAGAGATGTATACTATAGATGGAGAGAGAGGTGTATACTATAAATAGATAGAGAGAGAGGTGTCTACTATAGATAGAGACAGAGAGAGAGAGGTGTATACTATAGATAGACAGAGAGGTGTATACTATAGATAGACAGAGAGAGAGATGTATACTATAGATATACAGAGAGAGATGTATACTATAGATATACAGAGAGAGATGTATACTATAGATAGACAGAGAGATGTATACTATAGATAGAGAGAGAGACAGAGAGGTGTATACTATAGATAGACAGAGAGATGTATACTATAGATAGAGAGAGAGACAGAGAGGTGTATACTATAGATAGACAGAGAGATGTATACTATAGATAGAGAGAGAGACAGAGAGGTGTATACTATAGATAGACAGAGAGATGTATACTATAGATAGACAGAGAGGTGTATACTATAGATAGAGAGAGAGATGTATACTATAGATAGACAGAGAGATGTATACTATAGATAGACAGAGAGGTGTATACTATAGATAGACAGAGAGATGTATACTATAGATAGACAGAGAGAGAGATGTATACTATAGATAGACAGAGAGAGAGATGTATACTATAGATAGAGAGAGAGACAGAGAGGTGTATACTATAGATAGACAGAGAGAGAGATGTATACTATAGATAGAGAGACAGAGAGGTGTATACTATAGATAGACAGAGAGGTGTATACTATAGATAGACAGAGAGAGAGATGTATACTATAGACAGAGAGAGGTGTATACTACAGAGAGAGAGATGTATACTATAGATAGAGACAGAGAGAGAGATGTATACTATAGATAGAGACAGAGAGAGAGAGGTGTATACTATAGAGAGAGACAGAGAGAGAGATGTATACTATAGATAGAGAGAGAGACAGAGAGGTGTATACTATAGATAGACAGAGAGATGTATACTATAGATAGAGAGAGAGACAGAGAGGTGTATACTATAGATAGACAGAGAGAGAGATGTATACTATAGACAGAGAGAGGTGTATACTACAGAGAGAGAAATGTATACTATAGATAGAGACAGAGAGGTGTATACTATAGATAGAGAGAGAGAGGTGTATACTATAGATAGAGAGAGAGAGGTGTATACTATAGATAGACAGAGAGAGAGATGTATACTATAGATAGAGAGAGAGACAGAGAGATGTATACTATAGATAGAGAGAGAGACAGAGAGATGTATACTATAGATAGAGAGAGAGAGACAGAGAGGTGTATACTATAGATAGACAGAGAGAGAGAGATGTATACTATAGATAGAGAGAGAGACAGAGATGTGTATACTATAGATAGAGAGACAGAGAGATGTATACTATAGATAGAGAGAGAGACAGAGAGGTGTATACTATAGATAGACAGAGAGAGAGATGTATACTATAGATAGAGAGAGAGACAGAGAGGTGTATACTATAGATAGACAGAGAGAGAGATGTATACTAGAGAGAGAGACAGAGAGGTGTATACTATAGATAGAGAGAGAGGTGTATACTATAGATAGAGACAGAGAGAGAGAGATGTATACTATAGATAGAGAGAGATGTATACTATAGATAGAGAGAGAGACAGAGAGGTGTATACTATAGATAGACAGAGAGAGAGAGATGTATACTATAGATAGAGATGTATACTATAGATAGAGAGAGAGACAGAGAGGTGTATACTATAGATAGACAGAGAGAGAGATGTATACTATAGATAGAGAGAGAGAGACAGAGAGGTGTATACTATAGATAGACAGAGAGAGAGAGATGTATACTATAGATAGAGAGAGAGACAGAGAGGTGTATACTATAGATAGAGAGAGAGACAGATGGTAGACAATGGTAGGCTTCGAGGGGACTCCTATGGTAGATACACCTATAGCTCATCTCTTGGCAGTAGTACTGTAGACTACTTTATCACTGACCTCAACCCAGAGTCCCTCAGAGCATTCACAGTCAGTCCACTAACACCCCTATCAGACCACAGCAAAATCACAGTCTACTTAAACAGAGCAATACTCAACCACGAGGCATCAAAGCCAAAGGAACTGAGTAACATTAAGAAATGCTATAGGTGGAAGGAATGCAGTTTGGAAACCTACCAAAAAACAATTAGGCAACAACAAATTCAATCCCTTTTAGACAATTTCCTGGGTAAAACGTTCCACTGTAATAGTGAAGGTGTAAACTTGGCAGTAGAAAATCTTAACAGTATATTTGACCTCTCAGCTTCCCTATCAAATCTAAAAATCTCAAATAGAAAACCGAAGAAAATTAACAATAATGACAAATGGTTTGATGAGGAATGCAAAAATCTAAGAAAGAAATTGAGAAACCTGTCCAACCAAAAACATAGAGACCCGGAAAACCTGAGTCTACGCCTTCACTATGGTGAATCACTAAAACAATACAGAAACACACTACGGAAAAGAAGGAACAGCATGTCAGAAATCAGCTCAATGCAATTGAAGAATCCATAGACTCTAACCACTTCTGGGAAAATTGGAAAACACTAAACAAACAACAACACGAAGAATTATCTATCCAAAATGGAGATGTCTGGGTAAACCACTTCTCCAATCTTTTTGGTTCTATAACAAAGAACAAAGAGCAAAAACATATACATGATCAACTACAGATCTTAGAATCAACTATTAAAGACTACCAGAACCCACTGGATTCTCCAATTACATTGAATGAGTTACAGGACAAAATAAAAACCCTCCAACCCAAAAAGGCCTGTGGTGTCGATGGTATCCTCAATGAAATGATCAAATATACAGACAACAAATTCCAACTGGCTATACTAAAACTCTTTAACATCATACTTAGCTCTGGCATCTTCCCCAATATTTGGAACCAAGGACTGATCACCCCAATCCACAAAAGTGGAGACAAATTTGACCCCAATAACTACCGTGGAATATGTGTCAACAGTAACCTTGGGAAAATCCTCTGCATTATTATTAACAGCAGACTCGTACATTTCCTCAATGAAAACAATGTACTGAGCAAATGTCAAATTGGCTTTTTACCAAATTACCGTACAACAGACCATGTATTCACCCTGCACACCTTAATTGACAACCAAACAAACCAAAACAAAGGCAAAGTCTTCTCATGCTTTGTTGATTTCAAAAAAGCCTTCGACTCAATTTGGCATGAGGGTCTGCTATACAAACTGATGGAAAGTGGTGTTGGGGGTAAAACATATGACATTATAAAATCCATGTACACAAACAACAAGTGTGCGGTTAAAATTGGCAAAAAACACACACATTTCTTCACACAGGGTCGTGGGGTTAGACAGGGATGCAGCTTAAGCCCCACCCTCTTCAACATATATATCAACGAACTGGCGCGGGCACTAGAAAAGTCTGCAGCACCCGGCCTCCCCTGCTAGAATCCGAAGTCAAATGTCTGCTGTTTGCTGATGATCTGGTGCTTCTGTCACCAACCAAGGAGGGCCTACAGCAGCACCTAGATCTTATGCACAGATTCTGTCAGACCTGGGCCCTGACAGTAAATCTCAGTAAGACCAAAATAATGGTGTTCCAAAAAGGTCGAGTCACCAGGACCACAAATACAAATTCCATCTCGACACTGTTGCCCTAGAGCACACAAAAAACTATACATACCTTGGCCTAAACATCAGCGCCACAGGTAACTTCCACAAAGGTGTGAACGATCTGAGAGACAAGGCAAGAAGGGCATTCTATGCCATCAAAAGAAACATAAATTTCAACATACCAATTAGGATTTGGCTAAAAATACTTGAATCAGTCATAGAGCCCATTGCCCTTTATGGTTGTGAGGTCTGGGGTCCGCTCACCAACCAAGACTTCACAAAATGGGACAAACACCAAATTGAGACTCTGCACGCAGAATTCTGCAAAAATATCCTCCGTGTACAACGTAAAACACCAAATAATGCATGCAGAGCAGAATTAGGCCGATACCCACTAATTATCAAAATCCAGAAAAGAGCCATTAAATTCTACAACCACCTAAAAGGAAGCGATTCACAAACCTTCCATAACAAAGCCATCACAAACAGAGAGATGAACCTGGAGAAGAGTCCCCTAAGCAAACTGGTCCTGGGGCTCTGTTCACAAACACAAACACACCCTACAGAGCCCCAGGACAACAGCACAATTAGACCCAACCAAATCATGAGAAAACAAAAAGATAATTACTTAACACATTGGAAAGAATTAACAAAAAACAGAGCAAACTAGAATGCTATTTGGCCCTACACAGAGAGTACACAGCGGCAGAATACCTGACCACTGTGACTGACCCAAAATTAAGGAAAGCTTTGACTATGTACAGACTCAGTGAGCATAGCCTTGCTATTGAGAAAGGCCGCCGTAGGCAGACATGGCTCTCAAGAGAAGACAGGCTATGTGCTCACTGCCCACAAAATGAGGTGGAAACTGAGCTGCACTTCCTAACCTCCTGCCCAATGTATGACCATATTAGAGAGACATATTTCCCCCAGATCACACAGATCCACAAAGAATTCGAAAACATATCCAATTTTGAAAAACTCCCATACCTACTGGGTGAAATTCCACAGTGTGCCATCACAGCAGCAAGATTTGTGACCTGTTGCCACGAGAAAAGGGCAACCAGTGAAGAACAAACACCATTGTAAATACAACCCATATTTATGCTTATTTATTTTATCTTGTGTCCTTTAATTATTTGTACATTGTGTATATGTATGTATATATATATATATATATATAATATGACATTTGTAATGTCTTTACTGTTTTGAAACTGTTGTATGTGTAATGTTTACTGTTAATTTTTGTTGTTTTTCACTTTATATATTCACTTTGTATGTTGTCTACCTCACTTGCTTTGGCAATGTTAACACATGTTTCCCATGCCAATAAAGCCCTTGAATTGAATTGAATTGAATTGACAGAGAGGTGTATACTATAGATAGACAGAGAGAGAGATGTATACTATAGATAGAGAGAGAGACAGAGAGGTGTATACTATAGATAGACAGAGAGAGAGATGTATACTAGAGAGAGACAGAGAGGTGTATACTATAGATAGAGAGAGAGGTGTATACTATAGATAGAGACAGAGAGAGAGAGATGTATACTATAGATAGAGAGAGAGAGAGACAGAGAGGTGTATACTATAGATAGACAGAGAGAGAGAGATGTATACTATACATTCCTATCTATAGTATAGATAGACAGAGAGATGAAGGGACAAATGAAGAGGGAGCATCTTTCACCTCTTTTGCCCCGTCGCGTGTCTTATAGTCGTTGGATGATAAAGAGAGACGGGATGGGGAAGTGGCCCTGGCTCCAGGCTGTGTGGATTCTTATGGCCCAGGAAAGGGGCAAATGTTTCTGTTGCGGGCAGTATGTCAGAGCTGCCGGGAGATTGCATCCTGGTAGACAGAAGACAACTTGTTCCTCCTGCCTAGGGAATAATAAAAGACATTACAGCGTTCCTTCAGCCTGTCTGGAAATACCTGCTTTAGAGAAGCCTCTATGGTGATACACAGTGCATTAGTTCTATTGTCTGCCTTCTGCCCAAGCCAGTTTATCAAAAAGATTTGTATTTTCTGTCTGTTGTTATGGTTATAGTAGTTAAAATCACAACAAATCAGACGCAGAATGTAGATAGATGTAGCAGAGCAAGAGGACTGAATGATGAGGGAGATCATGAGATTCTTCCAATAAACATTAAACATACCATTCTACTCTAACCTAGCCACCCACACAATATACATACTCACACACAAACACACTCACACACCTCAGTCCATTTCATCTGTCTGAGCGATTTATTGATGGAGACTTCCCACCACACTAAGGCCCAGTGGTCCCAAGTGACTGTATGTGTTTGCTACTCTAAAGTAGCTGTAGTCTGCCTATCAGTGTGTAATCTTCTGTCCTCACTCTGCTTTCTCATGCTGAAAATCCTCACTGGCCCAAAAGACAGCCAGCCCCCCCCAGGAGACAGACCAACAAGTAAGTCACCCAGCTGTGGTCTCCGAGTGGCGCAGCGGTCTAAGGCACTAAGGCACTAGCTGTGTCACTACAGATCCTGGTTTGATCCCAGGCTGTGCCGCAACCAGCCACGACCGGGAGATGCATGAGGTGGCACACAATTGGCCCAGTGTTGTTCGGGTTAGGGGAGGGTTTGGTTGGCCGGGTTGTCCTTTTCCCATCGCGCTCTAGTGACTTCTGTGGTGTGCCGGATGCAATGCGTGCTGACTCGGTTGCCAGGTGTACGGTTGGTGTGGCTGGCTTCTGGGTTAAGCGAGCATTGTGTCAAGAAGCAGTGCGTCTTGGCGGGGTTGTGTTTTGGAGGACGCATGGCTCTCCTGAGTCCATATGGAAGTTGCAGCGACGGGACAAGACTGTAACTACCAATTGGGGAGAAAAAGGGGTAAAAAAAAAAGTCACCCAGCCACAGGGATTTCAGGGAAGTGTGGTGGAAAATGGCAAGATTATGTTACAATGCTTGTATTATATTATAATAGTTGTTACATTCGACAGAATAGAGTATTGTTTGTGTGTTCCACTGAGGATGGGCCTCTGAGATAGCACTGACAGGAGATTTACGAAGTCTTAGGGTAATAAAGTCTCAAGAGCATTCCAGATAACATGAGCTAATAGTTCTGTTCTATGCCTTATCAGGGAGAGACGGTTCCCTTCTGGAGTCAGGGGGCCAGACACTGGTCTTTACAATGAGAACTGTTGACACAGCAGTAACAGTCTGCTATGTTTTATAAATATATTTCATACAAATCTTAATCTTTGTGAATTGTTCCTAAGATCTGTGATTCGTCATGCATGTTGAGAGGGGTGTATCTTGGCTATAAAATATCTTTGTACTTTTCTGTTGGGACTTCTCAACTGGTCATTAGAAATAGTGAATTGTTGAAAGTCAAAGGGCAAAGCTCTTATTAAAAATATGTAGTTTGAGTATAACTCTGACTGGTATGTGAAGTTTGTAACTCTCTCCTCATTTGGTAAAGCAGAAATATGCCACGACAGAAGCCGCATGAGAGCAGTATCCCTCTTATCATTTAACTATAGACTGGACTGATTTGACCATTTTCTACACTGTCTCACAGCCACCCAGGGAGCAGAATGTATTGTCTCGACAGTCAGTCTGCACCTCCCCAGCTGGCACATTTGGTTACGTTTTGAGAATGGAAGTGAAAATGTAACCTGTTCTGGGAAAGCACATTTTTGGGTTCCAAGGAGGTAGGCCACCAGGATGGAGCTAGCATAGCTTGTTTTTTTACGCATACAAAGCTGTTCATTTCAGTATATTTAAACAGATGCAATTCAAAGGAAACAAGCAGTCATTAAGATCAGGTGTGGCCAATTAGTGCGGTCAACACATCTGAACACACTTTATAAGATAGAGTTTTGTTGGTGCTGAGAATGGAATGTATATTTTTAATTCATTAACATTCCTAGAAGGTTCTCTGAGCGTTACCAAAGTTTTCTTGTGGTTTTTTTATGGGAAGTTTCTTAACGTTATTAGAGAATTTGAGAAATGACTTTAAATAGAACCATGAGAAAACCTGTAGGAAATGTTATGCTGAAGTACTGAAATTCCCACAGAAAAACAATGTTTGTTAGTGTTCTCTGAACTACTAAAGAACATTCCTAATGTCACACCAGTTGAAGAATGTTCCAAAATTGTAATGAAATTTAAGTATTTTGACGTGGAATCCACATGAAAAATAATTTTAAAAAAAACATTTTTTGTCAAGTTCCTTAAATGTGCTGAGAACGTTCCAAAGCCAAGCCACTATCCTGCACCATTCACATAAAGTTGTTGGAAGGTTGAATGCTAAATAACCATAGGACAACCATGCTCTCACCAAGCTCTAAGAAACATAGGATTCTCAGAATATTATGTGCTAGCTGTGTCAGTATAATAGCAGAAACCACATTTCATGGGAAATAATTACTTTAGGTTTCTTATCTCGAAGCCTTGAGTCTTCTTGCTGTCATATCCGTCACTTATTTTTATAGAGCGATTCTCTTGGGTGTTCAGAGATGATGATTGACACTCTCTAACTGGTGCTGGTGTTTTGGGTATTATGGGTTAGGAGGGAGATAAAATCAGGTGGTTGTTTTTCTCATTTCTCACATATCACCAGAAGTGTAATCACATACATGCACACGCGCGCACACACACACACACACACAAAGACACACACACACGCAAAGACATACACACACGCAAAGACATACACACAGGCAAAGACATACACACAGGCAAAGACATACACACAGGTAAAGACATACACACAGGCAAAGATGTCTGCACACACACACTCTTGTGCAAATCTGACCTATGAGTCATGTTGGCTGTACTTCCAGACATCCTCTCTCTCCTTCCCCCCTCCCCCCCAGGCCATTTCTCTCCTCTCTCAAACTCTAATACCGCTCTCTTTCCTTTCTCTCTCTGCTCCTCTCTCCTGTCTTTCTCCCTCTCTCTCGATCTTTCTGTCCCTCCCTCTCTCTCCTTCCATCCCTCTCTCTCTGGTCTCTGGGATCAGACGCTTTACTAGAGCAGACAGCCGGGGCCTATGCAGCTTCCTGTCTCAATGGGCACTTAGCAATTGCTAGGTGCACAGCATGTTGAACTGTCAATTAGAGCAACCATAGATCACCATTACAGGAAGCCAGGCACGCTGGGACAAAATCAACATAACCTTTAACCTCCTCCTTACACACAAGAGGGTCAATTCAATTAACATGTTAGAGGTCTGGAAATAGATATTGGTGGTCAAATAGCTGTTAGTTGTTCTATCAATATTAAGCCTCTTGACACCTGTGGCATGAGAATGTTGGATAAGGTTGGAATGGGATCAAAAGAAACCAGTAGTGTTTTGGAGAAAAGAGGCTGAAAATTCATTAGCATATACTGTAGTACAATGGTGGTTTCCTCCACTATCAGCCTGGTTTCAGTTCAGATGGGGATTGGGAGGAGGTTGAATTTCCTCCAAATTGATTGTGGACTCAGTGTGCTGAAACGGAGCCAAGTTTCTGATGAGAAGTGTCTTTGCATGTGCTTCACTGGAATGAACACAGAATCGCATAGTGAATGTCCCTCTCCTTCCGTTGTTCCTCTTTTCTCCTACTTGTTGTGGGTATGTGCAGTGTTAAAGTGTAATGTGATGTTCCTGTGTGACTCCTACCCCAATTACAACATGTTTGTCCCCGCAGCAAAGGGATGTCTCTACGAAATGCCAGCTGTGGGCGTGGAGAGATTTATTTTTATCTGAGCCACATCTTTCAGACCAACCAAGCTACCATGGGTCTCCTTCTCTGTGCCAATCACAAAGGATCTGCTAATCACAACCCCCCCATCTCTCAAAATAAAAACATCAAAGCCCAAGGCAATGTAAGCATAACAAGCCTGGATTCAGCAAGGCCTATGTTGAAGTGCAACAAGAATCTTAAGACTCCAAGGGAAGCCACTTCTATACCCCAAACAGAATTGAACGTGTCTTATTGAGTAACGTAGCAGAATGGATTCAGGAAAAAGGGAAGCTGTGACTGGGACTGTCAGGGACATGGGGTAAAGAAAGAGAGAGAAATTAAAATATAATATGAGCCTTTTCTAGGCCGACTTACTTTTTGCTTTGTTTTATAGATTTTTCTTGACTCTTCTGGTGGTTTGTTAGCTGATTTAGGCAAAGGAGACGGGAGGAACAGGAGTAATGTAAAGGAAAGATGTGGCACCACTGTAGCGTGGTTGTGATGAAGTCTTACTGTGGTCTGTGGTCTGTTATGACAGCACTGAATGGAGAAGGGGCACAGAATAGACACTACTGTAGTGTTGTAAACATCATCTGTTAGAAGAATTGCCACACATTACCTGCACAAAAATAGTTATTTGGGGGTTCTATATAGAACCTTTTGGTTCTTTGGACGAGATTAAAGAACCCTTCATGAAAAAAGGTAGGTATGTATGTATGTGTGTATGTGTGTGTGTGTGTGTGTGTGTGTGTGTGTGTGTGTGTGTGTATATAGTACCAGTCAAAGGTTTGGACATACCTACTCATTCAAGGATTTATTTGATTATTTTTACTATTTTCTACATTGTAGCATAATAATGACGACATCAAAATGATGAAATAACACATATGGAATCATGTAATAACCACAAAAGTGTTCAATAAATCAAAATATATTTTATATTTGAAATTCTTCAAAGAAGACAGCCTTTGCCTTTGACAGCTTTGCACACTCTTGGTATTCTCTCAACCAGCTTCATGAGGTAGACACCGAGAATGCATTTCAATTAACAGGTGTGCCTTGTTAAAAGTTCATTTGTGGAATTTCTTTCCTTCTTATTGCGTTTGAGCTAATCAGTTGTGTTGTGACAAGGTAGGGGTGGTATACAAAAGATGGCCCTATTTGGTAAAAGACTAGGTCCATATTATGGCAAGAACAGCTCAAACAAGCAAAGAGAAACGAGTCCGGCACCCCCCCAACTCAAAAAGTGGCGCACAGAATGCAAAAATATTCTTCGAAATATTTAACCTCCACACATTAACAAGTCCAATAGCTCAAATGAAAGATAAACACCTTGTTCATCTACCCAGCGAGTCAGATTTCTAAAATGTTTTACGGCAAAAACATAGCACATATTTATGTCAAACCACCACCAAAGACACAGCCAATATATAGCCATTTTGTCGAACAAAAGATGCAATCACAAACGCAGGAATAAAAGAAAAATAATTCACTAACCTTTTGAAAATCTTCATCAGATGACAGTAATAGGACATGTTACACAGTACATTTATGTTTTTCAATAATATGCTATTTATATCCATAAATCTCTGTTTACATTGACGCCATGTTCAAAAAATGCTACAAAAATGTCCGGAGAATTTTCGATAACTCCGCCAGATAACGCCAGATAACAGCAATACACATCATAAACTTTGACTAAATATACATGTTCTACATATAGTTAGAAAGATACACTGCTTCTTAATGCAATCGCTTTGTCACATTTCTTTTTAATGTTACAGAAATCGTTCATTTTTCAATAATCTGAGACGGCGCTCAGACATAAGCAATATTTCTCCGCTATGTTGGAGTTAACAGAAACACAAAATTACAACATAAATATTCCCCTACCTTTGATAGGCCTTCGATCAGAAGTAGTGGAAGGACTCATACTTACCCAAAACAGCGTTTGGTTTCAAGTCGTGTGTCTTTGTGTTTTCAAACGCGACAAATTCCGGCTGAAATGCAGCCAAAATTCGAGGGGTTGCGCATCAAAATTACATATATGTCGACTAAACTGGTCAAACTAAGTGCAGAATCAAGCTTTAGGATGTTCTAAACGTAGAAAACAATTCTCAACTCGAACAGACAAACTGACATCGTCTCGTGCTTCATGGAACAAAGGACACTCGGAGCGCAACGAGGGCAGGAAAGTGCATGTATTTTCTCGCGACACCAAGTATTTTGCCTGCCAAAGGGTCAAAGCCTGCGGGATTTTCACAATGAAACGCTCTATTGAAAGAAGACATCTCGCCGAAGACCTAGAAACACAATTCCTCCAAAGGGGGCAGTATTCTGCTTATCCTTAATAGGTTGAAGGTCAGTCAATCCTGAACATTTCAAGAACTTTGTAAGTTTCTTCAAATTGTTTGGGTACAGACCTGGATAGCCTGCAGAGTTATGTCCTACTATCTTTGCAGTAGATTGCAACAGCGCCCCCTTTGGCCATTCTATCTTGTCTGAAAATGTTGTAGTTAGGGGTGAAGATTTCAGAATTTTTGGTGGTCTTCCCCAGCCAGGTTTCAGATGATGATGATTTGATGATGATGATACATGATTCCATATGTGTTTTTTTTTCATAGTTTTGATGTGTTCACTATTATTCTACAATGCAAAAAAAATAGTACAAATAAAGAAAAATAATTAGAATGAGTAGATATGTCCAAACATTTGACTGGTACTGTATATATCCAGTGAGGGTTCTATCCCTTCCCCAGAGTATAATGGGAATTTTCGAAAACAACAGCTATCAACATCTAACCCAGTCAAATTAAACTCTGGAATGACAGCTAACAATCCCTTTTAATTTGTTTCAGATGTTTTGAATTGGCATTTTATTCCATAATGAATGATGGTGCTCTAAGACTTTGCCTGGTCAGAAAAACGGCTAGTTGACGTCCGACACCGTTAGCCCTCTATGGCAGGGGGAGATCAAATTCATATTCAAACATTGCTGCCGAGGTCAGAGTGGCAGACCGCAAGGTTCATACAATCCTGTGTTGTTCATACAAACCTGTGCTGTTGCAAACTAAATGCTATCTAGAATGGTCGCCGTGCATCACACTGGTGGGTGCTACACATTGGTGGTAAATGAGGTGAGTTCCCCCTTACTATGTAAAGTGCTTGAGTACTTCAGTTGGTAGAAAAACGCTGTATAAATCCAATCAGTTATTATTCATAATTATTAGAAGCAGGAGGAAATAAGGTTTTTAATAAAAGCATAAAGTCTTAAAGAAAGCAAAGTTTATTATTTAATTCAAATATATGAAGCCAAAGTCATATGATAAACTATAGGCTAGATAAATAAAGTTTAAATGTTATTTGAATTTGAGCACTTTTGTAAGCTAACAAAACTTAAGTTAATTTAGCTAGCTAAACAGAAAAAGCTAGGCTACTTTAATTCACCAAGTTAAACTAGCCAGCTAACTCCTTCAAATAAAGATACTTTTTTAATGCCAAATAGAGCGACAGAACCAGACTAACATTGGCAATTAGCTAATTGTTACTTTTATTTCAGTATTTCAGTGTGGGGTCCATTGAGGAGACTGTTTCATGAAGCCATTAGAAGACTGGCTGAGAGGAGGTAGCTAAGTATACATTATTCATAATGAAATATGTATAATAAGTCTTGGTGATTCAATAGCCGAGTTAATCATTACACGGCTTTTAACACACTTGTGTTTTGCTCAGTGTAACGGCTGTCTTCCTCCTCCTCCGAGGAGGAGGAGGAGTAGTAAGGATCGGAGGACCAATGCGCAGCGTGGTACATGTTCATGCTCTTTATTAAAACAAGCAAACGCTGAAACAAAACAATAAACGACACGTGAAATAACCAACCGAAACAGTTCCGTGTGGAACACAGACACAGAATATAAACACCAACCGAAACAGTTCCGTGTGGAACACACAGACACAGAATATAAACACCAACCGAAACAGTTCTGTGTGGAACACACAGACACAGAATATAAACACCAACCGAAACAGTTCCGTGTGGAACACACAGACACAGAATATAAACACCAACCGAAACAGTTCCGTGTGGAACACCCAGACACAGAATATAAACACCAACCGAAACAGTTCCGTGTGGAACACACAGACACAGAATATAAACACCAACCGAAACAGTTCCGTGTGGAACACACAGACACAGAATATAAACACCAACCGAAACAGTTCCGTGTGGAACACACAGACACAGAATATAAACACCAACCGAAACAGTTCCGTGTGGAACACACAGACACAGAATATAAACACCAACAGTTCCGTGTGGAACACACAGTTCACAGAATATAAACAACACAGTTCAGACACAGAATATAAACACCAACCGAAACAGTTCCGTGTGGAACACACAGACACAGAATATAAACACCAACCGAAACAGTTCCGTGTGGAACACACAGACACAGAATATAAACACCAACCGAAACAGTTCCGTGTGGAACACACAGACACAGAATATAAACACCAACCGAAACAGTTCCGTGTGGAACACACAGACACAGAATATAAACACCAACCGAAACAGTTCCGTGTGGAACACCCAGACACAGAATATAAACACCAACCGAAACAGTTCCGTGTGGAACACACAGACACAGAATATAAACACCAACCGAAACAGTTCCGTGTGGAACACACAGACACAGAATATAAACACCAACCGAAACAGTTCCGTGTGGAACACACAGACACAGAATATAAACACCAACCGAAACAGTTCCGTGTGGAACACACAGACACAGAATATAAACACCAACCGAAACAGTTCCGTGTGGAACACACAGACACAGAATATAAACACCAACCGAAACAGTTCCGTGTGGAACACACAGACACAGAATATAAACACCAACCGAAACAGTTCCGTGTGGAACACACAGACACAGAATATAAACACCAACCGAAACAGTTCCGTGTGGAACACACAGACACAGAATATAAACACCAACCGAAACAGTTCCGTGTGGAACACACAGACACAGAATATAAACACCAACCGAAACAGTTCCGTGTGGAACACACAGACACAGAATATAAACACACAGAATATAAACACCAAACAGTTCCGTGTGGAACACACAGACACAGAATATAAACACCAACCGAAACAGTTCCGTGTGGAACACACAGACACAGAATATAAACACCAACCGAAACAGTTCCGTGTGGAACACACAGACACAGAATATAAACACCAACCGAAACAGTTCCGTGTGGAACACACAGACACAGAATATAAACACCAACCGAAACAGTTCCGTGTGGAACACACAGACACAGAATATAAACACCAACCGAAACAGTTCCGTGTGGAACACACAGACACAGAATATAAACACACAGAATATAAACACCAACCGAAACAGTTCCGTGTGGAACACACAACACACAGACACAGAATATAAACACCAGAATATAAACACAGTTCCGTGTGGAACACACAGACACAGAATATAAACACCAACCGAAACAGTTCCGTGTGGAACACACAGACACAGAATATAAACACCAACCGAAACAGTTCCAGAATATGGAACACACAGACACAGAATATAAACACCAACCGAAACAGTTCCGTGTGGAACACACAGACACAGAATATAAACACCAACCGAAACAGTTCCGTGTGGAACACACAGACACAGAATATAAACACCAACCGAAACAGTTCAGTGTGGAACACACAGACACAGAATATAAACACCAACCGAAACAGTTCCGTGTGGAACACACAGACACAGAATATAAACACCAACCGAAAACAGTTCCGTGTGGAACACAGACACAGAATATAAACACCAACCGAAACAGTTCCGTGTGGAACACACAGACACAGAATATAAACACCAACCGAAACAGTTCCGTGTGGAACACACAGACACAGAATATAAACACCAACACGACACAGAATATAAACAAACAGTTCCGTGTGGAACACACAGACACAGAATATAAACACCAACCGAAACAGTTCCGTGTGGAACACACAGACACAGAATATAAACACCAACCGAAACAGTTCCGTGTGGAACACACAGACACAGAATATAAACACCAACCGAAACAGTTCCGTGTGGAACACACAGACACAGAATATAAACACCAACCGAAACAGTTCCGTGTGGAACACAGACACAGAATATAAACACCAACCGAAACAGTTCCGTGTGGAACACACAGACACAGAATATAAACACCAACCGAAACAGTTCCGTGTGGAACACACAGACACAGAATATAAACACCAACCACCAACCGAAACAGTTCTGTGTGGAACACCAGACACAGAATATAAACACAGAATATAAACACCAACCGAAACAGTTCCGTGTGGAACACACAGACACAGAATATAAACACCAACCGAAACAGTTCCGTGTGGAAAACACAGACACAGAATATAAACACCAACCGAAACAGTTCCGTGTGGAACACACAGACACAGAATATAAAACACCAACCGAAACAGTTCCGTGTGGAACACACAGACACAGAATATAAACACCAACCGAAACAGTTCCGTGTGGAACACAGACACAGAATATAAACACCAACCGAAACAGTTCCGTGTGGAACACAACAGACACAGAATATAAACACCAACCGAAACAGTTCCGTGTGGAACACAGACACAGAATATAAACACCAACCGAAACAGTTCCGTGTGGAACACAGACACAGAATATAAACACCAACCGAAACAGTTCACACAGACACAGAATATAAACACCAACCGAAACAGTTCCATGGGAACACACAGACACAGAATATAAACACCAACCGAAACAGTTCCGTGTGGAACACACAGACACAGAATATAAACACACAGAATATAAACACCACCGAAACAGTTCTGTGTGGAACACCACAGACACAGAATAGAATAAACACCAACCGAAACAGTTCCGTGTGGAACACACAGACACAGAATATAAACACCAACCGAAACAGTTCTGTGTGGAACACACAGACACAGAATATAAACACCAACCGAAACAGTTCCGTGTGGAACACAGACACAGAATATAAACACCAACCGAAACAGTTCCGTGTGGAACACCCAGACACAGAATATAAACACCAACCGAAACAGTTCCGTGTGGAACACAGACACAGAATATAAACACCAACCGAAACAGTTCCGTGTGGAACACAGACACAGAATATAAACACCAACCGAAACAGTTCCGTGTGGAACACCCAGACACAGAATATAAACACCAACCGAAACAGTTCCGTGTGGAACACCCAGACACAGAATATAAACACCAACCGAAACAGTTCCGTGTGGAACACCCAGACACAGAATATAAACACCAACCGAAACAGTTCCGTGTGGATAAACACCACAGTTCCAGACACAGAAAATAAACACCAACCGAAACAGTTCCGTGTGGAACACCCAGACACAGAATATAAACACCAACCGAAACAGTTCCGTGTGGAACACACAGACACAGAATATAAACACCAACCGAAACAGTTCCGTGTGGAACACCCAGACACAGAATATAAACACCAACCGAAACAGTTCCGTGTGGAACACCCAGACACAGAATATAAACACCAACCGAAACAGTTCCGTGTGGAACACCCAGACACAGAATATAAACACCAACCGAAACAGTTCCGTGTGGAACACACAGACACAGAATATAAACACCAACCGAAACAGTTCCGTGTGGAACACCCAGACACAGAATATAAACACCAACCGAAACAGTTCCGTGTGGAACACCCAGACACAGAATATAAACACCAGAATATAAACACCAACCGGAACAGTTCCGTGTGGAACACCCAGACACAGAATATAAACACCAACCGAAACAGTTCCGTGTGGAACACACAGACACAGAATATAAACACCAACCGAAACAGTTCCGTGTGGAACACACAGACACAGAATATAAACACCAACCGAAACAGTTCCGTGTGGAACACACAGACACAGAATATAAACACCAACCGAAACAGTTCCGTGTGGAACACACAGACACAGAATATAAACACCCACAGTTCGTGTGGAACACACACAGTTCCGTGTGGAACACACAGACACAGAATATAAACACCCACCGAAACAGTTCCGTGTGGAACACACAGACACAGAATATAAACACCCACCGAAACAGTTCCGTGTGGAACACACAGACACAGAATATAAACACCCACCGAAACAGTTCCGTGTGGAACACCCAGACACAGAATATAAACACCAACCGAAACAGTTCCGTGTGGAACACACAGACACAGAATATAAACACCCACCGAAACAGTTCCGTGTGGAACACCCAGACACAGAATATAAACACCCACCGAAACAGTTCCGTGTGGAACACCCAGACACAGAATATAAACACCAACCGAAACAGTTCCGTGTGGAACACACAGACACAGAATATAAACACCAACCGAAACAGTTCCGTGTGGAACACACAGACACAGAATATAAACACCCACCGAAACAGTTCCGTGTGGAACACACAGAATATAAACACCAACCGAAACAGTTCACAGAATATAAACACCCACCGAAACAGTTCCGTGTGGAACACACAGACACAGAATATAAACACCCACCGTTCCGTGTGGAACAGTTCCGTGTGGAACACACAGACACAGAATATAAACACCCACCGAAACAGTTCCGTGTGGAACACACAGACACAGAATATAAACACCCACCGAAACAGTTCCGTGTGGAACACACAGACACAGAATATAAACACCCACCGAAACAGTTCCGTGTGGAACACACAGACACAGAATATAAACACCCACCGAAACAGTTCCGTGTGGAACACACAGACACAGAATATAAACACCCACCGAAACAGTTCCGTGTGGAACACACAGACACAGAATATAAACACCCACCGAAACAGTTCCGTGTGGAACACACAGACACAGAATATAAACACCCACCGAAACAGTTCCGTGTGGAACACACAGACACAGAATATAAACACCCACCGAAACAGTTCCGTGTGGAACACACAGACACAGAATATAAACACCCACCGAAACAGTTCCGTGTGGAACACACAGACACAGAATATAAACACCAACCGAAACAGTTCCATGTGGAACACACAGACACAGAATATAAACACCCACCGAAACAGTTCCGTGTGGAACACACAGACACAGAATATAAACACCAACCGAAACAGTTCCGTGTGGAACACACAGACACAGAATATAAACACCAACCGAAACAGTTCCGTGTGGAACACACAGACACAGAATATAAACACCAACCGAAACAGTTCCGTGTGGAACACACAGACACAGAATATAAACACCAACCGAAACAGTTCCGTGTGGAACACACAGACACAGAATATAAACACCAACCGAAACAGTTCCGTGTGGAACACACAGACACAGAATATAAACACCAACCGAAACAGTTCCGTGTGGAACACACAGACACAGAATATAAACACCAACCGAAACAGTTCCGTGTGGAACACAGACACAGAATATAAACACCAACCGAAACAGTTCTGTGTGGAACACCCAGACACAGAATATAAACACCAACCGAAACAGTTCCGTGTGGAACACAGACACAGAATATAAACACCAACCGAAACAGTTCCGTGTGGAACACACAGACACAGAATATAAACACCAACCGAAACAGTTCTGTGTGGAACACCCAGACACAGAATATAAACACCAACCGAAACAGTTCCGTGTGGAACACCCAGACACAGAATATAAACACCAACCGAAACAGTTCTGTGTGGAACACCCAGACACAGAATATAAACACCAACCGAAACAGTTCCGTGTGGAACACAGACACAGAATATAAACACCAACCGAAACAGTTCTGTGTGGAACACCCAGACACAGAATATAAACACCAACCGAAACAGTTCCGTGTGGAACACCCAGACACAGAATATAAACACCAACCGAAACAGTTCCGTGTGGAACACCCAGACACAGAATATAAACACCAACCGAAACAGTTCCGTGTGGAACACCCAGACACAGAATATAAACACCAACCGAAACAGTTCCGTGTGGAACACCCAGACACAGAATATAAACACCAACCGAAACAGTTCCGTGTGGAACACCCAGACACAGAATATAAACACCAACCGAAACAGTTCTGTGTGGAACACCCAGACACAGAATATAAACACCAACCGAAACAGTTCCGTGTGGAACACCCAGACACAGAATATAAACACCAACCGAAACAGTTCCGTGTGGAACACCGAGACACAGAATATAAACACCAACCGAAACAGTTCTGTGTGGAACACCCAGACACAGAATATAAACACCAACCGAAACAGTTCTGTGTGGAACACCAAGACACAGAATATAAACACCAACCGAAACAGTTCCGTGTGGAACACCCAGACACAGAATATAAACACCAACCGAAACAGTTCTGTGTGGAACACCCAGACACAGAATATAAACACCAACCGAAACAGTTCCGTGTGGAACACCCAGACACAGAATATAAACACCAACCGAAACAGTTCTGTGTGGAACACCCAGACACAGAATATAAACACCAACCGAAACAGTTCCGTGTGGAACACCCAGACACAGAATATAAACACCAACCGAAACAGTTCTGTGTGGAACACCCAGACACAGAATATAAACACCAACCGAAACAGTTCCGTGTGGAACACCCAGACACAGAATATAAACACCAACCGAAACAGTTCTGTGTGGAACACCCAGACACAGAATATAAACACCAAACCGTGTGGAAACAGTTCCGTTCTGTGGAACACACAGACACAGAATATAAACACCAACCGAAACAGTTCCGTGTGGAACACCCAGACACAGAATATAAACACCAACCGAAACAGTTCCGTGTGGAACACCCAGACACAGAATATAAACACCAACCGAAACAGTTCCGTGTGGAACACCCAGACACAGAATATAAACACCAACCGAAACAGTTCCGTGTGGAACACCCAGACACAGAATATAAACACCAACCGAAACAGTTCCGTGTGGAACACCCAGACACAGAATATAAACACCAACCGAAACAGTTCCGTGTGGAACACCCAGACACAGAATATAAACACCAACCGAAACAGTTCCGTGTGGAACACCCAGACACAGAATATAAACACCAACCGAAACAGTTCCGTGTGGAACACCCAGACACAGAATATAAACACCAACCGAAACAGTTCCGTGTGGAACACAGACACAGAATATAAACACCAACCGAAACAGTTCCGTGTGGAACACCCAGACACAGAATATAAACACCAACCGAAACAGTTCCGTGTGGAACACCCAGACACAGAATATAAACACCAACCGAAACAGTTCCGTGTGGAACACACAGACACAGAATATAAACACCAACCGAAACAGTTCCGTGTGGAACACCCAGACACAGAATATAAACACCAACCGAAACAGTTCCGTGTGGAACACCCAGACACAGAATATAAACACCAACCGAAACAGTTCCGTGTGGAACACCCAGACACAGAATATAAACACCAACCGAAACAGTTCCGTGTGGAACACACAGACACAGAATATAAACACCAACCGAAACAGTTCCGTGTGGAACACACAGACACAGAATATAAACACCAACCGAAACAGTTCCGTGTGGAACACACAGACACAGAATATAAACACCAACCGAAACAGTTCCGTGTGGAACACACAGACACAGAATATAAACACCAACCGAAACAGTTCTGTGTGGAACACCCAGACACAGAATATAAACACCAACCGAAACAGTTCCGTGTGGAACACACAGACACAGAATATAAACACCCACCGAAACAGTTCCGTGTGGAACACCCAGACACAGAATATAAACACCAACCGAAACAGTTCCGTGTGGAACACACAGACACAGAATATAAACACCAACCGAAACAGTTCCGTGTGGAACACCCAGACACAGAATATAAACACCAACCGAAACAGTTCCGTGTGGAACACCCAGACACAGAATATAAACACCAACCGAAACAGTTCCGTGTGGAACACACAGACACAGAATATAAACACCAACCGAAACAGTTCCGTGTGGAACACCCAGACACAGAATATAAACACCAACCGAAACAGTTCCGTGTGGAACACCCAGACACAGAATATAAACACCAACCGAAACAGTTCCGTGTGGAACACACAGACACAGAATATAAACACCAACCGAAACAGTTCCGTGTGGAACACACAGACACAGAATATAAACACCAACCGAAACAGTTCCGTGTGGAACACACAGACACAGAATATAAACACCAACCGAAACAGTTCCGTGTGGAACACCCAGACACAGAATATAAACACCAACCGAAACAGTTCCGTGTGGAACACACAGACACAGAATATAAACACCAACCGAAACAGTTCCGTGTGGAACACCCAGACACAGAATATAAACACCAACCGAAACAGTTCCGTGTGGAACACACAGACACAGAATATAAACACCAACCGAAACAGTTCCGTGTGGAACACACAGACACAGAATATAAACACCTACCGAAACAGTTCCGTGTGGAACACACAGACACAGAATATAAACACCTACCGAAACAGTTCCGTGTGGAACACACAGACACAGAATATAAACACCAACCGAAACAGTTCCGTGTGGAACACCCAGACACAGAATATAAACACCTACCGAAACAGTTCCGTGTGGAACACCCAGACACAGAATATAAACACCAACCGAAACAGTTCCGTGTGGAACACAGACACAGAATATAAACACCAACCGAAACAGTTCCGTGTGGAACACCCAGACACAGAATATAAACACCAACCGAAACAGTTCCGTGTGGAACACCCAGACACAGAATATAAACACCAACCGAAACAGTTCCGTGTGGAACACAGACACAGAATATAAACACCAACCGAAACAGTTCCGTGTGGAACACACAGACACAGAATATAAACACCAACCGAAACAGTTCCGTGTGGAACACCCAGACACAGAATATAAACACCAACCGAAACAGTTCCGTGTGGAACACACAGACACAGAATATAAACACCAACCGAAACAGTTCCGTGTGGAACACACAGACACAGAATATAAACACCAACCGAAACAGTTCCGTGTGGAACACACAGACACAGAATATAAACACCAGTGTGGAACACACAGACACAGAATATAAACACCAACCGAAACAGTTCCGTGTGGAACACCCAGACACAGAATATAAACACCTACCGAAACAGTTCCGTGTGGAACACCCAGACACAGAATATAAACACCAACCGAAACAGTTCCGTGTGGAACACAGACACAGAATATAAACACCAACCGAAACAGTTCCGTGTGGAACACCCAGACACAGAATATAAACACCAACCGAAACAGTTCCGTGTGGAACACCCAGACACAGAATATAAACACCAACCGAAACAGTTCCGTGTGGAACACACAGACACAGAATATAAACACCAACCGAAACAGTTCCGTGTGGAACACCCAGACACAGAATATAAACACCAACCGAAACAGTTCCGTGTGGAACACAGACACAGAATATAAACACCAACCGAAACAGTTCCGTGTGGAACACCCAGACACAGAATATAAACACCAACCGAAACAGTTCCGTGTGGAACACCCAGACACAGAATATAAACACCAACCGAAACAGTTCCGTGTGGAACACACAGACACAGAATATAAACACCAACCGAAACAGTTCCGTGTGGAACACCCAGACACAGAATATAAACACCAACCGAAACAGTTCCGTGTGGAACACCCAGACACAGAATATAAACACCAACCGAAACAGTTCCGTGTGGAACACAGACACAGAATATAAACACCAACCGAAACAGTTCCGTGTGGAACACCCAGACACAGAATATAAACACCAACCGAAACAGTTCCGTGTGGAACACCCAGACACAGAATATAAACACCAACCGAAACAGTTCCGTGTGGAACACACAGACACAGAATATAAACACCAACCGAAACAGTTCTGTGTGGAACACCCAGACACAGAATATAAACACCAACCGAAACAGTTCCGTGTGGAACACACAGACACAGAATATAAACACCAACCGAAACAGTTCCGTGTGGAACACCCAGACACAGAATATAAACACCAACCGAAACAGTTCCGTGTGGAACACCCAGACACAGAATATAAACACCAACCGAAACAGTTCCGTGTGGAACACACAGACACAGAATATAAACACCAACCGAAACAGTTCTGTGTGGAACACACAGACACAGAATATAAACACCAACCGAAACAGTTCCGTGTGGAACACACAGACACAGAATATAAACACCAACCGAAACAGTTCCGTGTGGAACACCCAGACACAGAATATAAACACCAACCGAAACAGTTCCGTGTGGAACACACAGACAGTTCCGTGTGGACAGAATATAAACACCAACCGAAACAGTTCTGTGTGGAACACCCAGACACAGAATATAAACACCAACCGAAACAGTTCCGTGTGGAACACACAGACACAGAATATAAACACCAACCGAAACAGTTCCGTGTGGAACACCCAGACACAGAATATAAACACCAACCGAAACAGTTCCGTGTGGAACACACAGACACAGAATATAAACACCAACCGAAACAGTTCCGTGTGGAACACCCAGACACAGAATATAAACACCAACCGAAACAGTTCCGTGTGGAACACCCAGACACAGAATAAAAACACCAACCGAAACAGTTCCATGTGGAACACACAGACACAGAATATAAACACCAACCGAAACAGTTCTGTGTGGAACACCCAGACACAGAATATAAACACCAACCGAAACAGTTCCGTGTGGAACACACAGACACAGAATATAAACACCAACCGAAACAGTTCCGTGTGGAACACACAGACACAGAATATAAACACCAACCGAAACAGTTCCGTGTGGAACACACAGACACAGAATATAAACACCAACCGAAACAGTTCCGTGTGGAACACCCAGACACAGAATATAAACACCAACCGAAACAGTTCCGTGTGGAACACACAGACACAGAATATAAACACCAACCGAAACAGTTCCGTGTGGAACACCCAGACACAGAATATAAACACCAACAACACCCAGACACAGAATATAAACACCAACCGAAACAGTTCCGTGTGGAACACACAGACACAGAATATAAACACCAACCGAAAACAGTTCCGTGTGGAACACACAGACACAGAATATAAACACCAACCGAAACAGTTCCGTGTGGAACACACAGACACAGAATATAAACACCTACCGAAACAGTTCCGTGTGGAACACACAGACACAGAATATAAACACCAACCGAAACAGTTCCGTGTGGAACACCCAGACACAGAATATAAACACCTACCGAAACAGTTCCGTGTGGAACACCCAGACACAGAATATAAACACCAACCGAAACAGTTCCGTGTGGAACACAGACACAGAATATAAACACCAACACACAGAAAATATAAACAGTTCCGTGTGGAACACCCAGACACAGAATATAAACACCAACCGAAACAGTTCCGTGTGGAACACCCAGACACAGAATATAAACACCAACCGAAACAGTTCCGTGTGGAACACACAGACACAGAATATAAACACCAACCGAAACAGTTCCGTGTGGAACACCCAGACACAGAATATAAACACCAACCGAAACAGTTCCGTGTGGAACACAGACACAGAATATAAACACCAACCGAAACAGTTCCGTGTGGAACACCCAGACACAGAATATAAACACCAACCGAAACAGTTCCGTGTGGAACACCCAGACACAGAATATAAACACCAACCGAACCAGTTCCGTGTGGAACACACAGACACAGAATATAAACACCAACCGAAACAGTTCCGTGTGGAACACCCAGACACAGAATATAAACACCAACCGAAACAGTTCCGTGTGGAACACCCAGACACAGAATATAAACACCAACCGAAACAGTTCCGTGTGGACCACACAGACACAGAATATAAACACCAACCGAAACAGTTCCGTGTGGAACACCCAGACACAGAATATAAACACCAACCGAAACAGTTCCGTGTGGAACACACAGACACAGAATATAAACACCAACCGAAACAGTTCCGTGTGGAACACACAGACACAGAATATAAACACCAACCGAAACAGTTCCGTGTGGAACACACAGACACAGAATATAAACACCAACCGAAACAGTTCCGTGTGGAACACACAGACACAGAATATAAACACCAACCGAAACAGTTCCGTGTGGAACACACAGACACAGAATATAAACACCAACCGAAACAGTTCCGTGTGGAACACACAGACACAGAATATAAACACCAACCGAAACAGTTCCGTGTGGAACACACAGACACAGAATATAAACACCAACCGAAACAGTTCCGTGTGGAACACACAGACACAGAATATAAACACCTACCGAAACAGTTCCGTGTGGAACACACAGACACAGAATATAAACACCTACCGAAACAGTTCCGTGTGGAACACACAGACACAGAATATAAACACCAACCGAAACAGTTCCGTGTGGAACACCCAGACACAGAATATAAACACCTACCGAAACAGTTCCGTGTGGAACACCCAGACACAGAATATAAACACCAACCGAAACAGTTCCGTGTGGAACACAGACACAGAATATAAACACCAACCGAAACAGTTCCGTGTGGAACACCCAGACACAGAATATAAACACCAACACCAACCGAAACAGTTCCGTGTGGAACACACAGACACAGAATATAAACACCAACCGAAACAGTTCCGTGTGGAACACACAGACACAGAATATAAACACCAACCGAAACAGTTCCGTGTGGAACACCCAGACACAGAATATAAACACCAACCGAAACAGTTCCGTGTGGAACACCCAGACACAGAATATAAACACCAACCGAAACAGTTCCGTGTGGAACACCCAGACACAGAATATAAACACCAACCGAACCAGTTCCGTGTGGAACACACAGACACAGAATATAAACACCAACCGAAACAGTTCCGTGTGGAACACACAGACACAGAATATAAACACCAACCGAAACAGTTCCGTGTGGAACACACAGACACAGAATATAAACACCAACCGAAACAGTTCCGTGTGGAACACACAGACACAGAATATAAACACCTACCGAAACAGTTCCGTGTGGAACACACAGACACAGAATATAAACACCAACCGAAACAGTTCCGTGTGGAACACCCAGACACAGAATATAAACACCTACCGAAACAGTTCCGTGTGGAACACCCAGACACAGAATATAAACACCAACCGAAACAGTTCCGTGTGGAACACAGACACAGAATATAAACACCAACCGAAACAGTTCCGTGTGGAACACCCAGACACAGAATATAAACACCAACCGAAACAGTTCCGTGTGGAACACCCAGACACAGAATATAAACACCAACCGAAACAGTTCCGTGTGGAACACCCAGACACAGAATATAAACACCAACCGAAACAGTTCCGTGTGGAACACAGACACAGAATATAAACACCAACCGAAACAGTTCCGTGTGGAACACCCAGACACAGAATATAAACACCAACCGAAACAGTTCCGTGTGGAACACCCAGACACAGAATATAAACACCAACCGAAACAGTTCCGTGTGGAACACCCAGACACAGAATATAAACACCAACCGAAACAGTTCCGTGTGGAACACCCAGACACAGAATATAAACACCAACCGAACCAGTTCCGTGTGGAACACACAGACACAGAATATAAACACCAACCGAAACAGTTCCGTGTGGAACACCCAGACACAGAATATAAACACCAACCGAAACAGTTCCGTGTGGAACACCCAGACACAGAATATAAACACCAACCGAAACAGTTCCGTGTGGAACACACAGACACAGAATATAAACACCAACCGAAACAGTTCCGTGTGGAACACCCAGACACAGAATATAAACACCAACCGAAACAGTTCCGTGTGGAACACACAGACACAGAATATAAACACCAACCGAAACAGTTCCGTGTGGAACACACAGACACAGAATATAAACACCAACCGAAACAGTTCCGTGTGGAACACACAGACACAGAATATAAACACCAACCGAAACAGTTCCGTGTGGAACACACAGACACAGAATATAAACACCAACCGAAACAGTTCCGTGTGGAACACACAGACACAGAATATAAACACCAACCGAAACAGTTCCGTGTGGAACACACAGACACAGAATATAAACACCAACCGAAACAGTTCCGTGTGGAACACACAGACACAGAATATAAACACCAACCGAAACAGTTCCGTGTGGAACACACAGACACAGAATATAAACACCAACCGAAACAGTTCCGTGTGGAACACACAGACACAGAATATAAACACCAACCGAAACAGTTCCGTGTGGAACACACAGACACAGAATATAAACACCAACCGAAACAGTTCCGTGTGGAACACACAGACACAGAATATAAACACCAACCGAAACAGTTCCGTGTGGAACACACAGACACAGAATATAAACACCAACCGAAACAGTTCCGTGTGGAACACACAGACACAGAATATAAACACCAACCGAAACAGTTCCGTGTGGAACACACAGACACAGAATATAAACACCAACCGAAACAGTTCCGTGTGGAACACACAGACACAGAATATAAACACCAACCGAAACAGTTCCGTGTGGAACACACAGACACAGAATATAAACACCAACCGAAACAGTTCCGTGTGGAACACACAGACACAGAATATAAACACCAACCGAAACAGTTCCGTGTGGAACACACAGACACAGAATATAAACACCAACCGAAACAGTTCCGTGTGGAACACACAGACAGACACAGAATATAAACACCAACCGAAACAGTTCTGTGTGGAACACACAGACACAGAATATAAACACCAACCGAAACAGTTCCGTGTGGAACACAGACACAGAATATAAACACCAACCGAAACAGTTCCGTGTGGAACACACAGACACAGAATATAAACACCCACCGAAACAGTTCCGTGTGGAACACAGACACAGAATATAAACACCCACCGAAACAGCTCCGTGTGGAACACACAGACACAGAATATAAACACCCACCAAAACAGTTCCGTGTGGAACACATAGACACAGAATATAAACACCAACCGAAACAGTTCCGTGTGGAACACACAGACACAGAATATAAACACCAACCGAAACAGTTCCGTGTGGAACACACAGACACAGAATATAAACACCAACCGAAACAGTTCCGTGTGGAACACCCAGACACAGAATATAAACACCAACCGAAACAGTTCCGTGTGGAACACCCAGACACAGAATATAAACACCAACCGAAACAGTTCCGTGTGGAACACACAGACACAGAATATAAACACCAACCGAAACAGTTCCGTGTGGAACACACAGACACAGAATATAAACACCCACCGAAACAGTTCCGTGTGGAACACAGACACAGAATATAAACACCAACCGAAACAGTTCCGTGTGGAACACACAGACACAGAATATAAACACCCACCGAAACAGCTCCGTGTGGAACACACAGACACAGAATATAAACACCCACCAAAACAGTTCCGTGTGGAACACACAGACACAGAATATAAACATTGATCTGACAACTGGAGGGCTGCTGGGTTTACATCCTCAAAACATTCCCCTACTGTTGGATCCTTGAGCAAGGCCCTTAACCACACAACATGCTCTCCTTCCAGGGGCGCTGCACTGCAGCTTGTGCTTGTCTCAACTGTGTGTATGAGGTCTGCTGTTTGGTTGAGAATGGAGCAGAACACACATTTTTGTTATTCAATTTAACTAATGGACAAAGTTGTACTGTATTGTAAAGAAGTCAGCCAGAGTTGATGTGGGCCATGACTCAAACAATGATGCCTCCCTGGCCACGAGTGCATATTTAAAAAATATGTTTGCAATAAATTCTAAAAACTATGCTGGTATTCTTTTGTCCATTATTTAATTGTTTATTAAATTATATTCTTAGCTAAAAATATTACAATTTAATAGTAGTAGCCATAATTCCAAAATGGCACCATGCAAGGTTCTATTTGGAACCATTTTGGTTCAGTGAAGAAGTGCCTCTAGGGTTCTGGTCAAAGAACCCTATAAATGTAAGGGCACAAGGCGATACCCAGATGCAGACATGGGGGGCAGGTGGTTTGTGTCTTCATATTTATAAAACAATCCAAACAGGGTAGGAAAGAGAATGGTTGTGGACAGGCAAAATGTCAAAACCAGTTCAGAGTCCAGGAGGTAGAGTGGCAGGCAGGCTCGAGATCAGGGCAGGCAGAATGGTCAGGCAGGTGGGTGCGGAATCCAGAAAACAGGCAAGAGTCAAAAACCAGGAGGACTAGCAAAAGAGAATAGAAGCAGGAATACGGGGAAAACGCTGGTTGACTTGAAAAACATACAAGATGAACTGAGTGGGTTGATTCACTGTTGTGGTCATCCTGTCTGGGTTGCCCCCCCCCCCCTTGGGTTGTGCCGTGGCGGAGATCTTTGTGGGCTATACTCAGCCTTGTCTCAGGATGGTAAGTTGGTGGTTGAAGATATCCCTCTAGTGGTGTGGGGGCTGTGCTTTGGCAAAGTGGGTGGGGTTATATCCTTCCTGTTTGGCCCTGTCCGGGGGTGTCCTCGGATGGGGCCACAGTGTCTCCTGACCCCTCCTGTCTCAGCCTCCAGTATTTATGATGCAGTAGTTTGTGTCGGGGGGCTAGGGTCAGTTTGTTATATCTGGAATACTTCTCCTGTCCTATTCGGTGTCCTGTGTGAATCTAAGTGTGCATTCTCTAATTCTCTCCTTCTTTCTTTCTCTCTCTCGGAGGACCTGAGCCCTTGGACCATGCCCCGGGACTACCTGACATGATGACTCCTTGCTGTCCCCAGTCCACCTGGCCATGCTGCTGCTCCAGTTTCAACTGTTCTGCCTTACTATTATTCGACCATGCTGGTCATTTATGAACATTTGAACATCTTGGCCATGTTCTGTTATAATCTCCACCCGGCACAGCCAGAAGAGGACTGGCCACCCCACAAATCAAATCAAATTTTATTTGTCACATACACATGGTTGGCAGATGTTAATGCGAGTGTAGCAAAATGCTTGTGCTTCTAGTTCCGACAATGCAGTGATAACCAACAAGTAATCTAACTAACAATTCCAAAACTACTGTCTTATACACAGTGTAAGGGGATAAAGAATATGTACATAAGGATATATGAATGAGTGATGGTACAGGGCAGCATACAGTAGATGGTATCGAGTACAGTATATACATATGAGATGAGTATGTAGATAAAGTAAACAAAGTGGCATAGTTAAAGTGGCTAGTGATACATGTATTACATAAGGATGCAGTCGATGATATAGAGTACAGTATATACGCATGCATATGAGATGAATAATGTAGGGTAAGTAACATTATATAAGGTAGCATTGTTTAAAGTGGCTAGTGATATATTTACATCATTTCCCATCAATTCCCATTATTAAAGTGGCTGGAGTTGGGTCAGTGTCAATGACAGAGTGTTGGCAGCAGCCACTCAATGTTAGTGGTGGCTGTTTAACAGTCTGATGGCCGCCTTGAGATAGAAGCTGTTTTTCAGTCTCTCGGTCCCAGCTTTGATGCACCTGTACTGACCTCGCCTTCTGGATGATAGCGGGGTGAACAGGCAGTGGCTCGGGTGGTTGATGTCCTTGATGATCTTTATGGCCTTCCTGTAACATCGGGTGCTGTAGGTGTCCTGGAGGGCAGGTAGTTTGCCCCCAGTGATGCGTTGTGCAGACCTCACTACCCTCTGGAGAGCCTTACGGTTGAGGGCGGAGCAGTTGCCGTACCAGGCGGTGATACAGCCCGCCAGGATGCTCTCGATTGTGCATCTGTAGAAATTTGTGAGTGCTTTTGGTGACAAGCCGAATTTCTTCAGCCTCCTGAGGTTGAAGAGGCGCTGCTGCGCCTTCTTCACGACGCTGTCAGTGTGAGTGGACCAATTCAGTTTGTCTGTGATGTGTATGCCGAGGAACTTAAAACTTGCTACCCTCTCCACTACTGTTCCATCGATGTGGATAGGGGGGTGTTCCCTCTGCTGTTTCCTGAAGTCCACAATCATCTCCTTAGTTTTGTTGACGTTGAGTGTGAGGTTATTTTCCTGACACCACACTCCGAGGGCCCTCACCTCCTCCCTGTAGGCCATCTCGTCGTTGTTGGTAATCAAGCCTACGGCTGTTGTGTCGTCCGCAAACTTGATGATGGAGTTGGAGGCGTGCGTGGCCACGCAGTCGTGGGTGAACAGGGAGTACAGGAGAGGGCTCAGAACGCACCCTTGTGGGGCCCCCGTGTTGAGGATCAGCGGGGAGGAGATGTTGTTGCCTACCCTCACCACCTGGGGGCGGCCGGTCGGGAAGTCCAGTACCCAGTTGCACAGGGCGGGGTCGAGACCCAGGGTCTCGAGCTTGATGACGAGCTTGGAGGGTACTATGGTGTTGAATGCCGAGCTGTAGTCGATGAACAGCATTCTCACATAGGTATTCCTCTTGTCCAGGTGGGTTAGGGCAGTGTGCAGTGTGGTTGAGATTGCATCGTCTGTGGACCTATTTGGGCGGTAAGCAAATTGGAGTGGGTCTAGGGTGTCAGGTAGGGTGGAGGTGATATGGTCCTTGACTAGTCTCTCAAAGCACTTCATGATGACGGAAGTGAGTGCTACGGGGCGGTAGTCGTTTAGCTCAGTTACCTTAGCTTTCTTGGGAACAGGAACAATGGTGGCCCTCTTGAAGCATGTGGGAACAGCAGACTGGTATAGGGATTGATTGAATATGTCCGTAAACACACCGGCCAGCTGGTCTGCGCATGCTCTGAGGGCGCGGCTGGGGATGCCGCCTGGGCCTGCAGCCTTGCGAGGGTTAACACGTTTAAATGTCTTACTCACCTCGGCTGCAGTGAAGGAGAGACCGCATGTTTTCGTTGCAGGCCATGTCAGTGGCACTGTATTGTCCTCAAAGCGGGCAAAAAAGTTATTTAGTCTGCCTGGGAGCAAGACATCCTGGTCTGTGACTGGGCTGGGTTTCTTCTTGTAGTCCGTGATTGACTGTAGACCCTGCCACATGCCTCTTGTGTCTGAGCCGTTGAATTGAGATTCTACTTTGTCTCTGTACTGACGCTTAGCTTGTTTAATAGCCTTGCGGAGGGAATAGCTGCACTGTTTGTATTCGGTCATGTTACCAGACACCTTGCCCTGATTAAAAGCAGTGGTTCGCGCTTTCAGTTTCACGCGAATGCTGCCATCAATCCACGGTTTCTGGTTAGGGAATGTTTTTATCGTTGCTATGGGAACGACATCTTCAACGCACGTTCTAATGAACTCGCACACCGAATCAGCGTATTCATCAATATTTTTATCTGACGCAATACGAAACATGTCCCAGTCCACGTGATGGAAGCAGTCTTGGAGTGTGGAGTCAGCTTGGTCGGCCCAGCGTTGGACAGACCACAGCGTGGGAGCCTCTTGTTTAAGTTTCTGTCTGTAGGCAGGGATCAACAAAATGGAGTCGTGGTCAGCTTTTCCGAAAGGGGGGCGGGGCAGGGCCTTATATGCGTCGCGGAAGTTAGAGTAACAATGATCCAAGGTTTTACCACCCCTGGTTGCGCAATCGATATGCTGATATGCTCTCTCTAATTCTCTCTTTCTTTCTCTCTCTCGGAGGACCTGAGCCCTAGGACCGTGCCCCAGGACTACCTGACATGATGACTCCTTGCTGTCCCCAGTCCACCAGACTGTGCTGCTGCTCCAGTTTCAACTGTTCTGCCTTATTATTATTCGACCATGCTGGTCATTTATGAACATTTGAACATCTTGGCCATGTTCTGTTATAATCTCCACCTGGCACAGCCAGAAGAGGACTGGCCACCCCACATAGCCTGGTTCCTCTCTAGGTTTCTTCCTAGGTGTTGGCCTTTCTAGGGAGTTTTTCCTAGCCACCGTGCTTCTACACCTGCATTGCTTGCTGTTTGGGGCTTTAGGCTGGGTTTCTGTACAGCACTTTGAGATATCAGCTGATGTATGAAGGGCTATATAAATCAATTTGATTTGAACTGGCACAGAGAGACAGGAAACACAGGGATAAATACACCAGGGATAATAAAGTACACCTGGAGGGGGTGGAGACAATCACAAGACAGGTGAAACAGATCAGGGTGTGACAATAAAATGGTTCTATATATAATTTATATGAAGCAACTGATAGAACCCTTTGTGGTTCTATACTGATTTTTTTTCTCTTCTAAGAGTATAGTGAATTTTACCTAGAGGGCTCTTTACCACAGGACACCAAAATGACATGTGTGCACCATGGTAACCAGTATAATTCTGTCTCACCGTGGATTACATGGCATTTGAACTCAAAGACATCTTCTGAGAAACATGCAAAACCGTTATGGATCAACATGAATGTGTTTGATGGTTAATACTACAAACAGACTGAAACGGGCTTACCAAGAAAAACTTCCTAAAGCACTAATTCGAGGTAGAAAAGAGTTGGCGCACTCCACAAAAAAAGCAGAGATCTAGATTGTTTAAAGAACATATTTGAATTGGTGGTGTTCTTCGGGGCTTTCTATTTGTACCGTTGCTTTGAACAATATGATGTACTGCACTTCCCTCATTGTCCTCTCCATCGCAGAATCACCCTGGTCAATCCATCATACAAATGAAAAAAACATCCAAACCAATACACTTTTTTCTATATTTACAGTGCCTTGCGAAAGTATTCGGCCCCCTTGAACTTTGCGACCTTTTGCCACATTTCAGGCTTCAAACATAAAGATATAAAACTGTATTTTTTTGTGAAGAATCAACAACAAGTGGGACACAATCATGAAGTGGAACGACATTTATTGGATATTTCAAACTTTTTTAACAAATCAAAAACTGAAAAATTGGGCGTGCAAAATTATTCAGCCCCTTTACTTTCAGTGCAGCAAACTCTCTCCAGAAGTTCAGTGAGGATCTCTGAATGATCCAATGTTGACCTAAATGACTAATGATGATAAATACAATCCACCTGTGTGTAATCAAGTCTCCGTATAAATGCACCTGCACTGTGATCGTCTCAGAGGTCTGTTAAAAGCGCAGAGAGCATCATGAAGAACAAGGAACACACCAGGCAGGTCCGAGATACTGTTGTGAAGAAATTTAAAGCCGGATTTGGATACAAAAAGATTTCCCAAGCTTTAAACATCCCAAGGAGCACTGTGCAAGCGATAATATTGAAATGGAAGGAGTATCAGACCACTGTAAATCTACCAAGAACTGGCCGTCCTTCTAAACTTTCAGCTCATACAAGGAGAAGACTGATCAGAGATGCAGCCAAGAGGCCCATGATCACTCTGGATGAACTGCAGAGATCTACAGCTGAGGTGGGAGACTCTGTCCATAGGACAACAATCAGTCGTATATTGCACAAATCTGGCCTTTATGGAAGAGTGGCAAGAAGAAAGCCATTTCTTAAAGATATCCATAAAAAGTGTTGTTTAAAGTTTGCCACAAGCCACCTGGGAGACACACCAAACATGTGGAAGAAGGTGCTCTGGTCCAAAATTGAACTTTTTGGCAACAATGCAAAACATTATGTTTGGCGTAAAAGCAACACCCTGAACACACCATCGCCACTGTCAAACATGGTGGTGGCAGCATCATGGTTTGGGCCTGCTTTTCTTCAGCAGGGACAGGGAAGATGGTTAAAATTGATGGGAAGATGGATGGAGCCAAATACAGGACCATTCTGGAAGAAAACCTGATGGAGTCTGCAAAAGACCTGAGACTGGGACAGAGATTTGTCTTCCAACAAGACAATGATCCAAAACATAAAGCAAAATCTACAATGGAATGGTTCAAAAATAAACATATCCAGGTGTTAGAATGGCCAAGTCAAAGTCCAGACCTGAATCCAATCGAGAATCTGTGGAAAGAACTGAAAACTGCTGTTCACAAATGCTCTCCATCCAACCTCACTGAGCTCGAGCTGTTTTGCAAGGAGGAATGGGAAAAAATGTCAGTCTCTCGATGTGGAAAACTGATAGAGACATACCCCAAGCGACTTACAGCTGTAAGCGCAGCAAAAGGTGGCGCTACAAAGTATTAACTTAAGGGGGCTGAATAATTTTGCACGCCCAATTTTTCAGTTCTTGATTTGTTAAAAAAGTTTGAAATATCCAATAAATGTCGTTCCACTTCATGATTGTGTCCCACTTGTTGTTGATTCTTCACAAAAAAATACAGTTTTATATCTTTATGTTTGAAGCCTGAAATGTGGCAAAAGGTCGCAAAGTTCAAGGGGGCCGAATACTTTCGCAAGGCACTGTACTTCATCATTCTACTTTGAAAATAATCCAACAGCAGAGGACATGTATGTTTGTCTTTGCTTTCTCTCTCTCAGCACAATCTGTCTGTGAAAAAAAGCTACGTCTGACTCATGCTCTTGTAGTAATGAAAAAAAGAGTGTTCCTTTTAGGAGAAGATGAAAACAGAAAAACAAAAAAAGGGCACATTTCTGTAAGAGCAGTGTGTCGCGCGACAACAACACACAAATGCCTCAAACTACACATAAAGGTTAGACATGTTTTACTCCTATACATATCTACTTCTATCAGTCCAGTATTCCTGCATATTGTAAATATGGTACTGGAACTGACTAACCCCTGTATATAGTATGCTTACTTTCTCATGTTCTTACTCCTTGATTTAATCACTCATGTTTTTGATGACTGCATTGTTGGGTTTTGAGTCGGCAAGAAAGGCATTTCACTGTACGTGACATTAAAACTTCCTTGATAATAATGACACCGTTGTAATCTACCTGTAAATCCCCTCACAGTAAGAAGGTAAGGCCTAGCCACATTGAGTATTAATATGGCATCCTGGGGTTCTGGAGGCTGGAGCATATTGAAATCATTTCAGTCTTCCCACACTCAAGTGCATCACACACACCAAGATGTTTATCTGAAACAAATTGCCATAAATGTACAGAATTCTGTGTATCATGTTCATGCCTCCCCCAACACAGACAGAGAGATACGCAGACAATGGCTGAGACAACTAGCCCATAACATACAGACACACAAAGAGGGACATGATCCACTTGTAAATTGAGTCATTGACGTCAAAGCTTCTAGACCAATACAATTTATCCTTCTCTCTCTCTCTCTCCCTCTCTCTGGTTTCCCTCTCTTCCTCTCTCACTCCGCCTCTGCCTCCCTCTCTCCACCACTCTGCTTCTCTCGCTATGCCTCTCACTCTCTCTCTCTGCCTCTCTTTTCCTCTCTCTCTCTCTCTGTCTCTCCATCCACCCTGCCAGGACATTGACAGCTGGGGTTAAGGATGCAGTTTCCCTATTATATGACATCATCAGGGATATTGATAATTGCTATGGCATTGGAATCAATTTGATCCATGAGATTAATTCAAATGGGATTACATAGATGTGTCAGATGTCTGTCATTACTGACACTGAACAGAACAATAGCCTAATACAGATCAATGTCTATATGATGCCAAGCAATCATTAAGATCAAATTGGCCTGAAGTTCACTGATGTTATCTTAATGAAATCAGAGAGCATCTTTAGGCTACACCCAGGGCTTAGGATAAAGCAGGTTGAATAGTATCTGAGGCACTTGGAGACAGCATTTTTGTCTCTCTTTAATAGGCTGATACAATTTGATAACACATTGAACCGATGGTGGAACATATACAGATACCACTTACAAAGATATGACACCAATATGTGTATGGCTGTAGTTACATTTGAGACTGCTGCTAATTGCCTGTAAGCAGAGTTTCTATTTGACCCTAAAGGCCTGTGTTATGGGAAGATGGGCTGTAGGAGGAGGGAGAGGGTGGAACAGAGGGGTAATTGGTTTCTGTTTACCCATAGCACAGCCACAACCACAAGCAATTAGCCAAGTTGCTTGAGCCTTACATCCTTTACTGCTTGGCGTGTGTGTCTGTGTTTGCACATGCGCAAGTACATGCAGTCATTAGGGAGTTACATGAAAAGTGGAGGCATGTGCTGAATGTAAACAAAATATGGTTGGTCAGTCAAATACATCAACAGACGCATACAGTCACACTGAGAAACCATCCTAATATATTGTTACAATGTCAAAATAGAAGCGATATCTGAAAGCGTATCTGGAATCATGATCCCTAGTAAACAAATCATACTACTGTAATCATCTGAGTGCCGAGTTACCACGGAAATGCATGAATGAAAGTGACGACGTACCCCTGACCTGGGCCAGACAGGACTTGACAGGCAACCAAAATAAAAGACCAGTGGCTTACGATTGCACCGTCATAGGCAGCTCCCGTAGCACACGATCTCTCTGCAGTCCTCATCACCCCGCCTCATTCTTTGGCAGATCTTGGGCGTGAGTGAGTCATCGATGGACTCTACTCTCTTCCGAGAGGGACGCCCGCAGCGCCGTTCTGTTGATGCATACATAGGTGCAAATCACAATTTACTGCGAACATGAGCAGTTATGGTACCGAGGGGGGGGATACGGGAACAGGAACTGAGCTCTACCAATGTTTTAATCAATAGATGTTGCATTTTTCCTTAACTGGGCAACATCAGTATCCAAAATGCTGTGTAGCGTTTCTGTTATAGTCAACACAAATGTTTAGTTTGAAACACAAATATTGCAGCATTATTTAGCATAGGCCTACAAAATGCCTCACGTAGGCTTAAGTCCCTGGAGTATATTATTATAACTGGGCTTGTTACCTATAATTAGCCTATACTCCGTCTGGAGAACTCGTAGGCATAGTTGTATAGGTCGATCACCATATAAGTAGACATTGTGCTGTGGGCTAATTAATCACGACCTTACCGTCCAGATATTATATATATTAATTACTTAGTCATCGCTGTTGGTTAACAACCAATATAATCAGACGAGATGATAACATGATCACATAAGCCTTTCCAATTGAACGTCGAGGTGAAGAGACGTGAACCAGTTCTAATTATGTTTGTGTGTTTCTTTGGCTCGAGTATTGCGTATGTCGCAGTGACGCACGAGTTAGGTGGCGCCTCATATAACCCGAGGAGCTGTCCCCGGTGCTGAACACAGAGAATCCCTGCTCTTAGAGATGCTAAGTTCATTCACGACTATCGATTGAAACTATTTTGCAGAGGTAAGATTTTACATAGGGCCTACATCGAAATTATTATTTGAAGAAAATGGAATTCAGTTTTACTATTTTCAGTTATTTTAATATGTTAATTTCCATTTTAAAATCCGTTTATCTTTAACCAACCTGATGCATTGCAAACAGGGCTACCGCAGTGAAGAGATGCATAATCTGTTTTATAGTGTCTTAGACTAACTATTCAAGTTTATTATAGTTTCGTTTTTAGTGATTTGCTAAAGTAATTTGTAGTTTTTATCATGTAGGATAAGCAGATAATACATAGCCTAAATTAAACAACACTTTGATTTCAAAACCAATTCATCCACTAGTTGATTTATAAATAGCAGTGTTCAATATTTGTATCCAAATTAGGTGCATGATTATAAAGTTCCATTGCATTTTCTCAGTGAAAGGCTTGTGCAACACAACATTGTTTGAGTGTGCTAGAGATGTCTTGGGTGTAGGTAGTGTTTAGACAGCAGCCAGCATCAGCCAACAGGTTACCAAGACAACTGGATTGTGACTCATTCTGGAGAGCAACAATTTGAAAACGAATGAGATTTATAGGCGAGCTGAATGCCCATGCTATTACTGCTCTGCAAACAATCATTTGGGCTTTCAACAGATGCGATTTTCATTCTCTGGGTAAAAACTGCAGCTCGAGTGACAGAACCTCAATACATATCACTAAGAGTCTATAGCAATATAGCTGAAGCATCAAACGGGAATAAAAGGCAGTTCTAAAAATGAAAGATTTCAGAATTGTAATGGTCATTAGAGCTGATCATTACAAAAGCCTTTAAATTGGCCTCATCTTTAAAGGGCCAATGAAGCAGTTATCTCAATATCAAATCATTCCTGACTAGCAACTAAGTACCTTACTGTGATTGTTTTCAATTAAAACTGTTATAAAATAAAATAGCTTCTTAGCAGAGAGCAATTTCTCAAGCAAGAATTTTGCTAGGACTATCAGAGTGGGAAGGGGAAAAACTGAAAATTAGCTGTTATTGGAAGAAAGGTTTGGAACTCTTTCTTATTGGTCTATTAAACTGAAGTGACAGGAGCAGATAAGTACATAATGGTCTGACCAGTGAAAAATATTCATATCCTAAACCTAAAAGGTCAGCGCTGACTCTTCTCTCCCTGTTGTGTCTGTCTCCAGGCTGAAGACACCATGCCGTCACTCCCCAAGCTCTCCTCTGCAGGGATGGCTTTCCTCCTCTCCCTGCTCCATCTCCTACTCCTGGGCTCCGGCAGTGCCCAGGGGGCCTCTCTCAGAGAACACAGACTGAGGGGCAGTGAGCTAGACCCCCAGCGAGGAGACACCCCCTACCTCCCCCCCAATGCAGACATGCTCAAGGCCCTGGAGTACATTGAGAGCCTCCGCCAGCAGACCGGGGCGTCAGCCCCACAGGAGCAGGCTTCCCTCACCCTAGACTATGACACCACCAACATGGACACAGACTCAGAGAAACTCCTCTCCATGCTGAGGCTACCCTCTCCTGCCCAGACCAGTCAGAGTAATATAGGCCAAGGCCAGGACCAAGATGAGGATGATGAGGAAGGGGAGGGCAACAAGGAGAACAAGACCCATGAGTGGCTACAGGCGGTACTGAATACCCTCCAGCAGACCAAGAAGGGCCCCAAGCCAGCCCCTGTGAGGCCCAGTGCAGCCCGCCATGCTCTGGGCAAAGGGCGGAGACCGGCGAAGGAGGAGGACAGCCAGGTGGGAGAGGGCGTGGCGTATCCGTGGACGCAGCGTGCTAGCCGGCCTCACAGGAAGTACCCGCTGATGTTTGAAGATGAAGAGGACGGTGAGGGGGAGGAAGAAGGCAGAGTCCAGGGCCGCGAGAGCCCCTTCAAACGCACCAATGAGAACATGGAGGGGAAGTACACGCCCCAGAACCTGGCCAATCTGCAGTCTGTGTTTGAGGAACTGGGGAGGATAGCCAATGCCAAGGCTGGACACAAACGCCAGACTGAGGATGATGGTGATGATGACATGTTCAAGGTGAGGAACCTGGCCTATGAGGATGTGACAGGGGGAGAGGATTGGTCGCCCCTAGAGGAGCAGGTGGATAAGGAGGACGAAGAGAGAGACAACAGGCAGGAGTTCGACAGAGGCTTCGAGTATGATGAAGATGATGATGATGATAATGAAGATGATGAGGAGATTGATGAGGTCAAGCGATCAAGTCAGCTCGGTCCAAGAGAATATGACCCAGATGACTACTACCTTCTGAAGGTGCTGGAGAAAACAGAGCAGGAGGAGCAGAAGAGAGAGCTAGAAGAAGAGGAGGAGCAGAAGAGAGAGCTAGAAGAAGAGGAGGAGCAGAAGAGAGAGCTAGAAGAAGAGGAGGAGCAGAAGAGAGAGCTAGAAGAAGAGGAGGAGAGGGAAGAGAGGAGGGCAGCTCAAACTCAGTACAGTGACAAGGTAGATCCACAGGCCATTTACCAGCTCATCCAAATCTCCCAGAAACTACAAATCCCACCAGAAGACCTGATGGACATGCTGAAGAGTGGGGAGATGACAAAACAGGACAGGACACCACTGAGGACAAAGGCACAGTCTTGGACACCTAATGATCTGGCCAGGGTAGAGGACAAACTAACTCAGATCTCCTCTCACCAAAAAAATAACATCCCTCCAGAGACATTCTTCAACGGACTGCCTGAGACCCAAACAAGCAACATCCCGGAAGAAATAAACACAGAAGACATTCTAAAAATCCTCGGGCTGGGAAGCGTGGCAAATCAGAACGTACCTGCCCTCAAGAAGCAGAAACAGCATACAAGCCCGCCTTCAAGGTTTTACGCGCCAGCTGGAAAGCAGAAAAACGACATGTTCTCTGAGCCAAACGTCCCAGAGAAAGGAACGGACGACTACGACAACACTGTCAATGAAGACGAGCTGTCGACTTATCTGGCTGCCCAGATGTTGGCACAGTATCCGCAGACAGCAAACCAAAAAAAGCGCACCTCGCAGCCTCCCTCACAAGACCATCAGCTCGTGCTGGGAACGTTCGAGCAGGCGATACAGGACTACTTTGACCAAATGGACTCAGATAAAAGCCCGCCTCAGAAAAGACAGTCAGATCTCAAGGAGGACACGGGCAATATGTCACAAAAACAGGGCTTGGATGACGACACGCTGCTGAAAATTCTAAACTATCTGAACCCAGAGACTGAAGAGGGCGAAGATACAGACTTTTATGCCCAAACTGTCAAAGGACTGTAGATGGTGGGGATGTAGATCCATATTATATTGTTTTGATGAGGGGGGAATCATAATAAAGTATTTTGAAAAGTAAATACATGCAATGGAGTTTAGTCTCTTCACTAGATTTACTACAGCTCATGCTTTAATAGCCAATTTATACATGAACTTGATCTGATGTAGCTACAAGGTGGTTGTAACTGAGTGTGTGGCATAATATTCAATGTTTTTGATAGGCTAGCTAGAACAACACTAGTTACAATAGACCACTTTATACTAGCCGTACATCAGTGCACATCCACTTGTGTTCCTCCTCGTAAATTATATTTCGTACATGTGTTTGGTAATGTGTAATGTATGAGGTTAATAAAGCATTGACTTTATTTTTTCCTTACTGTGTAGTGTTTACTAATTGGATCGCACAGATGGTGAACAGGCTGCAGAATATCAAATTCAAAACACCATCTGTCTCAATGTGTCAACAATAACAATATGTAGCCTCGGCTTGTTGTTGTCAAATCTAAAAACTCTTGATCAATCAAACATCTTTGATTGACTGATAAGCTAGTAGTACGTAACAACGCAATCAATTTGGTAAATTTAAAGTTACAATAATGAGCAAATGTGAAGATGGACATTTCAGCCACACAGAATGAGATACAATTTCTATGATTTCAGCACCTTGGACAGCTCCGGTTGCAACAAACAGGATAACATCACATTTATTTTAAGTTTTTAAGGGGTGGATCAGCTTTAATATTGCGGATAGATTGTTGCTTCCATCACTGAAATTGTCTGCATCATTTCCAACACCCAAACATTTTTTGGGAAAACACACAAGGTTGAAGTCGGAAGTTTACATACACCATAGATAGTAGTATAAATCCCCTGGCACAGTCCCCGCAGCCGGACAACTTTCTCACGGTTTCTGGAAGGAAATGCTGTAGGAACGCTCAACCGGTGTCGCTCATTCAGCAGACAGAAACTTTCAATCGGTTTTCCCCATTAAGCAGCGGGTCGGAGTCAGAGACCGAGTCTTCTCTGGTCTCTACTCCTCCCGTTACGGGGTCTGAGACGCCGAAGCTTCCCACCATTAGCTCTGACAAATTGAAAACTCTAGTCATTGGCGACTCCATTACCCGCAGTATTAGACTTAAAGCGAATCATCCAGCGATCATACACTGTTTACCCGGGGGCAGGGCTACCGACGTTAAGGCTAATCTGAAGATGGTGCTGGCTAAAGCTAAAACTGGCGAGTGTAGAGAGTATAGAGATATTGTTATCCACGTCGGCACCAACGATGTTAGGATGAAACAGTCAGAGATCACCAAGCGCAACATAGCTTCTGCGTGCATATCAGCTAGAAAGATGTATCGGCATCGAGTAATTGTCTCTGGCCCCTCCCAGTTAGGGGAGTGATGAGCTCTACAGCAGAGTCTCACAACTCAATCGCTGGTTGAAAACTGTTTTCTGCCCTCCCAAAAGATAGAATTTGTAGATAATTGGCCCTCTTTCTGGGACTCACCCACAAACAGGACCAAGCCTGACCTGCTGAGGAGTGACGGACTCCATCCTAGCTGGAGGGGTGCTCTCATCTTATCTGCCAACATAGACAGGGCTCTAACTCCTCTAGCTCCACAATGAAATAGGGTGCAGGCCAGGCAGCAGGCTATTAGCCAGCCTGCCAGCATAGTGGAGTCTGCCACTAGCATAGTCAGTGTAGTCAGCTCAGCTATCACCATTGAGACCGTGTCTGTGCCTCGACCTAGGTTGGGCAAAACTAAACATGGCGGTGTTCGCCTTAGCAATCTCACTAGGATAAAGACCACCTCCATTCCTGTCATTACTGAAAGAGATCATGATACCTCACATCTCAAAATAGGGCTACTTAATGTTAGATCCCTTACTTCAAAGGCAATTATAGTCAATGAACTAATCACTGATCATAATCTTGATGTGATTGGCCTGACTGAAACATGGCTTAAGCCTGATGAATTTACTGTGTTAAATGAGGCCTCACCTCCTGGCTACACTAGTGACCATATCCCCGTGCATCCCGCAAAGGCGGAGGTGTTGCTAACATTTACGATAGCAAATTTCAATTTACAAAAAAAAAAAAATGACGTTTTCGTCTTTTGAGCTTCTAGTCATGAAATCTATGCAGCCTACTCAATCACTTTTTATAGCTACTGTTTACAGGCCTCCTGGGCCATATACAGCGTTTCTCACTGAGTTCCCTGAATTCCTATCAGACCTTGTAGTCATTGCAGATAATATTCTAATCTTTGGTGACTTTAATATTCACATGGAAAAGTCCACAGACCCACTCCAAAAGGCTTTTGGAGCCATCATCGACTCAGTGGGTTTTGTCCAACATGTCTCTGGACCCACTCACTGTCACAGTCATACGCTGGACCTAGTTTTGTCCCATGGAATAAATGTTGTGGATCTTAATGTTTTTCCTCATAATCCTGGACTATCGGACCACCATTTTATTACGTTTGCAATTGCAACAAATAATCTGCTCAGACCCCAACCAAGGAACATCAAAAGTCGTGCTATAAATTCACAGACAACACAAAGATTCCTTGATGCCCTTCCAGACTCCCTCTGCCTACCCAAGGACGCCAGAGGACAAAAATCCGTTAACCACCTAACTGAGGATCTCAATTTAACCTTGCGCAATACCCTAGATGCAGTTGCACCCCTAAAAACTAAAAAAATGTCTCATAAGAAACTAGCTCCCTGGTACACAGAAAATACCCGAGCTCTGAAGCAAGCTTCCAGAAAATTGGAACGGAAATGGCGCCACACCAAACTGGAAGTCTTCCGACTAGCTTGGAAGGACGGTACCGTGCAGTACCGAAGAGCCCTTACTGCTGCTCGATCGTCCTATTTTTCTAACTTAATTGAGGAAAATAAGAACAATCCGAAATTCCTTTTTGATACTGTGGCAAAGCTAACTAAAAAGCAGCATTCCCCAAGAGAGGATGACTTTCACTTTAGCAGTGATAAATTCATGAACTTCTTTGAGGAAAAGATTATGATTATTAGAAAGCAAATTACGGACTCCTCTTTAAACCTGCGTATTCCTCCAAACCTCAGTTGTCCTGAGTCTGCACAACTCTGCCAGGACCTAGGATCAAGAGAGACGCTCAAGTGTTTTAGTACTATATCTCTTGACACAATGATGAAAATAATCATGGCCTCTAAACCTTCAAGCTGTATACTGGACCCTATTCCAACTAAACTACTGAAAGAGCTGCTTCCTGTGCTTGGCCCTCCTATGTTGAACATAATAAACGGCTCTCTATCCACTGGATGTGTACCAAACTCACTAAAAGTGGCAGTAATAAAGCCTCTCTGAAAAAGCCAAACCTTGACCCAGAAAATATAAAAACTAATCGGCCTATATCGAATCTTCCATTCCTTTCAAAATTTTTAGAAAAGGCTGTTGCGCAGCAACTCACTGCCTTCCTGATGACAAACAATGTATACGAAATGCTTCAGTCTGGTTTTAGACCCCATCATAGTACTGAGACTGCACTTGTGAAGGTGGTAAATGACATTTTAATGGTATCGGACCGAGGCTCTGCATCTGTCCTCGTGCTCCTAGACCTTAGTGCTGCTTTTGATACTATCGATCACCACATTCTTTTGGAGAGATTGGAAACCCAAATTGGTCTACACGGACAAGCTCTGGCCTGGTTTAGATCTTATCTGTCGGAAAGATATCAGTTTGTCTCTGTGAATGGTTTGTCCTTTGACAAATCAACTGTACATTTCGGTGTTCCTCAAGGTTCTGTTTTAGGACCACTATTGTTTTCACTATATATTTTACCTCTTGGGGATGTTATTCGAAAACATAATGTAAACTTTCACTGCTATGCGGATGACACACAGCTGTACATTTCAATGAAACATGGTGAAGCCCCAAAATTGCCCTCGCTAGAAGCATGTGTTTCAGACATAAGGAAGTGGATGGCTGCAAACTTTCTACTATTAAACTCGGACAAAACAGAGATGCTTGTTCTAGGTCCCAAGAAACAAAGAGATCTTCTGTTGAATCTGACAATTAATCTTAATGGTTGTACAGTCGTCTCAAATAAAACTGTGAAGGACCTCGGCGTTACTCTGACCCTGATCTCTTTTTGAAGAACATATCAAGACCATTTCGAGGACAGCTTTTTCCATCTACGTAACATTGCAAAAATCAGAAACTTTCTGTCCAAAAATGATGCAGAAAAATTAATCCATGCTTTTGTCACTTCTAGGTTAGACTACTGCAATGCTCTATTTTCCGGCTACCCGGATAAAGCACTAAATAAACTTCAGTTAGTGCTAAATACGGCTGCTAGAATCCTGACTAGAACCAAAAAAAAATTTGATCATATTACTCCAGTGCTAGCCTCTCTACACTGGCTTCCTGTCAAAGCAAGGGCTGATTTCAAGGTTTTACTGCTAACCTACAAAGCATTACATGGGCTTGCTCCTACCTACCTCTCTGATTTGGTCCTGCCGTACATACCTACACGTACGCTACGGTCACAAGACGCAGGCCTCCTAATTGTCCCTAGAATTTCTAAGCAAACAGCTGGAGGCAGGGCTTTCTCCTATAGAGCTCCATTTTTATGGAACGGTCTGCCTACCCATGTCAGAGACGCAAACTCGGTCTCAACCTTTAAGTCTTTACTGAAGACTCATCTCTTCAGTGGGTCATATGATTGAGTGTAGTCTGGCCCAGGAGTGGGAAGGTGAACGGAAAGGCTCTGGAGCAACGAACCGCCCTTGCTGTCTCTGCCTGGCCGGTTCCCCTCTTTCCACTGGGATTCTCTGCCTCTAACCCTGTTACGGGGGCTGAGTCACTGGCTTGCTGGGGCTCTCTCGTGCCGTCCCTGGGGGGGTGCGTCACCTGGGTGGGTTGATTCACTGTTGTGGTCGGCCTGTCTGGGTTGCCCCCCCTTGGGTTGTACCGTGGCGGAGATCTTTGTGGGCTATACTGGCCTTGTCTCAGGATGGTAAGTTGGTGGTTGAAGATATCCTCTAGTGGTGTGGGGGATGTGCTTTGGCAAAGTGGGTGGGGTTATATCCTTCCTGTTTGGCCCTGTCCGGGGTGTCCTCGGATGGGGCCACAGTGTCTCCTGACCCCTCCTGTCTCAGCCTCCAGTATTTATGCTGCAGTAGTTTATGTGTCGGGGGGCTAGGGTCAGTTTGTTATATCTGAGTACTTCTCCTGTCCTATTCGGTGTCCTGTGTGAATCTAAGTGTGCGTTCTCTAATTCTCTCCTTCTCTCTTTCTTTCTCTCTCTCGGAGGACCTGAGCCCTAGGACCATGTCCCAGGACTACCTGACATGAGGACTCCTTGCTGTCCCCAGTCCACCTGGCCATGCTCCTGCTCCAGTTTCAACTGACCTGAGCCCTAGGACCGTGCCCCAGGACTACCTGACATGAAGGCTCCTTGCTGTCCCCAGTCCACCTGACTGTGCTGCTGCTCCAGTTTCAACTGTTCTGCCTTATTATTATTCGACCATGCTGGTCATTTATGAACATTTGAACATCTTGGTCATGTTCTGTTATAATCTCTACCCGGCACAGCCAGAAGAGGACTGGCCACCCCACATAGCCCGGTTCCTCTCTAGGTTTCTTCCTAGGTTTTGGCCTTTCTAGGGAGTTTTTCCTAGCAACCGTGCTTTTACACCTGCATTGTTTGCTGTTTGGGGTTTTAGGCTGGGTTTCTGTACAGCACTTTGAGATATCAGCTGATGTACGAAGGGCTATATAAATAAATTTGATTTGATTTGATTTGATTTGATTTGACCATAGCCAAATATATTTAAACTAAGATTTTCACAATTCCTGACATTTAATCCTAGTAAAAAGACCCTGTCTTAGGTCAGTTAGGATCACCACTTTATTTTAAGAATGTGAAATGTCAGAATAACAGTAGAGAGAATGATTTATTTCAGCTTTGATTTCTTTCATCACATTCCCAGTGGGTCAGAAGTTTACATACACTCAATTAGTATTTGGTAGCATTGCCTTTAAATTGTTTAACTTGGGTCAAACTTTCAGGTAGCCTTCCACAAGCTTCCCACAATAAGTTGGATGAATTTTGGACCATTCCTCCTGACAGACACGGTGTAACTGAGTCAGGTTTGTAGGCCTCCTTGCTCTGAAGACACGCTTTTTCAGTTCTGCCCACAAATTTTCTATAGGATTGAGGTCAGGGCTTTGTGATGGCGACTCCAATACCTTGACTTTGTTGTCTTTAAGCCATTTTTCCACAACTTTGGAAGTATGCTTGGGGTCATTGTCCATTTGCAAGACCCATATGCGACCAAGCTTTAACTTCCTGACTGATGTCTTGAGATGTTGCTTCAATATATCCACACAATCTTCCTCCTCATGACGCCATCTATTTTGTGACGTGCACCAGTCCCTCCTCCAGCAAATCACCCCCACAACATGATGCTGCCGCCCCCGTGCTTCACGGTTGGGATGGTGTTCTTCGACTTGCAAGCCTCTCCTTTTTCCTCCTAACATAACGATGGTCATTATGGCCAAACAGTTCTACTTTTGTTTAATCTGACCAGAGGACATTTCTCCAAAAAGTACGCTCTTTGTCCCCATGTGCAATTAAAAACCGTAGTCTGGCTTTTTTATGGTGGTTTTGGAGCAGTGGCTTCTTCCTTGCTGAGCAGCGGCCTTTCAGCTTATGTCGATATAGGACTCGTTTTACTGTGGATATAGATACTTCTGTACCTGTTTCCTCGAGCATCTTCACAAGGTCCTTTGCTGTTGTTCTGGGATTGATTTTCACTTTTCGCACCAAAGTACGTTCATCTCTAGGAGACAGAATGCGTCTCCTTCCTGAGTGGTATGACGGCTGCGTGGTCCCATGGTGTTTATACTTGCATACTATTGTTTGTACAGATGAACGTGGTACCTTCAGATGTTTGGAAATTGCACCCAAGGATGAACCAGACTAGTCTACAATTTTTTTCTGAGGTCTTGGCTGATTTCTTTTGATTTTCCCATGATGCCAAGAAAAGAGGCACTGAGTTTGATGGTAGGCCTTGAAATACATCCACAGGTACACCTCCAATTGACTCAAATTATGTCAATTAGCCTATCAGAAGCTTCTAAAGCCATGACATTTTCTGGAATTTTCCAAGCCATTTAAAGGCACAGTCAGCTTAGTGTATGTAAACTTCTGACCCACTGGAAATGTGATACAGTGAATTATAAGTGAAATCATCTGGCTGTAAACAATTGTTGGATAAATGACTTGTGTCTTGCAGAAAGTAGATGTCATAACCGACTTGCCAAAACTATAGTTTGTTAACAATAAATTTGTGGATTGGTTGAAAAACGAGTTTTAATGATTCCAACATAAGTGTTCGTACACTTCTGACTTCAACTGTACATACACACATAATATATATATATAAATATATTTACACAGGTCACAACAAGACAAAGATGTCTGAACTGCTACACCATCTTGGATATAGATATATATATATCCAAGATGGTGTAGCAGTTCAGACGTCTTTGTCTTGTTGTGATCCGTGTATTCATCTTTTTTTCTTCGTATATATTTCGTATATATTTTTTACCACAATTTCAACATAGTCTCCTGCAACCAGTCTCACCCAATGTGGTATTTCTATACTTTAGAACCGGAACCCCCAACAGACTACTAGCTAGTAGTCAGCTCGTAGTCAGTTAGCCACTGCTAGCGGTCATCAGCTAACCTTAGCCCGGTCAACTCCTGCAGTCTGCACAGCTCGATTCAACCCAGAGCATACCGGACTGCTTTTTCTCCACCAAATCTCCATATCTCCGGATTCCTACCGCAAGCCCTGAACCTTTTCACTTGGATCATCGCAGCGAGATAACTGCTATCCGAGTGGCTACTCCTGGCTATCGTCTCTGTCCCGAAGCAAGCATCAGTTAACCTGGAACTAGCCTCGTGCTAGGCCCATCTCCCGGCTAGCTGAAGAGGTACATCGGCCACTTCACTCTTTTGCCAATTGACCTGAACCCCTTTTACTGGCGACACGGAAACCTGCCGATCCATCAAGACTGGTCTGCGGACATAACCGTCCGAGGGGGCTACAACAGACTCTTCCATCGCGACGTCCCCCTAAGGCCCTTCTGCTAGCCTGCTAGCCCCGGCCCGCTATCTGTCTGAATCGCCATGTCTCCAGCTCGCCTAGCTACTCACTGGTCCCTATGATCACTCAGCTATGCATGCCTCTCCCTAATGTCAATATGCCATTTCTGTTTTAGTTAGTGATTACTGCCTTATTTCACTGTAGAGCCTACAGCCCTGCTCAATATGCCTTAGCTGGCCCTGTTGTTCCACCTCGCACACTGGTTCTGGTAACCAGGTGACCTCACCTGGTTTAAATGGTGTCTCCAGAGACAAAACCTCTCTCATTGTCACTCAATGCCTCGATTTACCTCCACTGTATTCACATCCTACCATACCCTTGTCTGTATATTATGCCTTGAATCTATTCTTCCGCGTCCAGAAACCTGCTCCTTTTACTCTCAGTTCCGAATGTACCAAACAACCAGTTCTTTTAGCCTTTAGCTGTACCCTTATCCTACTCCTCCTCTGGTGATGTAGAGGTTAATCCAGGTCCTGCAATGCCTAGCTCCCCTTCCATTCCCCAGGCACTCTCATTTGTTGACTTCTGTAACGGTAAAAACCTTGGTTTCATGCATGTTAACATTAGAAGCCTCCTCCCTAAGTTTGTTTTACTCACTGCTTTAGCACACTCTGCCAATCCGGATGTCCTAGCCATGTCTGAATCCTGGAATAGGAAGGCCACCAAAAAGTGCTGTTTGGGGTTTTAGGCTGGGTTTCTGTACAGCACTTTGAGATATCAGCTGATGTACGAAGGGCTATATAAATAAATTTGATTTGATTTGATTTGCTGCTGGTGATTCTCTGATCCACCTCTACGCAGACAACACCATTCTGTATACTTCTGGCCCTTCTTTGGACACTTTGTTAACTAATCTCCAGATGAGCTTCAATGCCATACAACATACAACTCTCCTTCCGTGGCCTCCAACTGCTCTTAAATGCAAGGAAAACTAAAAGCATGCACTTCAACCGATCGCTGCCCGCACCTGCCTGCCTGACTTAGAATATGTGGACATCTACAAATACATAGGTGTCTGGATAGTCTGTAAACGTTCCTTCCAGACTCACATTAAGCATCTCCAATCCAAAATAAAATCTAGAATCGGCTTCCTATTTCGCAAAACAAAGCATCCTTCACTCATGCTGCCAAACATACCCTTGTAAAACTGACTATCCTACCGATCCTCGACTTAAGCGATGTCATGTACAAAATAGCCTCCAACACTCTACTCAGCAAATTGGATGCAGTCTATCACAGTGCCATCCATTTTGGCACCAAAGCCCCATATACTACCCACCACTGTAACCTGTATGCTCTTGTTGGCTGGCCCTCGCTTCATATTTGTCGCCAGACCCACTGGCTCCAGGTCATCTATAAGTCTTTGCTTGGTAAAGCCCTGCCTTATCTCAGCTCACTGGTCACCATAGCAGCACCCACCAATAGAACGCACTCCAGCAGGTATATTTCACTGGTCACCCTCAAAGCCAGTTCCTCCTTTGGCCGCTTTCCCTTCCAGTTCTCTGCTGCCAATGACTGGAACGAATTGCAAAATTCACTGAAGCTGGAGACTCATATCGCTCTCATTAACTTTAAGCATCAGCTGTCAGAGCAGTTCACAGATCATTGCACCCGTACATAGCCCATCTGTAAATAGCCGATCCAACTACCTCATCCTCATATTGGTTTATGCACACATGACTGTAAGTCGCTTTGGATAAAAGCGTCTGCTAAATGGCATATATTATATTATATATTATTCTCCTTTGCACTTCAGTACCAGAATAATTTTGCACGCCCAATTTTTCAGTTTTTGATTTGTTAAAAAAAGTTTGAAATATCCAATAAATGTCGTTCCACTTCATGATTGTGTCCCACTTGTTGTTGATTCTTCACAAAAAAATACAGTTTTATATATTTATGTTTGAAGCCTGAAATGTGGCAAAAGGTCGCAAAGTTCAAGGGGGCCGAATACTTTCACAGGGCACTGTACACAGATGAAGTCGGAAGTTTACATACACTTAGGTTGGAGTCTCTCCACACAGTCACCACTCCACACATTTATTGTTAACAAACTATAGTTTTGGCAAGTTGGTTAGGACATCTACTTTGTGTATGACACAAGTAATATTTCCAACCATTTTTTTAGAGACAGACCATTTTTTAGAGACAGATTATTTCACTGTATCACAATTCCAGTGGGTCAGAAGTTTACCTACACTAAGTTGACTGTGCCTTTAAATGGCTTGGAAAAGATGGCATCATCTGAAGGGAAACTTATGTGGATATATTGAAGCAACATCTCAAGACATCAGTCAGGAAGTTAAAGCTAGGTCGCAAATGGGTGTTCCAAATGGTCGTAGAAAAATGGCTTAAGGACAACAAAGTCAAGGTATTGGAGTGGCCATCACAAAGCCCTGACCTCAATCCTATAGAACATTTGTGTGCAGAACTGAAAAGGCGTGTGCGAGCAAGGAGGCCTACAAAGCTGACTCAGTTACACCAGCTCTGTCTGGAGGAATGGGCCAAAAGCTTGTGGAAGGCTCCCCGAAACGTTTGACCCAAGTTAAACAATTTAAAGGCAATGCTACCAAATACTATTTGAGTGTATGGAAACTTCTGACCCACTGGGAATGTGATGAAATAAATAAAAGCTGAAATAAATCATTCACTACTATTATTCTGACATTTCACATTGTTAAAATAAAGTGGTGATCCTAACTGACCTAAAACTGAATTTTTACTAGGATTAAATGTCAGGAATTGTGAAAAACTGAGTTTAAATGTATTTGGCTAAGGTGTATGTAAACTTCCGACTTCAACTGTAGGTTAATGAGCCATATCTGTTTATTGTCCAATGACATATTCAAAATAATCCATCTACCTTGATAATCTGTTTGGACAATTTGCACATTTGGATCAAAATTACTGTTAATATCATCACCCCTTTTTAATTTCTTTGCCCATAGGAGAAATATATTTCGCCCCCCAGTCCTTTTTCCACAAAACTTCATCTAAAATTGTTTCCTGTAAACAATAGATATTATTTTCCTTCTCTTTTAGTGAAGTACATACTGATCGTCTTTTCTTATTATCTGCCTAGCCGTTACAATTATAACTGGGTATACTTATTTCACCACTTACCATAATGAGACAACTTTCAATTCTATGTATCAAAATATATATGTTTGAAACGTACCATTAAAAAGTAACATGTTGATTGTCTATGTAGCTGTACCATGAAATTTGCATTGCTACTAAGTTAAACTCCAATTGGTCCCCACTATTCCACCCGCTAATAGCCCACCTCATCCCGAGTTGGGTTGTCATCCCAATGCCCTGCAGACCACCCCCGACCCCCCGGATCCCATAGCCCCGGAGAGACCGGGACCCATCCTTCAGAAAGAGCACAGTGCCACCCACAGAACAGAAGCAGATCAACCACCAAATGCATTTCCATCGCCCTCACCTCGATTTGTACTATATATAGCAGTTATATATATTTTATTTATTGTATTATTATTTTTAAATCCTGTTTCTTATTTTCCATCATTAGCTATTAATATTTGTAGTAATGTAGACAATTTATGCAAAGGATTTTTACCTCTCGCCATTACCAAAATTACATTATGGCAAACAATCATTATATTAGTAAACAGTTAGTGAATCATCCTATATTGTCCCGAACATCTTTAACTCCCTTGGAACAGTTGTGGGATAAACACACACACACACACACACACACACACACACACCCCCTTTTCCCCACAACAACCATAGACTCAGATTCTCAACAGTTGCACCATCCTAGAGCCCAACTCAAGAAAGGTCTTGATTTACAAATGTATATACAGTTGCAGCTGTATGAGAAGGCCTGCAAAACTGGGCAGAAATGGGGAGATTTGATTAACCATCGTCACAGCCTATATGGAGGTCAGATATACCCCCTTCACCTGAAACACACAACATGGTCCCCCGTAGTGACCATATTCCCAAGCATGTCCGTGCAGTCAGACCTTTGATTTTGTGCCACCAGAGCCACAATAATATACCCCCTCTCTGAATGTCCGAGTGTGACCCCATCCCCATGGGTTATTGCACCTAGAGTTGCCAGCACTGCCACTGCCTGGGTTGGGGCACCCCACCAGAATCCCCACCGGCTAGGTACAAGGTCGTCAAGGTTCTCATTAGCAGCTTTGAGAATGTCCTTGTATATTATGCTCTCCCATCAGGGGGCTTTGCAGGACCAACCCTGCAGGCTCAGAATCTGGAGTGGGCGGTGCTGCTCTCGGTCTCCAACCGCATTTTGGCTGCATACAGACCGCTTACAGCAGGCCCATAAAACAGAAAGGGACTTCTCCTTAGTATCTGGGTCATTCATGATGTCAAGCAATGTCTAGGGTATAGTGTTGTGTACCATTCCATCAATATAGGACCATAAAAAAAATGGTCTTAGATGTATAATATATTATTAAAATGTAGTTCCCAATGATAGGACAATAAACAAATTATATATATAATTTATTTTAAAACACTTTCACCACCATAGGACAATAAATAAAATGTATAATTATTTTATAATGTATATCCCTCATCTGAACAACATCAAAAGCTCTCTCAACCCCTGCTCACAGAAATACATTGGTTCTGGGATATGCAGCCATTCCCTTTCTCACTCAACACCACACTTTCTCAAACACCAAAAAACACACCACACCATCCATCCACACATACTGTGTTTACCTTCTGTTTACTGTGTTTTTCTCCACCATGTTGAATTACTGCTTTTGTGTTCCAATTAGTTATAGCTAGATTTTTCATTTGTATTATTACAATCCATAACTGGGCTAGAATTGCATTTCCTTATTTGCCTCCTCTATGAGAACTTTGTCATTTTTAAAATAGCCAAAGTGGTCTTTGTGTCTCTGAACAACTGGTTATCAATACACAGTTTATCCACGACAGCTACGCGTTTCCCTTTCAACCTATTTTCCTTGAAAATTGGATACAGAACTTTATGCCGTTCTGAAATTTCCTTCGGGAACTGGTCCTTCACGCCAGCATACCCATAATTTCATCTTTAAAGAAAGTTTGGCAACGATTGGATGTCCATACCTCTGCCCTCTCTGTCCGAAGTGGACACATTCAAGTTGGACTGTATCGATAGCTTTGCGTGGAATCTGAAGCGCTGTAAGGACAAACTAACTGTAGATTCAGGAACTTCTTCTTACCCTTGGATACCTGTAAGTACTAGATTCTCTCTCATGGATCTAGTCTGTATTTCAAGTAAGGCATCACTCAGAACGATGACTAATTTCTTAGCCTTGGGCGAACAGGGTAGTCCTTGTCTCAATTCCACGAATAAAACCAAGAGAATCAATTTTCAACAGGTGGAAAAAAACATACTAACATTTAAAATGACAGACTATTCTGGAATCAAAACTATTTATTCAGACAGTACAACTTTAACGGCACTGAGTAGGCATCACTTTCCAAAGTGTCAACCTTTAGCTTCAATCTTAGAACCCTCTGGCTCTAGCTTGCCAACTGAGAAATATTACAATAAGGCAGTGGCTATGTTAGTCAACATAGAATTAAAATAATAAATGTGACTTTCGAAGTGGTAAGAAGTTGTGGTTACAATCCTTGGATCAACTCACAACTGAATTAAAACATTTTAAAATGCAGCAGAAATAAGCTAAAATAACATATTTGCTTAAAAATCAGATAAAGCAAAGCAGGCTACAATTTCTGTAAAACATATGTGATACTATCAAATTTGTAATTATAAAATAATTTGAACTAATAACACATTTAAAAATAAATCTCAAAGTTAATCTCTGTTTTAAAATGAACTCCTTAATGATACAACTCCTAATGCATCTTTCAGAAAGTGCTTATAGGGGCCTTCCGAATGGTGCAGGTACTGCATCGCAGTGCTTGAGGAATCACTAAAGACCCGGGTTCAATCCCGAGCTGTGTCTTAGCCGGCCACAACCGGAAGACCCATAAGGTGGCGCAAAATTGGCCCAGCGTCATCCGGGTTAGGGGAGGGTTTGGCCAGCCGGGATGTCCTTGTCCTATCGCACTCTAGTGACTCCTTGTGGCGGGCCGGGAGCACACACGCTGACAGTCGCAAGTTGTACACTGTTTCCTCCGACACATTGGTGCGGCTGGGTCAAGAAGCAGTGCAGCTTGGAGGGGTCGTGTTTCAGAGGACACATGGCTCTTGACCGAGTCCGTACAGGAGTTGCAGCAATGGGACAAGATTGGAACTACCAATTCGGGAGAAAAAGGAGTAAAAAGTACCAAAAAAAAAGACAAATAATATTAGAAAGTGCTTATATAAAACAGACCATGTATTCTGTCTGAATGGAAGAGTATCTTAAGAATAAATCTTCTTTGAAATGTTGTGGCACTTATTGAGAAAAGGATTCTTCCGTCTTAAGATTTGACTCCCGTCCCTGTTATTGGTTCAGTAGGTCGGTTTACTCATATACTCCTCCATTGTCTGTTGAGAGAACAGAAGAAACATATTGAAATATTTGGGCAAGTGTCACACTTAAGTGACTATGTGTGTGGGTCACCTCTTGTAGTGTCTCTGCCTCCTCCATAGCAATGCCCACAGCTGTCTTGGAGGTCTCCAGGATCTCTCCTCCCACCAGGAACTCATCCAGGATGAAGTATGCCTTCTCAAAGTTAAAAGATGATGTCCGGCTGACACACACACAGTTGAAGGATATCGATGAGTCACACACTCCCAAAATCAGCCAAAGAATGAGGCAGGGTTGTAGGGGACTGCAGAAAGAGATGGTGTGCTACAGGACGTGCGTATGACTATGTGTAACAGTACTCTTCTTGCGTTGTGTACAATCAATCAGACACAAACTCCAACTTGTAGCACCAGTCATTGAGATTTATTCTGATCGGAACAGCACAAAATTGCACGTCATGCAATGCACGGCTCACCATCCAACTCTGCACTCATGCACTGTACAAAATATACGCCCCCCGACACAATAAGTTGCTAGCTAGTATTAGCGGGAATTCTCTACAACAAAATGCACAAGAAATATTCACCAAAAAATGCTGCATCTTATGTGTGATGTTCGAATAACATTTACAAATTGATATAAATTGTACATTTAAACCATCACTTGAGAGTATAAAAATAAATTCTGACGTACAATGCTTTGCAAACAACAACTTGCCGCTGGTTTGGTGCTTGTTCACTGGGACGATTCTAACTGAATCCTCCCTTGTAAGCACGCTACGCAAACCAGCCAATAAAATGCCATGTTGAGTAGGTGAAGGCAAGACAAAACTAAAACCAAAAACCCATTGGCTTAACAATATAGTGGCAAGGGGAATCACCAATATAACCCTGTTACATGTGCTATCATTTTACCCCATACATTTTCCCAGACACACAAAAGTACTTGTTACTTTTTGAATGCTTTGAGGACAGGAAAACGGTCAAATTCACACACTTATCAAGAGAACATCCCAGGTCATCCCTGCTGCCTCTGATCTGGCGGACTCACTAAACACAAATGCTTAGTATGTAAATTGTCTGCGAGTTAGAGTGTATCCCTGCCAATCCGTATGAAATTTGTTTCATTTTTCAAATATATTTATAAAAACCTGTTTTTGCTTTGTCATTATGGGGTATTGTGTGTAGATTTAGGAGGAATAAGGCTGTAACGTAGCAAGATATGCACTGTACCATACCCTTCCTTGCCTTAGTTTAATCATATAATTATTTATTTGCAATAATTGTTTTGATGAAATTCTAATTTTGCTTCTAGTCGTTCCAATTCCTTCCTAATTCGTTCGATAACATTATGGAAAAAGGGTTTATTGTATAAATGTGGCAACACCTCTCTTGCTTTGGAAAATACAATGGGTTAGTTTTCAGGCCTTCTGGGCAGGTTGAGTGGTCATTGTTCTAACAATCTTTGCTAGAACTGGCATCCCTGCAACAGAGCACGCGAACAGAGGCAGCAGTTGTCTGTGTGTGTTGTGCTTTTTCTTCGAGTTGTAAAAGCAAGCAGAGCAAAAACTGGCTACTCTTTATTTGACTGATGTAGCTGGCAAAGTAACTGCTGTTTGACTTAACAGAAAATGTTTACTTATTCCCAGTGATGAGCTAGTAGTGTAACTGACATGTAACGTTAGCTAATGTCTCATCCCCCCTCGACTGAATTTCTGTCTGAAGTGAATGAACTAGAGCTAGCTCCTAGCTACCACAGCCAGTTCAGCTCTAGCCTCTGGTAGCAGTATCTAACAGCTGCTGTGAGTATGAAAACATTTGGTAGCCTTTGTTGTTTTCTCCAGTTGATGTACCATTAGAGCTAGTCAAATGTTGGCTAACGTTAGATATTATTTTTACCCCAATCACAGTCAATATAGCAATGTAACATTATTGATCTGTCAGTTTCCCTAGTTAGTTTCTTACTTGTTATACCGACACAGTATAAACAGCTCTACAGGCTTCACTGTCACAGTGCAGTCAGTACACAACACTATGCTCTTCTTAGCAGAATCAGATGGTGACAGGTGTCCCTGCAGTGTCAGACAGCCAGGGATGACCAATCTTCAGAGCTCAGGTGAATTTTGCAGTATATTATAACAATCAGTGAATGGATACAAAGTTCCATCTTGAGTTGATGGGTAGACTACAGTCTGGGATCTGGGAATAATGGTCACTTCAGTTATTGAACCATTGATTCTATTCTTGGATTATATAATGTATAACTGTACACCAAGGTAATTCTTTGTCATGCCTCATTGGATAAGGATCAGATGGTGACAGGGGTCTCAGCAGGGTCAGGTAACCAGGGAAGACTAGTCTGTGATGTTGAGGAGCTTTCGCAGATGCAACATTTTATTCTCTTTGTGCAGTAAACCACCAGACAAGCCAGAAGCTTCAAAGATTTAAACTATTTTAAGGCAGTCTGATTAACCTCTAAAGTTGATTTCCAAACTATATCAAGGGTTAAGAGGCTTTTCCTGACAACAAAACATAAAACAAAAATGTGAGGATGACCTGGGAGACTGATGATGAATGGATACAGATGTGTTTGAAAGCTTCGTCATGTTCATATAATCTCAGACATAAATTACTGCAGTTTAAGACCATCCAAAGAACATTCTATAAAATGCGAACCTTCCCTGTTATTGTAGCATTTCGCTACACTCTCATTAACATCTGCTAACCATGTGTATGTGACAAATAAATTTGATTTGATTTAATGGTGAGAGGTTAGCATGTCTTGGAGGTATGATATTTATGAGACTAACTTTCTCACTCATCATTACAACGTTAATTCTTGGTTAACTGCACGAACCCTGGCTAACAAGTTGAACCAGCAATATAAAATTTGGTTTAATTACTTATTTACTAAATACCTAACTAATCACACAGAATTACACATACACATAATTAAATCAAATTACAAATTACGTCATAAAGGAAAACGTCCCTAGCGGGCGGAACAGATATGACAGCTTGTTACACAAAAGGAAAGGGGCTGGGTTTGAGTGAAAGTGCGAGAAGACTGAGGAACAAAGGCCGAAGCTGTGCTATTGTAAATACAGTATCTTATGCATTCGAAATTACCACCCATTTGGAAAAGGAAAATGCAATAAATATTTACTCTGAGCTGCGCTTCGGTAGGTTGGTGGTAGATGGAAGTCAGTGTTGACAACCAGAGACATTCTTCAAAGGACTCGGTTGGGCAATTGTATATGTTGTAGTAACATCTGTGTGGTAGACGGGATACTCTGTCTGTTCCTTCCTAACCGGCGTTTGCAGCTGCTGTTGCTAACTCAACGGCTAGGAGGTATCACTTCTGTAGTAAATAAGAATTCAAAGTTCATACCATTCGCAACCAAAGCTCACGCTGATGTTGGCTTCATTCTGTAGTTATTATCTGAACCATTCTGACATCGGACCGTCGCCCTACATCCTCGGAACAGGAGGTTACATTGTCGTCAAGGGCTTATATAGGAAGGGAGAGGAGGGCATGTTTGAAAAGTTTTATAGCCCATGTCCGTTCACAGGGGCGGGCCACTGATTGAGCAGAGCCCTAACCTTATGAAAACCCAAATCTCACATTTTAGAAGCTAAAATCATATTTCATCCCATCACAAATAATTTCATATTCAAACATTTAAATTGAACAACAATTCCATGTGAATCCAATAACTCTGTGTAGACTGTCATCTTATCACTGATGAGAATGTCTCAGATGACAACTGAACTGACATCATATTCATTAAGTACCACCGCATATGTTCCATTGGTTGGATTAATTTCCCCCCACCTTCTGATGTTCCCAGAATCTCTATGTTAACCAAGGGTTTTGTAAATGTAACGTCAGTAGGGTAGAGAGGAAAAAAGGGGGGGGAGAGCTATTTATGACTGTCATAAACCTACCCCCAGGCCAACGTCATGACACTATGATCCCTTTTTGATGTCACTTGTTAAAGGATTTTTAGGCCTTGAGACAATACCGACATGGATTGTGTATATGTGCCATTCAGAGGGTGAACAAGACAAAAGATGTAAGTGCCTTTGAACGGGGTATGGTAGTAGGTGCCAGGCGCACCGGTTTGAGTGTGTCAGCAAAGGTTTTTCCCTGTCAACAGTTTCCCGTGTGTATCAAGAATGGTTCACCACCCAAAGGACATCTACCCAACTTGACACAAGTACTGTGGGAAGCATCCCTATGGAATGTATTCAACACCTTGTAGAGTCCATGCTCTGATGAATTGAGGCTGTTTTGAGGGCAAAGGCGGGTGCAACTCAATATTAGGAATGTGTTCCTAATGTGTTGTACAATCAGTGTATATTTCACTTGAGCGTGTGTGTGTCTAAGGAGGACTGGTGAGGAGGAAGGGGTTTAGGAGGTTAAACATGAACCACTAAAGGGGCCAAGGATGGTTCCAGTCTACCCAATTCCCTCCTCCTTTCCCTCCCTCTACAGTACAGTACACAGGCACCATAGTCTGTTCCAGCCCAGAGACAATAGTGAGAGGGGCTAAACACAGACAGCAATATGGGTCAACAGAGAAACAAAAGAAGGAAAGACCGAAGTCAAAAATAGGAAAACAAATAATCTGCCAAATAAAGAAAATCAGAGACAGCGAGAAGGGATATAAGAGAAAGATAGAAGGTAAACCACAGACAGATCCAGCCCAGACCCAGAGAGAGGTTCTGCTTCCTCAGTCACCTTTTGTAAACAATCTTGAGGTCCCTCCAGAGGAGGAAGTTACAGGAGTGGGGAGGGCAAGCCAGCACCATCAGAGTCATTTCCCTCGTCACCTTCTTCTCTCTCTGTCACCGGAGTGAACCACTTTTGCAGTCGCAACTTCCCCTGCCGACTTAACAGTAGCAGGAAGTGCATCTGAGGGGGGAGGGGCAGGAAGTTGACCAGCATGGGACCCAAATTGTAAAAATAGAATGACTAGAATGGGTATTATTGTAGGCAACAGATTGAGTGTATGTCTTCAGACATAGTATGCTCATGTAACACATGAATGGACATATTCATACAGGCTACTCACACATACTCAGACACTTTGAACACACCCCACAATTACACACTTAGGCCTAGTTGATGTGTTGCAATCCAAAACAACACTTCGAACTGATACGTGGTTGTTGGGGTGGGTATAATTTGTGGAACGTTCCAACAGGAATCTGTTCCAAAAACCTCGGAAAGTACAAGGTTGCCAACAAACAAAGTTGCACGATTCTTAATGTTTGTCCATACACTACCAGAGAGAGGGCAGACATTTTTCGGGATAAACCTGGTGAGTGAAAAAAAATGTCGTTACCCTATTCACAAATAGGATGCCATGAAAATGTAAAAGTATTACAATGTGTCTTATTCTGCCACTATACCACTTTGTATGTGTCGTTTGTTGGCAACCTTGTTATTTACGAAGTTTTTGGAACAGATTCCTGTTGGAACGTCCACAAAGTACACCCACCCACGTTGTTGTGCAAGACAAAAACGATATTTCACAATCTCCACAAAATCAGCCTAATAAAATGGGCAGTTTTAGCAAAAATATAACTTACACATGACTTTCGAAACGTTCTAGTATGAAAACAACACATTGTGCAACAACCCATCGATAAACAGCTTCTTATGCAAGACAGACGGCACAACTGTTCAAGTGGGAGAGGTGGTTTCAGTGGTGCCAGCCAGCAACGCTTCTTTAAGCTACTGTAGTGTCCGGGCAAACAGGTGGAGACAACCTGCCAAATCAACTGGGTGTGGCATTGACAACACCGTTACTGTAGCCTACTCACCTTTTGGACAGGTGCATGTTCGATAGAGAGAATGTACTTTCCCTGTAAAATGTCAAAACATGGAACCAAAAGCAGACATTTTACTCACCATCGTGAAGCTGCAATGTGAGAGTAAGGCCAACAGTTGAGGGAAAATATGTTAACTACATTCTTGCGTAAAACCGGCACAAAGGGACTGGCAACGTCAAATTCCCACAATGCTGTGGGTTAAGTTACCAAACCATATCTTCTCTAGTCCTGACTGTGCCGCGCCCCGTTTTTTGCTTTGCTTGGTCGGAATTGGTTCACACCTTTCACAGGAGGTTCCTGGGCAAGGTGCATTGTAGTACTTTACTAACTGGTTTATGATCAAATATAGATATTATCCTGTTTGTCAAGAAGCCAAGTTATGTGCGTCTATTATTTCATTTCCAGCGACAGACATATTGCGTGTTGTTTTGGATTTTTCTATTGTAGCCCAAAGGCCTATAAAAACCGACAATTAGTCTCAGTTCCCCCAGAATTATTATCAATAATTCCCTGATTTAATTTTCTTCTGTTACTGAAATATGCGGTCGTTGAAATTGAATTTGAAATGCTGTGCATGCAACTCCTGAATTTGCCATGCAAACCTATTGGAGATTCAGTAGGATTGTTTTTTAACATTAATTCAAGCCAATAGACATCATGGACAGTGTCGAACTGACACCAGTTGACACCGAGATTGATTGTGCTTCAGTTGTTGATCCCAACTCGCCGCTGGGTGGCCGACGGTGTCATCCAATGTAAATTCACACACGTGGGTTTGGTCCAAGTTAAAACCGGAGGAGAGAGTGCAATAACAGACGACGGGACGAGAGGATTCCATGGGTAATACAACGATGTCTCTTTACCGCAACTCCGCGTGGTTTCTGAAAGGAATGACTGAATTCACCAGGTAAGATTTTCTCCGCTATGGTGTTTCTGTCATCATCATCATCATCATCAGCAGCAGCAGCAGCAGCAGCATCACATTGATGCTTATATATTTACTCTCTCCTATCTGTTGGGCACATAAGCACACATGTGTTATAGTTGATTTTTATATTTCATGTAGTCAAATCCCTGGCTACAAATGTCACAAGTTACAAACTAAATCGATAAAATGTATACAACTGAATGTTCAAAAATAAATATTTTCTATTCCATAACAATGTGTATATTTTCTCTCTTTCGTTCTCTCTCTCTCTCTCTCTCTCTCTCTCTCTCTCTCTCTCTCATTTCCCTTTCTTTCTCTCTTTCTCTCTGTGCATGTGTGTTCATCATTTGGCAGATAGTATTAAATTCATCACAGTGAACATTCTGTGAACATCACAGTGATTCAGGTAGATTCTAGATGTTCACTGGTAAAAAGAATCATCAACCAATTAAACAGATGGAGAATAGTGGTTAAGCAGTGTTCCAACCCTGTCTGGATTAATCCTGTCATTTTGCTTTGAATGCCTCAATCAGTGACCTGTAACTTGTATGTACAATACATGTGTATTCATGTCTGTATTGCTTACCACTGTCATTTGAGTTATTTTACCCTCAATGATTAAGTATTGCATTAGGATAGCAAAACTGATCCAAGATCTGTAAAATAGGGCCTGGGCCATTACTGCTGTGTTGTGTCAAAACCACTAAATGGACAAAACTTTTAAAGAACCGTTGACTTTTTGCCATCATATTACTAATCAATTGGGTCATTAATGCTAACTACAAAGCTTTACAATCTTATTTGGATATCGACCAGCTCAAGTCAATGCCATCATGTGGAACTATTAATAAATGGTTTTCAAATAGCATCGGATCACACTGCCCTTCCTCATTCTGAACAACAAAGCAATTAAATCCAACTGAAGAGGTGCCTTTGTCATTTATTCCCCACTTCCTTTGTTCAATGTTGTGTTTTCTTGCAGAGACCAGTCTCTTTACCCGCCCTGACCCTTGACTCCGCTAGTGTTTACACTGCATGACACCACCAAACAGAGCGTGCATTTAGCCCAAAACAATCCCCAAGTACGGCGCTGCCTTACTCCCTTCATCCCCCATTGGGAACAATGGCTGCCATTGAACCCCTTGACGTGGCACACAGGCTGCTGTAGCTGTCACCAGCGGTGGCCTCAGAACCACCTCCCCTCTCCTTCTCACATTACCTAAGAGATGATGTGACAGTCTTTCCCTTTGTTAGACCTTTGTCTTGCTCACTGAATATCTGAACTGTTTTGAATTGGTTCCATTTTAGATGCTGTCTCCTCACTCTGACCATATCTGACCCCAGGACATCTATGTGCACTGGCACTGACCTACTTTCTTTTAATCTGTTTTTGATCAATCATTCAATGAATTATTTCAACTGGAAAGGGGTTTATTGTCACCCTCTACCACCCTGTGGAATGGAGCAGTGGATGGATAGCCTCCACCTGACTGTTGTCTGTCTATCTGTGTGTGTTGCAGGAGTGCATTCCTGTCTGCAGCCAAGCACTTTGTGGAAAAGGACCTGGAAGTGTCCATGGCAGGCAGGGTCTTCATGATCACTGGAGCCAACAGTGGCATAGGGAGAGCTACAGCCATGGCCATCGCCAAGAGAGGTATGGTGTGTCTGTAGAGGAGAGAGAGAGAGCGAGTGTGTGTGTAAGTTAGTGAGTACATGTGTGTCTTTGGAGGAAGAGCATCATCACATTTCACCGCACTGAATACACCCCTGGTGCAGCCACTCTTGCTCTACTGTTATCCCCCATCCCCTTTCCAGGTGGTACAGTCCACATGGTGTGCAGGAACAAGGACAAAGCAGAGGAGGCTAGGGCTGACATTGTCAAGGAGTCAGGAAATAAAGTGAGTGAGTTTGGGCCTCTCTCTTACCCTCACAATGTGTGTGTGTGTGTGTGGGGGGGGGTAATCATCATGTAATGTGCCCCTGCTCCCCTCACCTTGTGCTTTGTACCCCTGCAACTAGTGTAATAATCATATAATTTCAGGAAATATATGTCCACATTCTGGACCTATCAGAGACACGGAAGGTTTGGGAATTTGCAGAGGCCTTCAAGAGGAAGTACAAAGCCTTGAATTTACTGGTGAGTGCTGAACACGTTTGAATCAAACTGATAACCATGTAACATATATTTCTACCTCTAGTCATCACCCTGCCTTTTATCATTCTCTCTCTTTCTATAATTGTACACAGAGTTCTTCCCATGTTTTATATAGCTTTACATGTGTACAGCATTCATAATGTAGGATTATTGATTGACTGATTGACGTGGACAGATAAATAATGCAGGCTGCATCATGAGTGAGAGGGATGTGAACGCCGAGGGGCTGGAGAAGAGCTTTGCCAGTAACGTCATGGGTGAGTCAATGACAGAGGTTAATGTGAATACTTCAGGCTCATAACCACTTCTGTTCAAAACCCCTTGAAAGAAACACATCTCTCTCCATCTCTAGGTGTGTATATCCTGACCAGGGGACTGATTCCCTTACTGGAGAAGAGTGCAGAGCCCAGAGTGGTGAGTTTGAAACCCACTGGCAGTTTCTCTCATAGATGTAATTTGACAAAAAATAATAATAATACTTCAGTGTGCTTCCTGTTTATGATTATTTAATATTTCCTGTCTCCCCTCCCTCCTCAGATCACAGTTTCATCTGGAGGGATGCTGGTCCAGAAGCTGAGGACAGGGAACCTGCAAACAGAAATAGGCCGCTATGACGGGACCATGGTCTACGCACAGCACAAGGTGAGGGGAACAGGGGCACACGGCACCAGGTGAGGGGAGCAGGGGCACACGGCACCAGGTGAGGGGAGCAGGGGCACACGGCACCAGGTGAGGGGAGCAGGGGCACACGGCACCAGGTGAGGGGAGCAGGGGCACACGGCACCAGGTGAGGGGAGCAGGGGCACACGTCACAAGGTGAGGGGAGCAGGGGCACACGGCACCAGGTGAGGGGAGCAGGGGCACACGGCACCAGGTGAGGGGAGCAGGGGCACACGGCACAAGGTGAGGGGAGCAGGGGCACACGGCACCAGGTGAGGGGAGCAGGGGCACACGGCACCAGGTGAGGGGAGCAGGGGCACACGGCACCAGGTGAGGGGAGCAGGGGCACACGGCACCAGGTGAGGGGAGGCAGGTGAGCAGGGAGCAGGGGTGAGGGGAGGGGCACACGGCACCAGGTGAGGGGAGCAGGGGCACACGGCACCAGGTGAGGGGAGCAGGGGCACACGGCACCAGGTGAGGGGAGCAGGGGCACACGGCACCAGGTGAGGGGACCAGGGGCACACGGCACCAGGTGAGGGGAGCAGGGGCACACGGCACCAGGTGAGGGGAGCAGGGGCACACGGCACCAGGTGAGGGGAGCAGGGGCACACGGCACAAGGTGAGGGGAGCAGGGGCACACGGCACCAGGTGAGGGGAGCAGGGGCACACGGCACCAGGTGAGGGGAGCAGGGGCACACGGCACCAGGTGAGGGGAGCAGGGGCACACGGCACAAGGTGAGGGGAGCAGGGGCACACGGCACAAGGTGAGGGGAGCAGGGGGACACGGCACAAGGTGAGGGGAGCAGGGGCACACGGCACCAGGTGAGGGGAGCAGGGGCACACGGCACCAGGTGAGGGGAGCAGGGGCACACGGCACCAGGTGAGGGGAGCAGGGGCACACGGCACAAGGTGAGGGGAGCAGGGGCACACGGCACCAGGTGAGGGGAGCAGGGGCACACGGCACCAGGTGAGGGGAGCAGGGGCACACGGCACAAGGTGAGGGGAGCAGGGGCACACGGCACCAGGTGGGGGAGCAGGGGCACACGGCACAAGGGGCACAAGGTGAGGGGAGCAGGGGCACACGGCACAAGGGGCACAAGGTGAGGGGAGCAGGGGCACACGGTACAAGGGGCACAAGGTGAGGGGAGCAGGGGTACACGGCACAAGGGGCACAAGGTGAGGGGAGCAGGGGCACCCGGCACAAGGGGCACAAGGTGAGGGGAGCAGGGGCACACGGCACAAGGTGAGGGGAGCAGGGGTACACAGACATCCATACAAGGTTGGAGACAATGATAGTAAGTGCATGATGTGGTGGTCTCTTGCTGGTCTGTGCTTGTCACATCATCTAGGGCTGATTTTATTTGGTCAGAAATGTTACATTTGAGATTTGTGTTTGAACTGATCCCAGCTACTGGTGTGTGTTTCAGAGGCAACAGGTGGTGATGACAGAGCAGTGGGCCCAAACCCATAGCAACATCCACTTCTCAGTGATGCATCCCGGCTGGGTGGACACACCAGGTACTGTATCAATACACCACAGCTACACAACTACCAGCAGCAAACAGCTTCGGTTCCAAGTATGACAACATTGTAAACACATATCCACATTTGGAGATTGACATTTACTATTGAGATTTACAATTTCAATATAGATATCCGATGCCGTTTTAATACAAATCTAATAGTTTTAAAACGTAATACATTCTGATCAACAATTGTTTATTAAAATAAAATGTGTTACTGATGAGTCTCTCTCTGGAGTTGTAGCGGTGGCCAATGCCATGCCTGACTTCCACCAGTCTATGAAGGACAGCCTGAGGACCCCGGAGCAGGGAGCTGACACCGTGGTGTGGTTGGCCATCTCAGAGGCCGCCGCCACCAAGCCCAGCGGAAGCTTCTTCCAGGGTAGGCAGTAAAAGACACAGAATACACTTACCACACAACTTCTCCATTAAACGAAGTATCACAAACAAAAGTAAAGCATGGCCTGAAGCATGGGATTGTCCCCATTTGTTTGCCAATTACAGAGAACGATTTAATATGTGTTTTGTGGTAAAGTATCAGAGGTCATGACCAGAAGAGAGAGACAAAACTACAGTAAGACAGCAAAGTGAGGTCTAGTGTAGAGTGTCATGGGTTAAGTGTCAGATCCACGCACTCTCTCTCCTCACAACTCGTTCTCAATCTGTGCTTCTGGAGAAAACAAGAGCTCTTTAAAACAGCCAGGCTTCTCGGGTACAGTGGACCTCAGTCAGAATTGGAGAAGAGAGAGACCGAAGGAGAGGGAAAGAGAAGAATAGAGAGGGAAAGAGGATATTTGGAGCATATGGGAGGGCTTTAGAGAGAGGGAAAGGAGAGAGAAAGAAGATGAGTGCTGTCTGAATGAAGTGTTTGTCTGTGTGGGTTTGACTGGGGGCATGAGAAGACTGGAGGTTGGGGATAGCAGGGGTGGGTTGGGCTGGGTTTCTGGCATTGGTCCACTGCAGCTGGAGCTCTTGGTACCAGATACTGCCAGAGTACAGTGGAACCCCCCCTCCCTCTGACACACGCCCTCTTCCTCCATTGTGGCGACCTCAGTAACCTTCCCCAGCACAGCGGGATAGCAAAGAATCACTTCAATAGAGTCACTAACACAGACACCCCCTCTCATCTCTGCGCCTGCATTTACACAATACATATCAGGGGACAACAGCTAGGCCTACATTGTTTTGTTTGAACTGTATTTTCTAGATAACTTCATTGACACAGCTATAGGACGGATCAATCACAACGTGAATAGTAAATGCTTCTATTTTAACCAACCAGGTTGTAAAACAGATTGTGTTCTGTGTGTCAGATCGGAGGATGGTGTCGGCCCACCTGCCCCTGGCCTGGACCCACAGTTCCCAGTTGGAGCAGCAGAAGTTCATGAGTGTGATGGAGGATCTGGCCAAGACCTTCCAGCCCCACTAAGACCACTACCACCCACCAGTACTATATATACACTGGAACCAGTGTACCGTATCACAATATTCTGTGACCCAGTTCAGCAAAGCTAACAGTCTACACATACCTGTCAGGGGGGAGGAGAGAGGAGGCATCCTATTAGATTTGATTTGGACTACTTTAACAATTTAGATATTTATTGAACCAGAGCACATTTAATATGTAACCTCTACATGGCTTAAAACACGTTATATTTTAAGCTCAACTCCAGCACTGAGGGCTAAAACAGAACAGTGTTTGATGGTGATGATGCTGATTTAGGGTTCCCTGAAAAGGGTTCTTTACCTTGTTGCCTTTGAGCTGCTGATAGGGAAAGCACTTTTCAGTTATTTATACATTTAACCCAACAAACACAGTATGTTGCTTTTCTACCACTTCACACAGTGACTCAATGAAAGCTGTCAATCAGATGGGAATCTGATGTGACCAAAGTCACTTCCTTATTCATCCACAAATCACATCACAGCCTGTTGCTATGGGCCCAGCCTAACAACACGTGGTTGGTTGGTTGGTTTACTCTGCTCGTGTTCAAACTAATTTACCCAAAGTGCTTCTTTAGTATTACAACCTTATGAAGTTGTCTATAAAGCTTGTGTACATAACTGATTAAATGCATGGTGTACATTAACAAAATGACAACATCAGGAGGGCAAACACCAGAGGGATACACTACAAATCAGGATCAGAGTTAGCCAGCTAACTTTGATTAACAACCAGAAATAACGATTGAAACCTAAACTTTGATATGTGTTTTTGGTTGAGTCAATTAGACCATGCCAATTTCATGCTTATCTTATAAAAATACAAGTTATTTCTGAATATTTTGGCAAGTTAGCTGGCTAAATCATTGATTTTTCGTTGTAGTATAAGCCTTTGTGTGGTTATACTGAGCCCAGGCATGAAGAGACCTCTCACTATCAGCAGGTAGATGGGCCTTTTACCTATTCACACCCAAGAGGTAAGGAAGGAACCACAGCATTACCTGACATGTCCAATACAGCTAAGGTATATTTATTTAATACTATTGATGTTTAAGGGGCACTTAAACAGTTTGAGGAAGTGATAAGATAAATATATGCTTAAAGGCAATAATGTAGGCATGTATTTTGTATTATCATCCTTGAATAAAATAAAATTCACTTATGTAAAACCCAGCTTTCTATGTCTTTTCTGACTGTTACTGTATTGCAGACGGGAGACATCCAACACAAGAGTTATAGACTTATTAACAGGTCTGAATGGATTTCTTTATTAAGATTTCATTTCATTTCTTTCTTCACCGTGACAGAGTGCCACAGGGAGACTAGTCAGTACTGTCAATATTACCAAGAGTTTCTCTTTAAAAATACAATTATTAAAGATATACAACAATCGGTCGGAAAAACAAGATTATTTACGAGCAGTATGACATGATAAAATGACAGAGGTTAAAGAGTAATAGAGAACGTAAACTGTATAATTCAGAGGAGGCTGGTGGGAGGAGCTATAGGAGGACAGGTTCAATGTCATGGCTGAAATGGTATAAATGAAACAGTTTTAAACACATCAAACAAATGGAAACCACGTTTGACTCCATTCCATAAATGCCATGAGCCGGTCCTCCTATAGCTCCTCCCAGTAGTCTCCTCTGCTAGATACGGCTCCAGTTTGAGATATTACAATTTTATACCTGTGTGAAAATGTGGATGGGGTTTAGTCTAATTACATGTATGACCACCATATGATGAAAACAACTAATCTAATCATGTAAAAAGTATATAAATTCTTCTTCATGGGATTGACCCATCAAACAGACATCTACTACATTCCAAACCAACATACCTAGAGAATAGTATTGATCACAAATGTGGTGGGAACAATATATGGAGGGAATCACAAATGTTAGCTTCTAAATGTTACTGGCTCTAAGTTACTCCTCATAATGGAATTCATCTAGTTGGGAGCAGAAATCACTGGGACTCCAGTTAACTGTCCCAAGTATCCTCTATAACTCCGGCATCCTCTATAACGCCGGCATCCTCTATAACGCCGGCATCCTCTATAACGCCGGCATCCTCTATAACGCCGGCATCCTCTATAACGCCGGCCTCCTCTATAACGCCGGCCTCCTCTATAACGCCGGCCTCCTCTATAACGCCGGCCTCCTCTATAACGCAGAGGGTTAAGGTTAGGGTCATGTTTACAGAGCACCAGAGATTTCTTTTGATCTAACACAATACATAAAAGCTGAACTTGAGCCTTGATTGTACTGTAGTATAAGTGTCCCCAAGAGCACTGCACATCCCTGATGACTGTACTTTACATTTGAGTCATTTACCAGACGCTCTTATCCAGAGCAACTAGGGTGAAGCGCCTTGCTAAAGGGAACGTCAACCAATTTTTCACCTAATCGACTAGGGGTTCGAACCAGCGACCTTTCAGTTACTGGCACAGCGCTCTTAACCGCTAGGATACCTGCCGCTTCTATGACCTCACAATGTCCCTCTGACATCAACACCCCTGTATCTCTGTGATGTCACAAAATGTCTTTATGTCAACACCTCTGTGACAAACATATCTCCCAAAGCTGTCATCATGTTTCTAACATGACATAGTAAGCATATCTGTGACATATTTCTCAGTGACATCATCCTGTCTGTGTGAACTCACCACCATCATCCTATACATGAAGTGTACATGACGTAAACAACCAGAAACACATTGCTAGAAATATAAATATTATACACTCGGTGATCAAACCTGGAATGGGATTACAATTGAAAAAAAATTGGAACTCCCATGTCATGTTCAGTTTTACCTTAAGGCAACCTACCACAAGTCTAACCTGCCACAAATTAGCCAAATATTTACCAGTTTAAGGACGCCACGTAACTTGAGCCGTAATGAAGCAAATCCCCCGAATTGTAAACTTACAAAAACATTTATTTATTTTAAATGCACAGCACATCTGCTCTCTAGACCACATTTAGTGCATTTCAGTGCAGTGGAGAAGCTTCTTGGGCTCTGGAAACAAAACAGAGCGGGAGAGTGACAGAGAAACTAGAAGCAAGTCGATAGTGTTGAAAGTATTCATGGGTGACTGTTAAGTGAAAAATGCAGCTATGCTACAGAGCAGAGTGTGTATGTGCGTACGTGTGAGAAGAGTCGTGAACAGTTTGAAGGTTGAAGAACGCTTGGGGCGTCCTGCTCTCTTAAGGTCTTAGAGGAAACGCTAGCAGCTTCTAATTTGACCCACAAACTCAGTGAGAAGACAGTGTAAAACATCAGCGTGCACAGGAACTAGTGCTACATTGACTTTTATACAGTACCATTTCAGTACCTAAGTGCCTGTCTAAATAGAGCAAAAGCAGAACAAAAACCTCTTGTTCAAAACTGTACACTGTTTTTCATTATACGCAAATTCATCTTTACTTATCACAAAGGCAACAATAGAGTATGGGGTCTTGGTTATCAGGACTAGAAGTGATATCTGCACAGAAAATTGACAAGAGATGTTTTAGGTGTGTCTGAGGTGAAGTTGGACAATGTCTGGGGGAGAACAGCTGTGCCTACGGCTCGGCAAGGGTTGTCATGCCGACGGCTCGAGCGTCAATCGGGCACGTACAGCCATGCCGGCTACTGACTCTTCCATCTCCTCCTCCGAGACAAACAAGTGAGTTTAAGGCCAACTAGTGAAGAGAGAACAAGAGAGGGGGAAAGAGAAGGCCTAGCGAGAAAGAGAGAAACTGACCTCATGATCATTGAGGGATATACAGAGGTAAGTAACACTGCATCTCATACTGTACACACTATGCATATATAAAAGCAGTGTCGTAATTAATGGTTAGTATTTGCAATATTTCAAATGTAGAAAGTTGAAGTCACCAGCCAATAGGAGAGCCCTGTGTGTCTGTTGGGCAGGGCATTGTGGATGATGGGTGTTAGCAGTCCAATGTTACAGTGCAAGAGGAATGTGACCCACTTTGTCAAAGAAACCTGACAGAAGTCTAACATACGTCAACACAAACACTGCTCCTTCCACACACACACACACACACACCTTGGAGGTCCACTAAATGGGTACACATTGGAAGTTAGACCTGAGACACATTTGAGACTTCTGTCGTACAAAACTGACACCAAATCAAGCGAAGGGTTACCAACACCAGTACCCACCCATTTACACAGCACACACGTATCTTCATCCAAACGTTCAGTGGGATGTGAGAGAACAGAAGCAGCCAGACAGAGAAGAGGAGCCAGAAGGATGAGACAAAGGAGTTGTCATTGCAACAGAGGTCCCAAGGACAGAGACACCTGTCAGTAGTGCAGAGGACAGAGTTTGGGGGCCGATCAGGGGCAGGGGTTAATCAACGTGGGGAAAAGCCTGTTGCTATGCTACAGCCAACCACTTGCGTCATGTCCCATATCTGTTGAAAGAAAGAGCCAATCAGAGAGTCAGTAAAGTCAGATGAAAAACAGATGTATGAATATGGAAAGATTACATTAATACGCAAAGAAAGTGGATACACATGGATGCACGTCCCAATGGTGAAATGTAAACAACAGACACCTTGTAATGTTTGGAGACAAGGCAGAGCTAATGTAGTTAGCAATCTCTTCTACACTATTTTGCTAACTGTAAATAATTTTAGCTGGCTAGCTAATAATCTTGGCTAACTTTGGGGCGAAATAATTAACTTACTTACTGCGATGCCGTCTCCAAAATTGCAAGATGTCTCTATTAATGTTTACTTTTTGACATTCTAGAACATTTTCACTTTCCAAGCATATTTCAAAAATGTAATAGTATTGAGTTTAATCCCCAATGACCAGGGACTGTCTATCTGACCAGTGATTGGGCTAATAGTATGTCTGACCTTGATGACACGGTCGCTGCCACAGGTCACCATCAGGCCTCTGGAAGGGTCCATGTCCATAAAGGCTATGTTGTGCTTCCCCTCATGGAACGTTGCTAACGCTGTGCGACTGGAAGATGAGACAACGTGGTACGTGAGGACAACAAGTAGCAAGGCATAAGGGGGTTGGATGAAGACAAAAGTAAATCTGAGTCACACATTTTTATTAATCTCCGTTACAGAATTATTATATTGACAGTACATTTGAGTCAATTAGCTGACACTGTTACCCAGAGCGACTTAGTTGGCATGTTTTTATTACTCACTCCTCGTCCTTGACGGTGTCGTAGCAGGTGTCACACACGCGCACCTGGAACTCAAAGCCCATCACAGGGTATGTAGTGCGCTTGGAACTACACTTCCCACACACCGCCTTGCCACACTTCCTGCAGTGGTGCTGAACCAGGAAACACGAGGGTTAGCCAAGGGTCAAAGAATATGGACTGATCACTCCTAGTTCCTGTATTTCTACCATTAGTATTATACAGTTACAAGGCAATTCTTACAACAGTAATGGCTATGTAGTATAGTCTCTATACAAGGCTCTGGACTATACCAGAGGCTGCCTGCTCTCTCACCTGCCGAAGACCAATCGTCTTCGAGTCCCACATCTGTTTGACATTCCAGAAGAAAGGCTGCTCACACTTCTGACACGAGTCACTGTCTAACCACTGAGGAGCCTGTAGAGAGTCAAGCAGGAACAGAGAGAGAGAGCTGCTACTTTGTAGCAGTATTGAACATTCAACACCAGGGGGCAGTAGGGAGTTGGTGATGCTCCGTAACCAAGGAGATTGGGAGTTCAGCAGCCTCTAAGGCAGAGGTGGGCAAACTACGGCATGTTTTTTGTTCTATTTTTTGGGGCCTGAAAGTTTGCCCACCCTTACTCTAAGGAGAGTAGAAGGTGAAGAGGTATTGAGATGTATTCCTGGTTACTGACATACTGTACCTACCTCTTCTCTGGGAGTGTCCATGTTCCACACTGTGACACCTCCATCTGCAGAACAGGACACCAGCTGTCTGGTCAGCTGCAGGTAGCGCACCGCCTGCACTCGTTCACTGGAGACGGGGAGGAGAGAGGAAGAGAGAGAGAAGGAATAACATAGAAAATATTCAGAGTGATCTTCCAAAGAATCCCAGACAGCTGACTCGTTCACTGTATTAACATAATGACAGAACTTCAGAGGAACTCCACTGACTTGGTCTGATAGCTACGCCATCTGAGGAGTCCACAGAACATAAAACACTATGTGGTGAACAGCTCCCTGTGACAGCTGGTGCTAACCTACAGAGCCCTGCTACTGACAAGCATATGAACTGGATGACACACTCCCTCCTTCTTACTGGTGGCCCTGGAGCAGTAGTGTTCGTCCCTTGCGGCCCCCGATGTCCCACATGATGACACTGTGGTCCGACGCTCCTGAGAACAAAAGCCTCTGAACAGGATCCCACCACAGAGCTCCAATACTACCTGAGAAATGGGGGGGATGACAAAAGGACAATAGGAAGTGAGAAATGGGGGAGGGGGGTGTGAACAGGAAGTTATGACACAACAGACTGGTGGTTGGTAGTGTGACTGCTTGGTATGGGAACTGCTTGGTATGGGAACTGCTTGGCACCCAACAGCAAGGTGCTACAGAGGGTACATCACTGGGGCCGAGATCCCTGCCATCCAGGACCTCTATACCAGGAGGTGTCAGTGGAAAGCCATAAAAAAAAATTGTCAGACTCCAGCCGCCCAAGTTTACTGTTCTCTCTGCTACTGCACAGCAAGCGGTACCTACGCACCATGTCTGGAACCAACAGGACCCAGAACATCCCAGCCTCTACCTCCAAGCCATAAGACTGCTAAATAGTTACTCCGGGTAGCTATTAATATCTGCATTTACCCTTTGACTCTTTTGAGTCACATACACTACTGCTATGTAAAGGATAATCAACGATGTGTTCAATGGAAAGTAATGAACGATATGGAATGTGTGTTAACATGCGCTAGCAGAGTAGAACTTACCTTCCGCAGAGTTGCATTAGTTACCGTTGAACACATAGCCCCTCGTTGATTATTCGGCCTCAAAACATAGAACATGTAAAAATTAACTATGGCGATTGAATTCTACCGTGAGTTATACGGAAATAATGCATGCTCTAGAATGCCCTTCAAGCCAATCCGAAATGAGTATTCAACAACGCCATGGTATGTTTATTATAAACTGGGTGGTTTGAGCCTAAATGCTGATTGGCCGAGATCCATGGTATATCAGACCGTATACCACAGGTAAGATAAAACATTTATTTTTTCCTGTTCTAATTACGTTGGTAACCAGTTTATAATGGCAGTAAGGCACCTCGTGGGTTTGTGGTATATGGCCAATATACCACGACTAAGGCCTGTATACAGGCACTCCGCACTGCGTCATGCATAAGAACAGCCTTCAGCTGTGGTATATTGTTCATATACCACACCCCCTCGGGACTTACTGCTTAATTATCTATCCTGTTGCCTTGTCACTTTATCCATACCTATATGTACAGTGCCCTTCACTAATACTGGCACCCTTGGTAAATATGAGCAAATGGGCTGTGAAAAAAATGATTTAATTCCAAATTCACAAAAATCAAAGCTTTAAAGTAAAATATCAGAAAATGGCACCCCTTCATTCAATACTTTGTGCAACCTCCCTTTGCCAAGATAACTCTGAGTCTTCTCCTATAATAATGCATGAGGTTGGAGAACACATGGCAAGGGATCGCAGAACATTCCTCCATACAGAATATCTCCAGATCCCGAGGTCCATGCTTGTGGACTCTCCTCTTCAGCTCATCTCACAGGTTTTCTATGGGGTTTAGGTCAGGGGACTGGGATGGCCATGGCAAAACCTTGGTTCTGTGGTCAGTTAACCATATTTGTGTTTATTTTGAGGAGTGCTTTGGATCATTGTCCTGCTGGATGTTCCAACCACAGCCCAGTTTAAGCTTCCTAGCAGAGGCAGTGAGGTTTGATTTAAAGAAAAATAGCTCCACAAAGATCCACCACCATACTTCACAGTGGGGATGAGGTACTTTTCTGCATGGCTATCTTTCTGTCTACGACAAACCCACCTCTGGTGTTTGTTTCCAAAAAGCTCTATTGTGGTCTAATCTGACAATATAACCCAGTCCCATTGAAAGTTCCAGTAACATTTGGCAAACTGTAGGCGCTGGAGTTTGTTGTTTGATGACAGCAAGAGCTTTTTTATGGCAACCCCCCCAAAAAACTTGTGGTTATGTTAGTGGCATCTGATCGTGGTTTTGGAGACTTTCTGACACCAACACCCAACTAACATCTGCAATTCTCTAGCTGTGATCCTTGGAGATGTTTTGGTCACTCAAACCATCCTCCTCACTGTGGTTGGGGTCAATATAGACACATGTTCTCTTCCAGGCCGACTGTTAACATCTCCTGCTGCTTTAAACTTCTTAAATTATTGCCGATACTGGAAATGGGCATTTTCAACAGTTGAGCTATTTTCTTATAGCCATTTCCTGATTTGTGCAGCTCAACAACATTTTGTCGCACATCCTTACTGTATTCTCGGGTCTTTCCCATAGTGATGAATGACTATTGGATCTTGGCCTGTGTGACACCTCATATTTATACCCCAGTGAAACAGGAAGTCATGACTTACCACAATTGTGTTCCTAATCCCTCAGGTGAATTTAAGAACGGAAAATATGAATGGGAATATACTTCAGTTAGATTTTACAATAATTTCTAGGGGTGCCAATAATTGTAGTACACATATGAAATATTTATTTCACATGCATTTTTTTCCAATCATTTTACTACAATTAAAAGGTTTGATTTTTTGTGAATATATTTAATGAAAGACCAAGAGGATAAACGGCAGACATTTTATTCACAGCCCATTTCGCTTATATTTACCAAGGGTGCCAATATTAGTGGAGGGCACTGTGTGACCAAAAGTATGTGGACATCTGCTCGTCAAATATCTCATTCCAAAATCATAGGCATTAATATGGAATTGGTCCCCCCTTTGCTGCTATAACAACCTCCACTCTTCTGGGAAGGCTTTCCACTAGATGTTGGAACATTGCTTCATTTAGCCACAAGAGCATTAGTGAGGTTGGGCACCGATTTGGGCGATTAAGTCTGGCTCGCAATCGGCATTCCAATTAATCCCAAAGGTGTTCGATGGGGTTAAAGTCAGGGCTTTGGGCAGGCCAGTCAAGTTCATCCACCATTTCTGTATGGATCTTGCTTTGTGCACAGGGGCATTGTCATGCTGAAACAGGAAAGGGCCTTCCCAAACTGTTGCAAGAATCATCTAGAATAGGGCTGCCCAACCCTCTTCCTGGAGATCTACTCTCCTGCAACTTTTCAGTCCAACCCTAATTTAGCATATCTGATTCAGCTTGTTAAGGTCTTGTTAAGCAGCTAATTAGTAGAATCAGGTGTGTTAAATTAGGGTTGGACTGAAAACCAACAGGACGGTAGAGCTCCAGGAAAACGGTTGGGCAGCCCTGATCTAGAATGTCACTGATGCTGTAGCATTAAGGATTTCCCTTCACTGGAACTAAGGGGCCCGAAACATTAAAAACAGCCCCAGACCATTATTCCTCCACCAAACTTTACAGTTGGCACTATGCATTGAGGCAAGTAGCGTTCTCCTGGCATTCGCCAAACCCAGATTCATCCATTGGAATGCCAGATGACATCACTCCAAAGAACACATTTCCACTGCTCCAGAGTCCAATGGCGACGAACTTTACACTACTCGGACACTGCGCATGGTGATCTTAGGCTTGTGTGCGGCTGCTCGGCCATGAAAACCAATTTCATGAAGCTCCTGACAAACAGTTATTGTGCAGACGTTGCTTCCAGAGACAGTTCTAAACTCGGTAGTGAGTGTTGCAACAGAGGACAGATGATTTTTACGTGCTACGCACTTCAGCACTTGGCGGTCCTGTTCTGTGAGAATGTGTGGCCTACCACTTCGAGGCTGAGCCGTTGCTGCTCAAAGACATTTCCACTTCACAATAACAGCACTTACAGTTGATCAGGGAAGCTCTAGCAGGGCAGAAATTGAACAAACTGACTTGTTGGGAAGGTGGCATCCTATGACGGTGCCACGTTGAATGTCACTGACCTCTTCAGTAAAGCCATTCTACTGCCAGTGTCTGTCTATGGAGATCGCATGGCTATTCTATTATTTCTCTTTTTTTTTCTCTCTGCATTGTTGGGAAGGGCCCATGGGTAAGTATTTCACTGTTAGTCTACACTTGTTAAGAACTCTTTTTATTTTTTAAAATATTTTTTATATATATTGACTTTCAAGACCGGACAACGTCGAATAGTAACATTGATTTTTAGGAAGAATGCTACAAAACAAAGCCCAGAGAAGTTCTGGAGTTGGAAAACGTGAGCAATGTGAACATGATGGTTTTTGGGTTTGTTCGAAGGTGGCATCCTATGACGGTGCCACGTTGAATGTCACTGACCTCTTCAGTAAAGCCTATTGGCTATTCTATTATTTCTCTTTTTTTCTCTCTGCATTGTTGGGAAGGGCCCATGGGTAAGTATTTCACTGTTAGTCTACACTTGTTGTTCACGAAGCACGTGACACATAAAATTGTATTGGATTTTAGAAGGTTGGGGTGAATCACAGGGAAATGATTAGAGAAACCACAGGCAACCAGAGTGAGAGAAAATCACAACACTGAAAAACTGTTACCACACTGCATGACGGTACAGTATAGCGCCATACAATCTGCTACCAACATTTCCTCTTTTTAAAATGATTGCCAGTTGGCATTTGAGCAGTTTGCAGTGTCCGTTTCCATATTGTGCATAGGCAGATGCACAGTATACGTGGGTCTATGTGTGTGTAGCACAGGAGGCTGCTGAGGGGAGGATGGCTCATAATAATGGCTGGAACAGAGCGAGTGGAATGGCATCAAACACAATCCACTATCCCGCGCCAGTCAGTCCTCCAATTAAGGTGCCACCAACCTCCTGTGATGTATAGGTTTACCTTCGTGGCCCTTCAGTGTGGTCACAGTGGAGTAGGTCTGTCTCTCCAGTTTCAGCAGGGTGATCTGTCCTGAGTGGTCCCCTATAAAGACATGCTGGGTGTCATTGTCATACCTAGACACAGAGTCAAGGAAGATACAGAGGAAGGGCACATAGGACAGACAGGAAGTGACCTTTGCCCCAAGAAGTAATTCTTATGAATATGAACATCACAATGCAAACGGACACCTGTCCAGCTCTCTCACACACACAGCGAGAAGGATACTGTAGACAGGAGGCCCAGGAGTCGAAGTAGTGGCGCCCCAGCATACTGCCGCTCTGGGTGCACATCCAGCTCACACTCTTGTCGTGTCCGGTGCTCACCACCCACTCGCTCTCCAGAGAAAACACCATGTCTGACACACGGTTCTGATGGGCTAGACACACACACAGACAGCACACACAAATGGGTTAAATACATACACGCACAAATGTTTTAGTCATTCTACATTCAACTTTCTGCAAGAGGTATGAGCGAGTTAAATGATTGATAGTAATTTAATGGAGCTTTTCTGTTCTGGGGTCATTTTCTCTGCTGAAAGAGAACTGCTGGAAACTTCCAGTGACATCTGTTTTTGTTGGCATCTAATGCTTAAAACTCAAGTTTCCAAAAGAAGGGATTTTCCAGTGATGAGAGTAAAGTCCAGGCTGCATGGCTAGGCTGTTAGTCACAGATATAATATTCACTGAGCTTGGGGGAAGGGGACTGTAATAACCTAATAATAATTAGCCAATATGTGGTGATGGATCATCAAGCTATGATTGCTTGGACAATGATGACTTTCTCCTCTTAGACTGTGGGTCTGGGTCTGTGTGTGCGTGCGTGCGTGCGTGCGTGCGTGTGTGCATGCATGTGTTCTAAGCAGCAATGACATCAGCCTCTATTTCCTGTTTGAGTCCACATAGGGACATTTGCCCAGAGGCATGCAGATGATTTCTTATGGGACTGGGCGAGGATGCAGAACACAGCCCAGTAGACACACACATCTAATACACACTAAAGAGAAATTATCACTGAAATAGCAGATCATTGTACCATTACTGATACACAAGACTCCATTACACTAGAGATCATGTCTAACATCACCAAAGCTTTTTTGTTGTCATTTGCTTTGTAAAGGCAGGAAACCTCCTCTCAGATCTCACCAGGATACGTCTTCACGTGGTTCATCTTGTTGAAATCTTCAGACAGAAGGAATTCCTGGTAGGACCACCAAACAAGAATAAACATCTACTACCAGTACCACTCTTAATCTATGTAACTTCATACTTGTAGCTTGATTCTCATTCAAAGCAGGGAAACATTGGAAAAAGGGTCCGTGTGAACAAGAATTGTATGTTATGAGTCCAGTCAAACATAGCCAGACTAGAGTTTAAGCATGGGGTCATCTTTAAGGCTTTAGCTCACTCACCACAATGGCCCCGTTGTCCTGCCCTATGAAGATGCGCCTGCTATCGTGGTGGTACGACATACAGGAGCACGGCGCTAGTACAGAGAAGAAAAATATGCATTGAAAAACAATTATGTATGGCCAATGTTTTGTTTCAGTAGTATACGCTTTAGCATCTACTGGATGTGTCAACTAAAGCCTACTTGTAAATCGGTTGTGGTACTTACAGGAGACCGTGTGGTAGATACTGGGCCAGTACTGTCCACTGTCTCTCTTCAGCCATACCCGGATAGTTCTGGACATAGGACACAGGAAATGTCATATTCAAACTTCAAGCACCCTCTTGGTACCGTTCCTGCAGGTGCAGCATGATACTCTCAAATGTGAATAGGGATTACAGTACTAGAACTTGGGCTACTTGGGAGGAAAAGGTCTGTATAAAAACATCAGGTCATCTATTGCAACAATTTTATAACACCATGAAATTCTCAAGCCACAAGATCATTGTGACCCGTGACACAAAAGGAGAGTACAGTGCCATTACGACAGTCCAGTCATGAGATATAAAATAAAGAATACTGAACCAACATCTCATACTATTTGATTCTCCCTTCCTCAAACACTTTCCTTATCTCTTCAACCATGAGAAGCTAATCCTATTGTTGACAGGGAAAGGTATAGCTCCAGAGCTTTCAATTGTCTCTATACCTTTTGCTCGGGATATTGCTACTCAATGTACAATTGACCAAGCATGACCTCCACCTTTTTATTTCACCTTTATTTAACCAGATAGGCCAGTTGAGAACAAGTTGAGAGAAAGTTCTCATTTACAACTGCGACCTGGCCAAGATAAAGCAAAGCAGTGCGACACAAACAACAACACAGAGTTACACATGGAATTAACAAGCATAGAGTCAATAACACAATAGAAAAAAGAACGTATATATACAGTGTGTGCAAATGGCGTGAGGTGATAAGGCAATAAATAAGCCATAGTAGCGAAGTAATTATAATTTAGCAAATTAACACTGGAGTGATAGATAAGCAGATGGTGATGTGCAAGTAGAAATACTGGTCTGCAAAAGAGCATAAAAGTAAATAAAACAATATGGGGATGAGGTAGGTAGATTGGGTGGGCTATTTGTAGATTGGCTATGTACAGCTGCAGCTGTTCAGATAGCTGATGCTTAAAGTTAGTGAAGGAAATATAAGTCTCCAGCAATTGCAATTTGTTCCAGTCAATGGCAGCAGAGAACTGGAAGGAAAGGCGGCCAAAGGGGGTGTTGGTTTTGGGGATGACCAGTGAGATATACCTGCTGGAGTGCGTGCTACAAGTGAGTGTTGCTATGGTGACCAGTGAGCTGAGATAAGAGAGAGCTTTACCTAGCATAGACTTATAGATGACCTGGAGCCAGTGGGTCTGGCAACGAATATGTAGCAAGGGCCAGCTGACTAGAGCATACAGGTCGCAGTGGTGGGTGGTATAAGGGGCTTTGGTGACAAAACAGATGGCAGTGTGATAGACTGCATCCAATTTGCTGAGTAGAGTGTTGGAGGCTATTTTGTAAATGACGCCGCCGAAATTGAGGATCGGTAGGATAGTCAGTTTTACGAGGGTATATTTGGCAGCATGAGTGAAGGAGGCTTTGTTGCGAAATAAGAAGCCGATTCTAGATTTAATTTTGGATTGGAGATGTTTAAATTTGAGTCAAGAAGGAGAGTTTACAGTCTAGCCAGACACCTAGGTATTTGTAGTTTTCCACATATTCTAAGTCAGAAACATCCAGAGTAGTGATGCTAATCGGGCAGGCAGCGAACGGTTGAAAAGCATGCATTTCATTTTACTAGCATTTAAGAGCAGTTGGAGGATATGGAAGGAGTGTTGTATGGCATTGAAGCTCGTTTGGAGGTTAGTTAACACAGTGTCCAAAGAAGGGGCCAGATCTATACAGAATGGTGTTGTCTGCATAGAGGTGGATCAGGGAATCACCAGCAGCAAGAGCGACATCACTAATATATACAGAGAAAAGAGTCAGCCCGAGAATTGAACCCTGTGGTACCCCCGTAGAGGCTGCCAGAGGTCCGGACAACAGGCCCTCCGATTTGACACACTGAACTGTCTGAGAAGTAGTTGGTGAACCAGACGGGGTAGTCATTTGAGAAACCAAGGCTGTTGAGTCTGCCGATAAGAATGTGGTGATTGACAAGGTCGAAAGCATTGGCCTGGTCGATGAAGACGGCTGCACAGTACTGTCTTTTATCGATGGCAGTTACGATATCTTTTAGTACCTTCAGCGTGGCTGAGGTGCACCCGTGACCAGCTCAAAAACCGGATTGCACAGCGGAGAAGGTACAGTGGGATTCAAAATGGTCAGTGATCTGTTTATTGACATTAATTTGCTCTGATCTAGGCCTGGTGCCCTAAAGTTGACCAGAAGAGATGGCCACCCGCTCCAGAGAAGTGTCCATGCCACTCACTCTTCCTCACCATTTATGTATTACTTTTTGGAGGAAGGTGTTTAGGCTTACATCTCTCTTTTGTGTCTAAATAGAGTGGTTATGGGTCAGAGGGTGACAAAATGGCTCTAAACAAAACCATTTTCAACTGCAATTGGGGTTGAGGTGGCAGTAACACTTGTCAATTGATTCACAGTGCATACCCCTAATTTAAAGTCTCAAATAATGGTGACCATTGGGTTGGGTATGTAGTAGTAATATTTTTGACGAGATAATCGTATTGTTTTGACAATATCACAATATTATTTTTGTGCTAGTTTGCTCCAGTATTGTTCCTTCATAGCTTGTTCTACCTCTTTAAATAGGGAGCCCATTGGTTTTCAGCACTTATTTCCTTTGGCCGACTTTTAATTTTCAAAACACATTTTCTCATGGCTCACCTCATCCCTCTGCAGCAGACATATATATGGTGAACAATATGTTTGGAAAATCAAATCGCAATAAAATCAAAGTATCTAATCGCAATTTTATGCCCCGAGGATATGCATTCTATACTTATTAGCTAGCGAACTCGCTAAATCAATAAAGAAACACTATTTGCTATAGCTAACACCTACGAAAGCTGTAAACTGTTTAGGCAGTTGCCTCTTGGAGCGAAGTTGATTCGTCCCGCAACAAGCCATTGTTTACAGCAATAATGTATATAAACTCCTGAAAGCGATCGGTCGGCCATATTGGCACTCCCCAGAAGGAGCATGCCTCCATTGGAATGAATGGCATTCTAGTATTTCATTTGAATGTTTTGGAAAAAAATGACATGCATTTAAGTAATTTTTGACTCCTTCAAGGTAGGGGTGGTATACAGAAGACAGCCCTATTTGGTAAAAGACCAAGTCCATATTATGACAAGAACAGCTCAAATAAGCAAAGAGAAACAACAGTCTGTCATTACTTTAAGACAAGGAGGTCAGTTCATCTGGAAAATGTCAAGACCTTTGAAAGTTTCTTCAAGTGCAGTCACAAAAACCATGAAGCGCTGATGAAGAAAGCGGCTCTCATGAGGACCGCCACGGGAAATGAAGACCCAGAGTTACTTCTGCTGCAGAGGATAAGTTCATTAGAGCTGAATGTGTAGGTGTGTCCAAATATTTGACTAGTACTAATGCACACACGCTTTATTTTGTTTCATTTTTGCTAGCTTGTCTAACTATCTTAGCTGGCATGCCTGCTGGCAAGGGTTGGTAGACTTTAGAAAAGCAAGAAATTAATTACTAAATGTACTGAATAAGGCTCCCATCGCTTTCAATCCTTTACACAGATTTTAGCAGAGATGCCGAGAAGCATATTTAGTTTCTTTAAAAAAATAACCACCAGTCAAGGAGGATACAGACAGCTCAAGAGGTATGCTTAGATTTGGAGAACAATAAACATTTTTTACATTGAATTAGGTAAAATGATTATGGCTGTAGATTGCAGGAAAAGGCTGTTTCAGGTGTTTGAAAAATGCTAAATTATCCAATTTACGGACAGGGGTATTAGCCACCCTCTGGACCAGCACCCACCCATCCTCACATACTTTGTGCCCCCTCCGTTTTTGGGGTGCATGACGTGGGGACAGTAACATTAGTATTATCAAAAAATGATACTTAAAAAAAGAACATGTTTTGTTTAGCTCACAAAGGTAGCCTTAACGAAATACATTTTGTATAGTTTCCAAAATGTTTTTTACAACTGTGGGGGAGTGCCAAGATGGATCACAGTGGCTTTAGTCATCTAGTGTAAATATAAATCATTGGTTTACAGGCTATTTAGGCAGAGGACAGCAAGCTGTTTGGTCAGTTTGATAATAACCTAGCCACGGAACGTGGCGATGTCCTCAAATTATGTAGACAACGCCACGCACATTTATATAGAGAAATCCGAAAACGTCCCTTGTCCGTCACAAATGTTGAATAAAATTCTATTTAAACTTACTCTGCTAAAGATCCGTGGTGTTGGTCCCTCAATAGATAGAAATTTTAGACAAAATCTTCCACCCGAATGTATTATTAAACAGACTTCAAAAACACAGGTCTGTGTGTGTGTGGTAATCAATGTGTTTTGCTCATGACAGAAGGTACAAGACAAAAGTAAACACATGTAAACCATGCATACTAACCAAAATCTTACACATAGAATTAGAATAATAAAATGGACAGTAACCTAATTATGATGGTCCAAAGGTCAATCATGGTTTGCAAGTGCAGTGATAAGAAAGGTGTAAAACAATGAAATGTTAAGAATTGATCTGCACTGTATCCCAGCTAGCAGTGGATCTGGGCCGATTCCGGCTGATAGTCGGGGCACTCCGCTGAGAGTCAGACTCGGCTGACGTCATGTGGCCCGAGTTTGGGCCGACCTCAGCAGCATTACTTATGGCTAGGATGCGGGAATTGAGCTCCGGACGATTCCGGTGTGAGTACATGGGGCTTAGGCTGATTGTGGCTACTCTCAGGCAGATGATTACACAGGCTGCTTTATACAATTAACATTTCACAATTTATTTTTCCATATTTTCTCATTGTTCCTGTGATTTAAAAAAAGTAATAGCACTCACAGCTTTCCAATAAAAATACATCTGAGAAATGTATGGTCAGTTTACATATATTTTTGAGGCTATTTATACAGAAATCTGTATAAAAGATGTATAAACTGTATTTAAAATTATGACAATATTTTAGGTTGACAAATTATATTACACAATTTCTGATACACCACACCTCACTTATGCCTCAGCTGCCATTCATTCCAATTAGACTGGTTTTTGGATTTCTCCCCGAGGAGGATGGCTTCCATTTTCGACCCATTAATGGAACTTTGAGGGTTTATGACATAGCTATCACAGATAGAGCAATGAGAATATTTCACAAGATGTGTGAATGTGAAGCATCCGGTTGGCGTTTCCACTTACTACCAAATATGGTGATGCAAGGAAGCCCAGTGGCTGAGAGTGGGAAAAGATGGAACGAGACGAATTTTGGCCGAACTGTGTTTTGTAGACTTTACCCTTTGCCAAAGGGTAAAGTCTAAAAAATGCATTGTTTCGCGTGCAAGGGCGAATCGAGTTATTACATATGCGCACTTCAGAGTAAGGCATTCCCTGACGGAAATATGCAAATAAAGACTAAAACGGGCCAATAGGATTTCACTAGCTCGTACTTGGCTCTGCCCACCTCCTTGCTCGTTCTGTCCACTATGATTAATTTGCTCCCATTGGAAAAACAGGCTCTGGTCAATCGTGGGTTAGTTATACAAATCTTTGTAGCTAGCCCCTCTAGTAATTTAATAGGATATCTATGGTCTTAGCGGTGTTAGAAATCTCAACGTCAGTACCGGTGTTGTAAAAAGTCGACAAAACAATACATTCCTGTGGATATTTTGTCAAATATTTCGAGCAGCTAAAGGACCAACATCACGGACAATCGGCAGAGGAAGTTCAAATAATTGTATTCCACATTCCTGCTTGTAGAGAACCATTTCCAGAATCAAACACTGTCATGATGTTCCAGACGGTGTATTTAAAAATTCACCGCCTGGTCCCCAGGCAAATGATGACCTAGTAAGTAGGCTGACAATTGTCAGTCAATTGTCTGGATAACAGTTGGTGCGCTAGCTAATGGGGCGTCAGCCAACCTACCTGTCCTCGCTAACTGTGATCACTCCGTCCTCTTTCGGTATCAAAACTGCAGCATTGACCGCGTCAGAATGTCCTTCGATCTTATTTAGAAGAACGGGTCTTGAGCTTTGAGGCCTCGAATGAATCTCTGCCGCCATGGCTATGTTTTCTTTTTCTTCCAACTCGACAATCAGCTGACAGCTAAAAGGATGAGTAGGATTAACGTAATCTCTAGAATAGCAGCGCAAACCCGTATTTTTATTTTACTATAATATTATGTCGGTTCGTAAACAAACGTTAGAGGTAAATACCGCCAACTACTGTATGGGGTGTGTAGTCAATCACAGTTTACAGATTTAATGAATAGAGAAACTAAATTCTCTTATCTAATCCTGTACCAATAAGAAAATAAAAAGACCCCTACTAACTTCTATCAAACCCTTCCCCATTGCTGTCCAACCTCAATAACACTACACATTCATCTTTCCCTCTTTTCCACATACAGGTACTTACAACAATGCATCAACTCATGCGTGCTTCACTGTTTCATCAATCATACAACATTCGTATGCTTTCCAACCAGATTTGATAACGAGTTCAATGTACAATCTCCTGCCGGGATGGCAGATAGCCTAGTGGTTAGAGCGTTGGACCAGTAACCGAAAGGTTGCCTGAGCTGACAGGGTAAAACATCTTTAATTCTGTCCCTGAACAAGACAGTTAACCCACCTCTTCCTCTTCCTACCATACCCACTGTATCATTGAAAATAAGAATTTGTTCTTAACTGGCTTGCCTAGTTAAAGAAAGGTAAAAAATACAAATAATACAAAGATGTAACTGAGTAAACACCACCTCTTCCTTCCTAATCTGACTCTTGGTCCACCAACCTTTCTTTGGAGGGCATATAAACGCCGGCCTTTGGGCTCGGAGTCCCACCTCCTCTGCCACACATCTATCATAATGGCTCTACTCTTTCATTCCCCCCCACTCCTAAATGGTCTGGCACCCAACAGAATCACACTACCACACCCTATCACTTGATTCTTCATAATAACATTAATGCCTCCAATAGCAGATCATTCCTACTAGATTTGCCAGATGATAAACTATTAATTACAGACAGGGAATCTGAGCATACTGCAATTCTGGCAGGTTGAATGTCCTCCACCAACTGGAGGGCAGCTACTATTGCCAACAGTTCAACAGAGTATACAGTTCATTTGTTAGTTGTCAACATATCACCACATCAAATTAAGGAATGTATTCACCTGCTTCTGTATGACCACATCTGTAAAAAAACAAAAAAATGGACCAATGTAATTGTTAACCCCCTATATCACTCACTTCTGACATTTTTTTTTTGTCTCTACCAAGATTAGATCAATAGCAGGATCCAGAATGAACCACGGAGGAACACCCCATCACCACAGCAGGGCCAACCACCAACTCCCTCAGACCACACTCATCAGCAAGCTTTTTACTAGGGCGCACCACTCTTTGCTGCTATCACTGTTCTATGGTCACACATAGGGAGATTCTCAATTGGTTTGCTCAACTCCTCCGTCCTCTCCTCAACTCCTTTTGAAAAATGTCAAAGCAAATGTGGAAACAGATACGCTTGTATGAAATGACTCTTTCTTCACTTCTCCCATCATGCAAATGACGTTTACAGTGGTGGAATCCCAAATGAAATGTGTAATGAGGTAAAAACATTTACATTTAAGTCATTTAGCAGACGCTCTTATCCAGAGCGACTTACAAATTGGTGCATTCACCTTATGACATCCAGTGGAACAGCCACTTTACAATAGTGCATCTAAATCTTTTAAGGGGGGTGAGAATGATTACTTTATCCTATCCTAGGTATTCCTTAAAAAAGTCATCTGTATGTGGTAGACATTTTATAGATAAAAGTATAAGTAGCATAGTGTTTTTAAATATATGCATGCTTTTCTCCTCTGAGTAAACAACAGCTGATTCAAAGGGGGTGTAACAGTTCTCAAAACTCTTCTGGGAAGGGCTCAGGTAGGATACTCTTCTTCTTCGTTGGTATTATGGCGTTTGCACATTTTGTTTGTGCATCCCACCACCTACTGTGCGGTATTGTGTGGTTGATCAAGTTACATTTTGTTATACGAAAACAAAAAGGGACAAATTGCACCACCAACGAGCCCTACATCTATATACCACTATTACATACCACTTTTGATACCACCAACTAACCTTACACCTATATACCACTACATTTAAAAAGAAAATCACCACCCCATGCCAATACCTTGACCCTAAGTAAATCCTTCACCAGGCCGACTGCTTGGGAGGACAGAACTCTTTTGTTCAACACACCTTGTCACTCTTCTGCAGTAAAACCTAGTACACCCAAGTACTTATCTGCAACTGCCACCAAAACATCTATTTTCTGTGATTTACATTCCATTTCTGCGGGACAGTTGATAATCATGGCAATGAATGCTAAGAAACCTTACTGAAGCACACATTTGTATCATTCTGTATTGCCCTAGGCCTACTGCTCACCCGTGACTCATCATCCTCTTCTCTCTTCACTGCCTCAGCATACAACACCTGTTCTACGCTGACCCTGGCAACTACAACCTCTCTCTTCTGATCCCCAGCAACATGGGCTCCCCCATAATTGAGACAGTTTCTTCCCCCGATAGTACACAATCCTTTGTAACATGCCCTCCTGCACACTTCTCACATCTTGGAATCTCCATCTACACACTGCTGCAACATGACCATAAGCTTGGCATTTGAAACACCTTAGTGGGTTCGGCACAAAAGCTTTCACGAGATAACTGATTTTATCAGGTAAAGACTCTGCTTCCAAACTCAAAAGGACAGACAGTGTCTTCTCAGTTTCACCACACTCGCCACCGGGCCTGCGTCGCACCAAACGGCAGGCGTAAAACAGACATAGGGAATTTTTTATTTCAGTTGCTCCACCTCAACACTTAATGCCACCCCAGTAATCACTCCTTTCAAAGGCAGCCTGTCTGTAGAGCAAAGCAAGTCACAGATCTTGTCCCTAGGTGCGTGACACTTGGATGACTTCACCACACCTACCACCACAGGTAATTAATTCTCACTCTCATCAGGTTACATTTCTGAGCCATCAGACAGCAGAGTATATTTTGTACTTTCAACACACATCTTCCCACTGCACTGTTTTTCTCCTTCCTTGTTGTCCATAACCATGTCTATCCGTTCACCACGCTCATGCCGTGCCTTCATCCGATGTACTGCTTGCAGAACACACACGGATAGCCTTTCTTCAATGGCCACCTTTTCCTTAGCCCAATTTACTAGTCTGCCTTTTTCTAACCTCCCCATGCTCACAAAACTTTACCTCACATGTGCTTTGTTGGTGGGAGGCAAGAACACTCCTCCATTCACCTACTAACTAAATGACACTCTCCTCAACCACTCACCAACTTGAGTTGTTCCCAGGTCACAGAGGACGGTCTTTTTCCCAAATGAGAATCTCCCCTGGTCGACTTGCACATCCAAAGGTACTTTTCCCTAATAGAAGGTATCCTTTACATATAGCTATAACTTTATAAATACATTAATTTACTTTATGGAATGTTTTGTATATTTGATTGATACAAGAGAAAGGATGTTTATTTAAGCACACCCCTCAATTGTTTTAAGTACCAACTCATCCACCTCAATAACAGATGGTAATTGTTACATTCCATTTGGAGAGAAAAAAAAAGTACAAGAGTACTCAAACAGAGTTTAATGCAGATGATTGACATATCAAAACATGGGTTTGAGTGGCTAAATTAATTCAGTGACTTGGAGTGTAACTTTATAATCTGAAACTGAACATGTAAAACCACCAATAACAATAATTCAAACTGAAATGTACCCCATATAATATACACGTTTGACATTCAGGGTCATATAAAAAAAAGGTAGCAAGTACTCTAGAAAGTATACAAAGGATAATTAAAACACTACGGAAATGTCTCATTGGCAGAACACTATATTATGGATCATAGAAAAAGTCAAATCAAATGCAAACATTTAAAACAAATAGCATCATAATATGTCCATATTGTACACAAATCTCCAGATGGCAAAAATACAAGTCTGAGTATGTTTGTGTGTGTTTGCATGTGAGCAAGGAAGTGTGTGCAGTGTATATTAATGTATTATTCTGACGCTCAGAAGGCACATTCCAGGGAAAGGGACATCTTCAGCTAGAAAAATCTCAAGGCTGATTTACCTGGCCCATGAAGAGGATCGTACCTGAGGACCAAAGAAACAACAAGTAATTATACAGCAAATAGAAGGAAATTAACATAACGTGCATGTCAACAAGAAAGAAAACCAAAGACAGAATATGACCGTCCCTTCCCGATGTATGTCGTTTCAATTACACAACTGCTAGATAAACAACTAATGATCTTTGCCAAAGAGGATGTCAGTCTTTTGAAATGATTAGAGTACATTCTAAAAGTTACAGAAAAATGAGAGCCAGACAGACAGCATGCTGTACCTGTTGGGTTGTGCCGGATGAGGAAGAGGAAGGGTCGGTCTACGATGACCCAAGGTGGAGAAGACCTGGCCATTAAGATGGCAGCTGGAGGAAAAGGATAAATACAAATCAAAACATGTCTTCAACCTGCCTTATCTTTAATATTCAGAGAGCGTATCCACACAGATGCACAACTCAATTCAATACAAACACAAAATGACTAAACCAACAAACACTCACTCGTGGCAGCAGCTGCTTTGGTTCCATCCTCATTGACCTCTATCTTAGCTTTCTGTAGCGCTTTAGATACATACACAGGCTCTGTACCTGAGGGAAAAGTTAGATGACAAAATATTCAAGTGCTGTGAAGTTCCATTGATAAAAACAATGTTCCACTGGGTGGCACTAGAGGACAACAAGTCTGCACACGTTAATTCTGGTCCATAATATTAGAAAGCCTGCAGAAGTCGTTAGAGGAAAATAGCATCTTATGCTTCTTCACCACTTCACACTGGACAGCTAGACATGAATCATGGCTATTTGGAGCTCTCATTGCAGTAAACAGTCAACAATGTTTTCATATATTAGCACCAGTCATCATTGTGTCAAGCCAGACTGAGACCAATGGTTGGTTGATACACTGTCAGAAAGAAGACCTTACAGTTCTATGTGATTTTTTTATGTATGATCCCAGTTCCACTCACTGAGGTGTCTGAAGTCGGCTTTGCCCTCATCAAATATGTCTGTTATCCCCAGGGCTGAGAGGGAGGCTCGCAGGTCCACTTCGGCTTCAGCAGTAAACCTACACACACAGGCCAATGATGTAATGACCATTTCATTCACCAATTAGTGAAGACTTTTCATACACATAACAAATAGTACAAATGTTGAAGCTAGGAGTGTTAGTAGGTGTGTTATTTGCTGATAGGAAGTGCTTCCTGGCCACAGGGCTCCCGAGTGGTGCAGCAGTCTAAGGCACTATATCGCAGTGCTAGAGGTGTCACTACAGACCCTGGTTCGATCCCGGGCTGTATCGCAACCGGCCGTGATCGGGAGTCCCAAAGGGCGGCGCACAATTGGCCCAGCATAGTCCAGGTTAGGGGAGGGTTTGGCCGGGGTAGGCCATCATTGTAAAAAATAATTTGTTCTTAACCGACTTGTCTCGTTAAATAAAGGTTAATTAAATATTATTAAAATAAGAGTCAGGAGTGGGTGTGTCTTGTCTTTGGCCCGTCCCTGCAACAATACTTGGAAGTTACTTGGTCATTGGGGTGCAACATTACAGACACGCTTCTCTGTCATGTAGTGGGCAATAATGTCAGCTCTATACAATATATTTTTACCTGCAATGTGTCCAGGACATTGCGTCCTACTGAACAGAATCCTGGGTAAGGGTTTTTGAACCAGTGAGTGGGTTGTGTTTGGGTCTTACTTGGGCAGCAGCAGGCGGACCTTCCTCTGGTGCAACAGCTTGGTCCAGCTCTGTACCGTGGCTGTGCTGATGTGAGCAATGACATCACCTAGGGGCGTGTCCTCCTCCGATGGCAGGGCGATCAGCATGCTTATGCTGTTGCCGTGATACGGTAGCTCAATGACCTTATAATTCAGCCCCTGGGGTGTGCTGGCCAGACCTAGGAGATAAGGGGTCAGGAGTATCCATACCGTAGGCTAAGAAGTGTTTATTGGTCTATCTGAAATTCTGACAATATTCAACACCCTTATGAGGATACTATATCTCTCCTCTATAGTGACATGAATATTGCATGTCAAAGAGTTTAGTCAAGTTTGGCTTTAGTTGCATAATGAGAAGGATGACGTTTGTTGGTTCACAGGACAATCTGTGGTAGGGATGTGGTCCGCAAGACAAAGACGCCAAAACCACAGTGATACCAATCCAACAACATGTACAATCATGCTGTAAAACAGTCATAAAACATGTCATCAAAGCTGAACTCCATATGTAGTCATAAAGCAACAATATGGTTCCCATTGTACTCATATCAACCCACAGAAAAGTAATTTAACCTGTCAATTATGTCTGAGAAATATGCTTGCCAAATGTGTTGCTCTATAGTATTTACCCTGTAAATGGAGGTTGAAATATGACTCCCAAGAGCAATGCTTAATTCATGAGGCTTTCACAATTTATTATCAGAAATATACTAGGCATGTCAGGGAAATAATCCCAGACAGTCCAGAGTAGCTATTCTGTCCTGAAACTGTAAGGCATGGATAACTACCCCACTCGACTACTCTTAGGCCAACATGACAAACTCTATCCATGTCAATTAACAGGCTAAACTACAGCCAAGATGGAATTATGTGGTCTAAGGGTTCAGAGTGGTGTTTTAGGTTTCAGAGCAGAACTCACCAATGTTGAAGACCGACAGCTGGGACATCATAGGGACTTTGTATGCATTGCCGTCTCCCGCGTTGAAGGTTCTTATCTTGGTGTTCTCCAGCTGAAAGCGGGACTTCCACAGTCCTTTAAAGTAGATGGCGTTGACGGCCACCAGGCGGGTCAGAGCGCTGTCCAACATGTCTGCCTTGACCAGAGTGGGGATGTGGCCTGTAAATTAGAACAGGAAAATGTATAATTCCAACACAAATGACACACTGACCAAAATAAACAATGAATTGAATAGGACAAGTTAGTTACCCCCATTTAATGTAAAATTACCACAAGACCTAGTGAAATGAATGTAGCCTAATTACATACCACTATAGATCTATGGTAATGTTTAAATTGACTGTCCTACAGTAAGCTTGTCTCCAGTTGGAGTCTCACCTTTGGTCTGGTTGTTGACCCAGTCATTGATGGTGGCTGCAGCCACCTGGGTGTCAGTGAAGTCCAAGGTCCGGCTCTCACACTGGAAGTTGGCCCTGCTGGAAGACATGAAGACCTCCTCCATAGGGAAGCCCTGCTGGGAGAACATAGCGTTGGCAATAGTCACGATGTCCTGGTTGGACTTGGCTGTCAGCGTCTTGTGGAGCTTCCTCAACATCTTATAAGGGCCTGGAAAGAAGAGTTGGACAATTTCAATTAGATATTTTGGGATTTTCTGAAAACTGTCGTTCCTCGAGGTAGGAGTATGACTGGAAGGCATGTCCTTCAAGTCATCATGTTGTTACTCTGGGTAGCGCAATGACTGGAAGTCTACAAATACAGTAGCATATGCTAGCGTACCTGTAGACTTCCAGTCATTGTGCTAATACTAGTTAGCATTGGCTCGCAAAACTACCTTTTAACTTCCTTCATATTGCAAGGAGACATAAAAATGGTATCCATGAGTTCATCTGACTCTGTGTAAGAAGAAAAGTGGCTTAATTGGCAGAATCTTGCAGTATCCATTTAATGAGAGACACTGGATGAGGCTATGAAAGGACTAGTATTGAGGGAGTCTAACCATTCTTCTTGTAACGGAGTGCTGTGAGGAGCTGCCTGCGGGTCTCTCCATGGGTGCCTGGTAGCAGCATGCCCAGGATGGAGGCCACGCCGTGGGGGGAAAGCACCACGTTCTCCTGGGGTCTGGAGCGGGCCACCTGCAGGAATACCTGGAGCCCCAGGTCGGAGCCCCGTTCGCCATAGGAGGGGGCCTGGGAGAGCACCCCCCGGTGGCCACACAGGGTCACCAGCACACACAGGCACAGTAACGAGGGGAGGCCCATCTCAGGTCTCAGGTCTCACACACCTGGAAGAGGAGAGAGTGTCATGGAAGTCATTTGTACGTAGGATTATGACTCAACGTGGTTCACCACAATCCAAACAGAGAGAGCAGTCTTGCATGGTCTTGTTCCTTATGGTTTTGACAGGCGCTGAAAGGTCTTGTGCCCCTATGACACTGGCCTTAGTGTCGCCATTGTCAAGTGAAGTGTTAGTCATGCCGTCTAAACATGACTAATGGATACTGTCAGCACCCAAAACCAGTAACAAGTAGTGCACTAATTACCTTGTTATTGGCACCTCATTGCCAGTCTTTCTATAGTTCATATTAAGTCTTGTTATTGGCACCTCATTGCCAGTCTTTCTATAGTTCATGTTGGGTCTTGTTATTGGCATCTCATTGCCAGTCTTTCTATAGTTCATGTTGGGTCTTGTTATTGGCACCTCATTGCCAGTCTTTCTATAGTTCATGTTGGTCTTGTTATTGGCACCTCATTGCCAGTCTTTCTATAGTTCATGTTGGGTCTTGTTATTGGCATCTCATTGCCAGTCTTTCTATAGTTCATGTTGGGTCTTGTTATTGGCACCTCATTGCCAGTCTTTCTATAGTTCATATTAAGTCTTGTTATTGGCACCTCATTGCCAGTCTTTCTATAGTTCATGTTGGGTCTTGTTATTGGCATCTCATTGCCAGTCTTTCTATAGTTCATGTTGGGTCTTGTTATTGGCACCTCATTGCCAGTCTTTCTATAGTTCATGTTGGGTCTTGTTATTGGCACCTCATTGCCAGTCTTTCTATAGTTCATGTTGGGTCTTGTTATTGGCACCTCATTGCCAGTCTTTCTATAGTTCATGTTGGGTCTTGTTATTGGCACCTCATTGCCAGTCTTTCTATAGTTCATGTTGGGTCTTGTTATTGGCATCTCATTGCCAGTCTTTCTATAGTTCATGTTGGGTCTTGTTATTGGCACCTCATTGCCAGTCTTTCTATAGTTCATATTAAGTATTGTTATTGGCACCTCATTGCCAGTCTTTCTATAGTTCATGTTGGGTCTTGTTATTGGCATCTCATTGCCAGTCTTTCTATAGTTCATGTTGGGTCTTGTTATTGGCACCTCATTGCCAGTCTTTCTATAGTTCATGTTGGGTCTTGTTATTGGCACCTCATTGCCAGTCTTTCTATAGTTCATGTTGGGTCTTGTTATTGGCACCTCATTGCCAGTCTTTCTATAGTTCATGTTGGGTCTTGTTATTGGCATCTCATTGCCAGTCTTTCTATAGTTCATGTTGGGTCTTGTTATTGGCATCTCATTGCCAGTCTTTCTATAGTTCATGTTGGGTCTTGTTATTGGCATCTCATTGCCAGTCCTTCTATAGTTCATGTTGGTCTTGTTATTGGCACCTCATTGCGAGTCTTTCTATAGTTCATGTTGGGTCTTGTTATTGGCATCTCATTGCCAGTCTTTCTATAGTTCATGTTGGGTCTTGTTATTGGCACCTCATTGCCAGTCTTTCTATAGTTCATATTAAGTCTTGTTATTGGCATCTCATTGCCAGTCTTTCTATAGTTCATGTTGGGTCTTGTTATTGGCACCTCATTGCCAGTCTTTCTATAGTTCATATTAAGTCTTGTTATTGTCATTGCCAGTCTTTCTATAGTTCATATTAAGTCTTGTTATTGGCATCTCATTGCCAGTCTTTCTATAGTTCATATTAAGTCTTACAACAATTGTTAGAAGACTGCAACAACTCTAGCATCCTTCCTGTGGAAATACTGGCTTTATGCAACAGCTTGCAATAAAACCCAGACAACCATTGTCTAAGTAGAGATTGAGAAACAGACGGGTGAATTATATTAATACAAATATTCAATAATATAAGTAAGGAGTTTGTCTCTACATACATATGGCCTATATCAATGTATTTTTATTTAACTAGGCAAGTCAGTTAAGAACAAATTCTTATTTACAATGACGGCCTTCACCAGCCAAGCCCAGACAACACTGGGCCAATTGTGCACCGCCCTGTGGGACTCCCAATCACGGCCAGTTGTGATACAGCCTGGATTCAAACCTGGGTGTCTGTAGTGACGCCTCTAGCACTGAGATGCAGAGCGGTAGACCGAGCGGTCTATCAAGCCAATCATTGGAATTCTCTGACATTCCTTGAGATGTTTAATCCTCATCACAGTTACTTTGTTGTGAAACTGTTCGTAAAAGCAAAATCACTGGGAACAGTAGGCTACTCACTGAGATACAGAACAAGATAACCCAATACCAAGCCCAATCTTGACCAGGAACTATCAACAACACTCAGTCATAGCCTCCTGCAGCCGAGGTATTTAAGGTTGGTGACAACCCACCCGCCTCTTCCCTACAAGTTAATTAAACTAACTCCAGTTCAGACATGTACAGACAGACTGTAAACAGAGCTCCTTCAGAGCAGTGTGTGTGTTGGCTGGTAAAATGTATGCTAAAGCCTGCCCTACTGTAGGCTATTCATAAAAAAATGTTGCAAAAGTGAAGGATGCCAGTCTAGAAATTTGAATAAATAAATTAGTTGACAAGCAAACTAAATCACCTTGACATCTACTTTGAGAAACACTATCCATGGATTGAAATGTTTTAAATAAACAGCAGTATAATTCTGCATTTCAGTTCTGGAAATGTGGTAGGCTTTGCTAACAGTACATAACGTTTAACCGTGAAGTCGAGACAAATGGGAATATGACCCAGGTGTTGACCAACGATGATCATTGTTTACAAAGTAGCTTAATTAGAATAGATCCACTTTGAAACGACGCACTTGAAAATTAATATTCGTCCTCTCTGGCTGGCAACAATGTAGCTTCACATCACTCATCTCTCGAACTGTACATACGAAGTAGGCTAGCCTGATACATAGTAACATTTCCATATCCTACATACGTGTTTAAACTGTATATCGCGTCTCCATGTGGAGATAACTCTATCCTTACCTGAATAGTTTGGATGTAAATAGTCCAAAAACGTTATTTGAACATAAAACAGTTCCGGTTGGTAACGCAATATGAATACGACACCAGTCTCTCTCGAGTTACAAGTAGAGTGAACAGTCAGGCACAAGGTCTCCGTCGATGTTTGTCACAAAGGTAAAGGTGCTGTCTGACACTCAAGATTATAATATGGAGGGTTTTACTGAGTTGAACTCCGCCCTCCCGACAGTCAAATTCGAATCGGAGAACGGTTGTTGAGGGAAGAAAAAATAACGCATAAAGTGATAACTTGCAAGTGTATAGTAGGCTACTGTAAACAGGAAGTGACAACGAACATGTTAACGAACAACGAACATGAGCGCGCCATACCATAGTCCTTGATAGTTCACGGTTAAAAATAACTGTTTTATAACTGCTAGCCTACCATTTGGGATTCAAAATTGTTCATTTAATTTAGCTTTGTGCATGTGATATGTGTCCTATTGTAAACATTTGCTTAATTTCGTTTACTCATTTTTATTAACCTGATATTATGTTGCGGGTCAATTTGCGGGTCAATTTGACCCCTAAAACACAAATTAATGTATATTTTTCTACATTAAATTAAATTACTTTTACTCATTTAGGGTCATGAACCTAGCTTCAAAATGTGGACACACTGATATGTTTTGGAATGTCTATTTCTATTTTGTATACAAACCTTATGCTGTGGGTCATTTTGACCCGGGGGAGGCTTTCATGTGTATAGATACTTGCACAGATCCAAAAAAAAACAAGTGTCTTTGATGTATTTTGTTTTGACTGTTTCTGGTTGCACTTTTATAATTATATTTGGGTGAAAAGGAGCTTTCCCAAGCTTCTCCTTCTCAGTGTGAGAGCATCAGATCTCTGACACTCCAAAATGAGCTCCAAATGGAAGATACTTGTTTGGGAGAAAGGAAATATGTTTAACAAATATAAATATAGAGTTTTTAAAAAATCAAACATCCTTGTATTTCTTATTTCTGAAAGGTCTGACAAGACAAAATAAAGTTGAGTGTGTTTAAACTGTGTGGGTCAATTTGACCATACCACAATGGATGTATTTTTTTTGCCGCAAAGCACAAGGGTTAATGTACAGACAAGGGAGTGGCTCACCCCGCAATGACATTTCATACCCAGAAGAGAAAATGTTTGTAACATTAAGTTATAAGTAGCCTACTCAAACTCCACCTCTCCAACACTCACTATGGAGACATTAGAAGACAGCTTGTATTGTAAGTCAGTTTCCCCCAGTGGCCCCTGTATGGGTCCCCCAGATAACTGTTGGCAGGACAAAAGGACCACCTGGTGCCTCTGTTTACCTGTGTGCATCCCACCCCCCCAAACACACACACACATATACAGGAGGGGCCAAGCCCTGGCTTAGTTACACCGACTCTGCCATACTAAAAATACAGGATTTTTTAAAGAGTTTGTGAATGTATGGCGTGTTGAGTTACATGAGATTAATTAAGAGTTAAGGTACACAGTGGCGATTTTGGCATGTAAATCTTAGTGTGGGGGGGTGCATGCCAGCAACGCAACTACAGTACACAACACAACAATAAACAATACATTAATTTCACTATAACGGTGAAAAACAGTGCCCACAAACTTTTAGGGTCTACATAAAGCTGTCCCAACACCTTACCACTGCTACACCTGGCCTTGTCTGGTATAAAAACAGTTAATTCAGCCTCATTTACTGCCTTTATTTTTTAAAGCTGATATTGCTGACTTGCTTAAAAAACTGTGGTTTCTACTGACAATTGAGATGTACAAACTATGGCATAAGGGGACGACAAGCAGATAAGAGGCAATCTGTAATTTCGATAAAGACATTAATGAGCGAGCGAGGACGGATGTTGTCAATATAACTATTTGCTCAGCGGTTTTGAAATGTACAGCGAAAGAATTCAGAACATGGGCCATTCTTACATTGTTCTCCCTGTACACCAAGTCAGAACCGTAGGATAAATTAAGTAGGCATATAAGCAGACAATGAAAGCTCTTACAAAATTCAATTTTTATTTGATTTATTTAACCTTTACTTAACTAGGCATGTCAGTTATTTACAATGACGGCCTAGGAACAGTGGGTTAACTGCCTTGTTCAGGGGTAGAATGACAGATTTTTACTTTGTCAGCTCGGGGATTCGATCTAGCAATCTTTCGGTTACTGGCCCAACTCTCTATGATTGCATTTCTCTAAAACAGGTTATAGGCTAGCCTATAGGGTAGCCTAGTTACAGTAACATACATAGGCCTACTTCAATGTCACATATAAACTGTTCACCTGTTAATTACATTTGACTGTATATTATAAACTGCGCTGCCTAGGGCATTGCAAAACTTGATGTCACGCCCTGGCCTTAGTTATCTTTGTTTTCTTTATTATTTTGGTTAGGTCACGGTGTGACATGGGGGATTTATGTGCTTTGGCTTGTCTAGGGGTTTTTGTATGTTTATGGGGCTGTGACCTTTCTAGGTAGTTTTGTATGTTTATGGGGCTGTTTCCTTTCTAGGTAGTTTTGTACGTTTATGGGCTGTGATCCGTCTAGGTAAATTGTATGTCTATGGTTGCCTAGATTGGTTCTCAATTAGAGGCAGCTGTCTGTCGTTGTCTCTGATTGGGAACCATATTTAGGCAGCCATATTCTTTGGGTATTTTGTGGGTGGTTGTTTCCGGTCTTTGTGTTTGTTGCACCAGGTAGGGCTGTTTCGGTTTTGCCACGTTTATTGTTTTGTAGTTTGTTCATGTTAAGTGTCTCTTATTAAAAGAACCATGAACTTCAGCCACGCTGCGTTTTGGTCCGCCTCACCTTCGCAGGAAGAAAGCCGTTACACTTTAAATATATATTTAGCCTTTTTATTTAGACTACTAGGTTTAAATAAACGAGAGATGTGCATGGCCATTAGTTGTATGGCTACTTCGGGAATATGAACCCACCACAGCCTGCAATGGTCATGAAAATAAAATATGAAAAGGATTGCTGTGTAATTATTTTAGATTCTAAAAATAAAACGTTTCCACGCACATTTTGTATATATGCGGTTTATGAGGCCCCAGATGTTTCAGAGTTCACACCCCACCCCCTGTGTTGCTGTGGGTTGAATCCAGGGGACTGAGGGAGTAGTGTCCCTGCTGGGTATAGAAAGGGGATTGTGAAAAGAAACACTGTGGCGAAAGAAAGATTGGAGAGAGAGAGAATACAGCTGTGTTAGGATCATGTCCTGGAGAGGAATTTTGCAGTATTACTGAATCTCAAGCTCTTAAAGGACAAACTCTCCCCATATATTATTGACCAGGGCAAATATGAACTGAAAGATATACTGTAGCACAGCCCCTCTGCTGTGGAGTCAATGTATTTCCAGAATGTTGTTTGTGTTTGACATGTCATCTTCTGGCATTTTTGTAGGACATAATCATGGTTCTCCTACTGTCATAGTGCAAATAGTGAGAGCATCATTTATGCATGTTCCTGCCGATATTTCACAAGAGTAGACAGACATTGTGAAGTGCACCGACTGTCTGGAAAAAAACTTAAGTAATATTGGGAAATACACTTTATTTTGAAAGAATTTACTGGAAGAGGATAGAATAAATCAAATCTGATTAATCTCTTAAAAGTTGTATTTGTCATGTACAAGGAAACAACATTACATTGATATAATCAATAGTCCTTACATCCTTAAAGCACAGTCACTATTGTACAACTGTGGTCATTTCCTTTCTCCAAACAAACATACATCCTTATCCTTCAGCCTGATTGGCAACCATGGCTTTCTATCACTTCTCATTCAGCCTGATTGGCCACTGTGGCTGTCTCTCACTTCTCCTTCAGCCACTTCTGTAGGAGCTGGAAGACGTGTTCCCGAGCCAGGGTCAGCTGGGGGAGATCCTCAGCTCTGGCAGGGTACATGTTGGCACAGTGGGCTGTTCCTGGATCAGAGTGAGTGAGATATATATATATGATAGAGATTGCTGTTATACAGTGACATGAGATTGCTGTTATACAGTGACATGACACAGCTGCTCTCTTGATATCGTCCTGTACAAAGCATTTGTCAGATATTGAAAGGACCTGAATGTAGTCACAAGACACCATAGACATCAGTTGAATGATAGAACGGACCAATGTTGAGCCCTCACCCTTTATGAAGATGGCAGGGAGGTCATCTGAGATGCTAGAGGTGATGCCCAGGGCATGCCAGGGGTCGATGGAACCGTTGGGGAAAACAATTCTCGTGGCACGGATGTTGTAGCTGCCGTAGTTCTCATTGGTCTGGTCTATTCCAGCGTAGAGTGTCTTGGCGCTGATGTTGAAAATGTCCTGACACTGTTCCACATGGTACCTGCCAGAGAGGGAAGGGATGGAAAGAGAAAGGAGAGGCACCCATTGATCCAGTTATTCCACAGAGAGACATTCCTTCACTAGTACACACACACCTGGAGGAGAATACTTGTCAGCATTAAATAAGTACTCACTGGAGGCCAAAGCCACCGAAGGGCTGGTTAGGAGAATCAGTGGTCTGGAAGTAACCAAACTCAGTGCAGGTCTGGTATGTCCACTGTCTCCCTGGATACACAGAGATACATTCAGTGGGGCAAAAAGTAGAGTCAGCCACCAATTGTGCAAGTTCTGCCACTTAAAAATATGAGAGAGGCCTGTAATTTTCATCATAGGTACACTTCATCTATGACAGACAAAATTAGAAGAAAAAAAATCCAGAAAATCACATTGTAGGATTTTTTATGAATTTATTTGCAAATTATGGTGGAAAATAAGTATTTGGTCACCTACAAAAAAGCAAGATTTGGCTCTCACAGACCTGTAACTTCTTTAATAAGAGGCTCCTCTGTCCTCCACTCGTTACCTGTATTAATGGCACCTGTTTGAACGTGTTATCAGTATAAAAGACACCTGTCCATGTGACAGGTTAAAGGACATATTCATAGCCTGTTATACATTGAAAAGTATTAGTAAGTTCATAGTATGTGAGGATCTTAAAACATCTAAGGTTAAAAAGATGCATTCAGTATTAGTTGATAGAGATTGATAACATTCATATAATTGTGTTAAAGTTCAAATCTGTCAAAGGGTACGAATTGTGAGTGTAATGTGTAAACGTTATATTGATTACTTTATTTTGTGGTGCCTAAAAGTGTTAATCTGTGATCTACGAAATGCTCTTAAGCTATGAGCCGGAGATCGATTGCTCTGGTCTCCACGCATATTCCTGGGGAAATTCGCGGTCTTTTCTCATTGAACTAAATGTTGACTTGAGAATACAACACCGTATCACTCTCGTGATTATTTCTCCCCTGTTTTCAGGTACTTTATTGATGATAAAAATAGTAATTTAAATGTTATAACTAGCGAACATGTCAAGAGTGTTTAAGGTGTGTTTTAGTAACGTCTTGAGGAAGTTAGAGTTAAGTTTGAAGAGAGTAATATTAGCCCTGCTCGGTTGAAGTGAAGGATAGCGTCGTACTGAGAGTAGCTGCCATTTTATGTCGATTGTGAATGAACATGCGTGTTGTTAATAAGATATTTTGCTGTGTTATTTGTATAATGGGTTTTCTGTTATGTAATGTGTTACTTTTGTGAAATGATTGAACTAAATGTTGACTTGAGAATACAACACCGTATCACTCTCGTGATTATTTCTCCCCTGTTTTCAGGGGCCTAACATCCACAACCTCAAACAGTCACACTCCAAACTCCACTATGGCCAAGACCAAAGAGCTGTCAAAGGACACCAGAAACAAAATTGTAGACCTGCACCAGGCTAGGAAGACTGAATCTGCAATAGGTAAGCAGCTTGGTATGAAGAAATCAACTGTGGGAGCAATTATTAGGAAATGGAAGACATACAAGACCACTGATAATCTCACCTCGATCTGAGGCTCCACGCAAGATCTCACCCCGTGGGGTCAAAATGATCACAAGAACGGTGAGCAAAAATCCCAGAACCACACGGGGGGACCTAGTGACTGACCTGCAGAGAGCTGGGACCAAAGTAACAAAGCCTACCATCAGCAAGGGCATTGAAGATGAAAGGTGGCTGGGTCTTTCAGCCTGACAATGATCCCAAACAGACCGCCGGGCAACAAAGGAGTGGCTTCGTAAGAAGCATTTCAAGGTCCTGGAGTGGCCTAGCCAGTCTCCAGATCTCAACCCCATAGAAAATCTTTGGAGGGAGTTGAAAGCCCGTGTTGTCCAGCAACAGCCCCAAAACATCACTGCTCTAGAGGAGATCTGCATGGAGGAATGGGCCAAAATACCAGCAACAGTGTGTGAAAACCTTGTGAAGACTTACAGAAAATGTTTGACCTCTGTCATTGCCAACAAAGGGTATATAACAAAGTATTGAGAAACTTTTATTGACCAAATACTTATTTTCCACCATAATTTGCAAATAAATTCATTAAAAATCCTACAATGTGATTTTCTGGATTGTTTTTCTCGTTTTGTCTGTCATAGTTGAAGTGTACCTATGATGAAAATTACAGGCCTCTCTCATCTTTTAAGTGGGAGAACTTGCACAATTGGTGGCTGACTTAAATACTTTTTTGCCCCACTGTACATACATACACTGCCTATGGAAAGTATTCAGACCCCTTGACTTTTTCCACGTTTTGTTAGGTTACAGACTTATTCTAAAATTGATCAAATTGTTATTTTTCCTCATCAATTCTCACTCACACACACACAGGCAAAGCAAAAACAGTTTAGACACTTACTAATTTATTTGGAAATATTTAAATGTTAAACATGTAAATATTACATTTACACAAGTATTCAGATCCTTACTCAGTACTTTGTTGAAGCACCTTTGGCGGCAATTACAGCTTCATGTCTTCTTGGGTATGACGCTACAAGCTTGACACACCTGTATTTGGAGAGTTTCTCCCATTCTTCTCTGCTGATCCTCTCAATCTCTGTCAGGTTGGATGGGGAGCGTTACTGCACAGCTATTTTCAGGTCTCTCCAGAGATGTTCGATCGGGTTCAAGTCCGGGCTCTGGCTGGGAGATTCAGAGACTTGTCCTGAAGCCACTCCTGTGTGGTCTTGGCTGTGTGCTTAGGGTCGTTGTCCAGTTGGAAGGAGAACCTGTTAGAGTGACAATCGGGTTCTTGGTCACCTCCCTGACCAAGGCCCTTGTCCCCTGATTGCTCAGTTTGGCCGGGTGGCCAGCTCTAGGAAGAGTCTTGGTGGTTCCAAACTTCTTCCATTTAAGAATGATGGAGGCCACTGTGTTATTGGGGACCTTCAATGCTACAGAAATGTTTTGGTACCCTTCCCCTGATCTGTGCCTCGACACAATCCTGTCTCGGGGGCTCTATGGACAATTCATTCTACCTCATGGCTTGGTTTTTGCTTTGACATGCACTGTCAATTGTGGGACCTTATATAGACAGGTGTGTGCGTTTCCAAATCATGTCCAATCAATTTAATTTACATTTAAGTCATTTAGCAGACGCTCTTATCCAGAGCGACTTACAAATTGGTGCATTCACCTTATGACATCCAGTGGAACAGCCACTTTACAATAGTGCATCTAAATCTTTAAGGGGGGTGAGAAGGATTACTTTATCCTATCCTAGGTATTCCTTAAAGAGGTGGGGTTTCAGGTGTCTCCGGAAGGTGGTGATTGACTCCGCTGTCCTGGCGTCGTGAGGGAGTTTGTTCCACCATTGGGGGGCCAGAGCAGCGAACAGTTTTGACTGGGCTGAGCGGGAACTGTACTTCGTCAGTGGTAGGGAGGCGAGCAGGCCAGAGGTGGATGAACGCAGTGCCCTTGTTTGGGTGTAGGGCCTGATCAGAGCCTGGAGGTACTGAGGTGCCGTTCCCCTCACAGCTCCGTAAGCAAGCACCATGGTCTTGTATTTACCACAGGTGGACTCCAATCAAGTTGTAGAAACATGTCAAGGATGGTCAATGGAAACAGGATGCACCTGAGCTCAATTTCGAGTCTCATAGCAAAGGGTATGAATACTTGTAAATAAAGATATTTATGTTTTTTATTGAAAAAATGTCTAAAAACCTGTTTTCGCTTTGTCATTATGGGGTATTGTGTGTACATTTCTGAGGACATTTTTTAATTTAATCAATTTTAGAATAGGCTGTAACGTAACAAAATGTGGAAAAAGTCAAGGGGTCTGAATATTTTCGGAAGGCACTGTACATATAGTAGGGTCCAATCAACACTGTCAGTTACAGTATATTTAGTTATATAATAATCATTTGTATGTATGTCTCTGGTGACTTCACCTTTTCTGATTCACTAGAGCAAATATGTGTCTCACTAGAACAAATGTTAACTTTCAACTTCATTGCTTAAATTACATAGTAATACCACAAGACTTGAATGACAGGTTAAGTTGTCAAAAATAATTTGAGGGAAAAACTATTTACTGTTCAAATGCACTGTTTTGTGCCTTTGAGCAAAGACAAAGAAAGGAAAGAAAGAGGGAGCAAAGTTACCAGGAAGAGAGGGAGAGAGAAGGGAAAAGTGGGTGGTTTACAGAAGCTCCGGGCGGCTTTTTAAAAGCTCACTTCCTGTCCCAGTGATCCCCACTAAACCAATAAGCCCTCCCAGCCAAGGAAACTACCCCTGGGAACCACGGCCACAGCCAAAGGCCAGAGCACAACATGGAAACTGGTTGAACATTATTACTAACCGAACACAACCTATGACAGGGCTCTAACCAACATTCTAGATCAGAGGATATAGAGAGACAACACTATCCACTGTAAAACTAAAAGGAATATATGTAAAATGCCTGTCTTAGCAAATGCACTCACGCACACGCAGACAAACAAACACACACATGTACGCACACAACCCCACCGTCAAGCAGTATAACAAGGAGGGATCTTTCTTTAATGCTGAATAACACTATTAAAAGTGTATAAAACACACTTTACACGCTGCAGAGGCAACAGGAGCCAAACCTGCTCTAGCTCCAGCCCATCACTTGTACTCTTCATTTTCTTCACAAAACATATAGCATGAGATAGTCCATTGAAATGGTGTGTACGGTGATCACCATTCAAATTTACCAAAGCAAATAATTGTGCAAATAGCAATGTAAATAAAAGCATTATGGACAAGGATCCCCTGGACCAGTATTGAGTGACGGTCTCAGGGTCTCAGTGTTAACTGCTGATAAAGCAGGTTTGGCTTCTTTTGTCCCTTGGCATTGTACAGAGTTTTTTTTTTTAGGACATTGACATACATCCCCAGAGAGATGCTCTACCCCTTCACCACTCCAACCCCTCTCCCACTATGGGATCCTTTGCCCCTCTCCTCCCGCACCTCCCCCGCAGTGCGGTCCTTTGCCCCTCTCCTCCCGCACCTCCCCCGCAGTGCGTTCCTTTGCCCCTCTCCTCCCGCACCTCCCCCGCAGTGCGGTCCTTTGCCCCTCTCCTCCCGCACCTCCCCCGCAGTGCGGTCCTTTGCCCCTCTACCCCCTCACCTCCCCCACCGTGGGGTCCGCTATAGGATGTGTTCCTGAGGTCCTGAAGGTTAGCGTTGTAGGTGAGGTCTTTAACACAGGGCTTAAGAAGTTGGGTAATGGTTCTGAGGCGAACAAAAGCAGCGAAGCGGTAGTAGGGGTCTCCCAGAGAGGCATCGGACATCACACCACACACAGTCTTAATGGTGCAGTTCGTGTCCAACACATGCTGCAATGACACAACATCATGGTTACTCACTATAACTGTGGGTGGAAGTCTGTAGATTCTCATTGACTACCGCTGTCTATCTACAGTACCAGTTAAAAGTTTGGACACACCTACTCATTCCAGGTTTTTAAAATGTGTTACTATTTTCTACAATGTAGAACAATAGTGAAGACATCAAAGGCTGTCATCAAGACAAAGGGTTTAACACTTTTTTGGTTACTACATGATTCCATATGTGTTATTTCGTCGTTTTGATGTCTTCAATATTATTCTACAATGTAGAAAATAGTACAAATTAAAGAAAAACCCTTGAATGAGTAGCTGTGTCCAAACCTTTGACTGGTACTGTACTTCACTGGTATCATACAGAGCTACACATTTCTACTAAGTATGCTAAGCAGCTAAGGTACACGTGAGATCTTTAGTTAGTTACATATTTACTACAACTGGGTTCGACACAGAGCTGAAAAATTAACCCCACCTGTGACCATCACAAGAAGACATGTCTATGTTTGGATCTCTGCTATATTAAGTTAATACATGGAAAAATAATAACCTTATAAACATTGTTTCATAAGATTACATAATTTCCTTCCTATTTTATGAGCCACACATTGCTCAACCATGCAGGGGTATTAGATTATCGGGTTAGATTACACCCCCCCTATCTGCTTCACTCCCTATACAAATTCCTCAATGGTACCTGAACCCCCAGCCCCTATCCATCCCTCTTGGCGCTGGAGCCAACCAATCACTTTATTAGTGTGTTGTTCTGTGGAGTTCATACAAAACCACTCCTTTTAAAGCAGCTCTCTGCTCTGAGTCCAGGAAACTGGAGCCTGTCTGAATCCAAAGGCTCTTTTGTGCCCTTTTTCCACATTATTGGTAATTGGACTCACATCTCCACAGGCAACAAGCCACAGAGAGAATCGCCATGGTGACCACAAAAGACCCCTGGGAAAATGGTCAGATCTCTAAGCTCAGACCCCCCTCTCTGGCCTCCCTTCCTGAGGTAAAGACAGACACTACTTGGTTATGAGAGGGGTCACGGTTTCGGATAGGGGTGCATTAAAGCCCAGAGAACCGCCAGGAGAGCCTCTTTTCTGGGCCACAACCCTGGGCCTCTCGCTTTGGAAGAATTGCGGTTTTATTTACTCCCTTGGGCTTCAGCTTTGAGCTACCTGTCCCTTCTTCCTCAACCCCATTTCCAGTGGTGTAAAGTACAAAAGTTAAATTACTTGAAAGTATTCCTTAAATAGTTTTTTTAAATGTATCTGTACTTTACTATTTATATTTTGACTACTGTAACTTTACTACATTCCTAAATATGTATTTTTTATTTTTTTTACCTTTATTTTACTAGGTGAGTTAGTTAAGAACAAATTCTTATTTTTAATGACGGCCTAGGAACAGTGTGTTAACTGCCTTGTTCAGGGGCAGAATGACAGATTTTTACCTTGTCAGTTCGGGGATTTGATCTTGCAACCTTTCGGTTACTAGGGTAACCGATGTGAAAATGGCTAGCTAGTTAGCGGTGGTGTGCGCTAATAGTGTTTCAATCGGTGACGTCACTCGCTCTGAGACCTTGAAGTAGTTGTTCCCCTTGCACTTCAAGGGCCGTGTCTTTTGTGGCGCAATGGGTAACGATGCTTTGAGAGTGGCTGTTGTTGATGTGTACAGAAGGTCCCTGGTTCGAGCCCAGGTAGGGGCGAGGAGAGGGATGGAAGCTATACACTAGTCCAATGCTCTAACCACTAGGCTACCTGCCGCCCCGATGTATTTTCAGTGCTGGAAAAAGTACTCAATTGTCATACTTAGAAAATAACTTAAGTTAAAGTGAAAATCACCCAGTAAGATACTACTTGAGTCAAAGTATTTGGTTTTAAATATACTTAAGTATCAAAGGTAAAACTGTAAATCATTTCAAATCCTTTATATTAAGCAAACCAGACAGCACCATTTTCTTGTGTTTTCAATTTATGGATCGCCAGAGAAACACTCCAACTCTCAGACATAACTTACAAATGAAACATTTGCGTTTGTGAGTCTGCCAGATCATAGGCAGTGGGACTGACCAATGATCTTCTCTCGATAAGTGAGTGAATTGGACAATTTTTCTGTCCTGCTAAGTATGAAAAATGTAATGAGTACTTTTGGGTGTCAGGGAAAATGTATAAAATATATATTTTTTAAAGTAAAAAGTACATTATTTTCTTTAGGAATGTAGTGAAGTAAAAGTAGTCAAAAATATAAATAGTAAATTAAAGTACAGATACCCCCCAAAAACTACTTAAGTAGTACTTTAAAGTATTTTTTACTTAATTACTTTACACCACTGTGTACTTTTTACGCCATACATTTTCACTGACACCCAAAAGTTCAATTTTGAATGAATAGCAGGACAGGAAAATGGTCTAATTCATACACTTATCAAGAGAACATCCCTGGTCACTCCTGCTGCCTCTGATCAGGTGGACTCACTAAGCACATGCTTCATTTTTAAACGATATCTTAGTGTTGGAGCGCGCCCCTGGCTATCCATAAATTTAAAACACAAGAAAACAAGGCTGTCTGGTTTGATTAATATAAGAAATGTTAAATGATTTATACTTTAACTTTTGATACTTAAGTATATTTTAGCAATTACATTTACTTTTAATACTTCAGTATATTTAAAAGTAAATACTTTTAGACTTTTACTCAATTAGTATTTTACTGGGTGACTATCACTTTTACTTGAGTCATGATCTATTAATGCATCTTTACTTTTACTAAAGTATGACAATTGGGTACTTTTTCCACCACTGCCCCTTTGAGCCCCAAACTACCCTAATCCTGACTCAAAATGGTTCCTCTCCTAGGTCAACCAGGCTCCTTATACCCTGAAATGACATACTGTCCACAAACCTCTCTTACCTCAAATTCTCTATTGTCATTGTTGTATTGGACTGTGTTCATAATGTTGTCTGCCAGGGCATCTAGGATGTATGCCCGGTCCTTCTCTGACTGGATCTGCAGTTTTGAACATAAACTGAGAGACAGAGAATGAAAGAGTGAGAGTGAGCGAGAGAGAGAGTGAGCTGTGTTATAGAGACCGAGGGCCACTGCTGATGACAGTATAGAGTATACACATTCATGGAACTAGACCTCTGTATAAGTAAGCCTGGAACGCAAACAACCTCATCTTATACACTAGGTCACTATTGTTCTGTTTTAGAGTCCATTTGACACTCACATTAGCTCACTCCTTTCTATCTAGTCATTTTTGTACAAGCGGAAAGGAGCCCCAAGGTACTCCTGACGCTTACAGTATATACATCTGTGGAGGCTCCTCAGAGAAGGAAGTGGAAGACCATCCTCCTCAGTGAATTTTTTACATTTCACCTTTATTTAACCAGGTAGGCTAGTTGAGAACAAGTTCTCATTTGCAACTGTGGCCTGGCCAAGATAAAGCAAAGCAGTTTGACACATACAACACAGAGTTACACATGGAGTAAACACATACAATGATACAGTAGAAAAGTCTATATACAGCATGATCAATTTACAAAAATAGTTTAAAAAATTAATATTTAAACATTTATCCTTTTTAGATAAAACTATGCTAAATATATTCATGTCACCAAATAATTGATTAAAATACACTGTTTGCAATGAAGGGAACTTCAGTAACTTCAACAGCACTGTCTGGGCTAGCACCATGGTGTAGCCGGAGGACAGCTAGCTACATTGACTTTAATACAAAACATAGGAGGCGGGTAGGCCTCACCCCCTTCCATAGACATACATGGTAATTATGACCACTTCCGGAGGACGTCCTCCAACCAATAAAAGCTTTTGCAGTATGAACTGACATGTTGTCAGACTGACAGAAGGAAATACTTGACCCAACCCGTCAGTTAGGTTTAAGATAACAGGTTAAAACAACGTAATAATTCCACACAGAAGCGTTGGAAAATAAATTAATTGGACTCTGCGCCGGAGTGAAAATGACGGCGTGAATGGAAGCAGTACAGAAGTTCGCCATCAAAGTGTAAAATGAACACAATCGTATTGAATTTCAGCTAACTGCTCAGCAAACACATAGCATACACTGTTTTACTGTCATTTTAATCATTTAAACGTTTTTCTAATTCTCAAAAGCCAATTTATTACTTGATTTTCCGAACACTGGTTAACTTTTCAATGCTGATCCTGTAGAATCAGCCACGGCGCTGGTGCAATGAGTGTGTTTATGTTTGAACGTTCCGCATGGATTTATTATGTTGTTTTAGCCTGTATTTTTTCGACCTAGCCTGTCAGCTTAATATAACCAGGATATTACACGGATCCCTCACACCCATAACCAGGGGATAATGAAGTCGTTCGTCATGGTGACAGTGATTGGGTTGAAGGGGGCTGCCTAGGGGTTATAGTGTGGCGTAGGGCTGGCACAATTACCGTGTAACCGACGTTTATGGATGAAGACCAGCATGAAAATAAAATAACCACCATAACATTTTTATTAAAAATATGAACACGGGACAGCTGGGCATTAGTGTGGTTAAGTCCGTTTCTGCTGTAACATGGACTCTTAACAATGTGAGTAAACTTTGTTGCTCTTTTCTGAAACAAGCAAGGCGTTGCCGCAAATGAGTCTTCGGTCGCATAGGTCACACCCCCCTACTCCGATTTCAGAGCACTCTCGCCTGAGTGTGCAGAACGCAGAATAACTGATGAATTTGCGAACGCTCAACACCGTTTGTATATTGCAGGTGCCAGTAAACGTCAGCAAAAAAGTGTAATTCAATTGTTGCCACCATCACAGTTCGTCACAAACGCTCTGGATAACATGAAAACAGCCTAACCAGCTCTGCTAGGGCGAGTAAAAAGGTGTTCTCTCATTTGTGCCTGGAAGTAGCCAGCCAGCTAGCCAAAGCTAGCCAGTTAGCTTGGGTGCTTGACTGACATTGTGAGGTAAGAGCGCTCGGATCAACCCTACTCCTCAATCAGAGCGTCCAGTGAGTGCTCTGAACATTCAGAGAGCGAAACGCTCTGAATTTACAAACGGACAATCTGACAACTCTCTGAATTTACAAACGGACAATCTGACAGCGCTCTGAATTTACAAACGGACAATCTGACAGCGCTCTGAATTTACAAACGGACAATCTGACAGCGCTCTGAATTTACAAACGGACAATCTGACAGCGCTCTGAATTTACAAACGGACAATCTGACAGCGCTCTGAATTTACAAACGGACAATCTGACAGCGCTCTGAATTTACAAACGGACAATCTGACAGCGCTCTGAATTTACAAACGGACAATCTGACAGCGCTCTGAATTTACAAACGGACAATCTGACAGCGCTCTGAATTTACAAACGGACAATCTGACAGCGCTCTGAATTTACAACAAACAAATAATCTGACAGCGCTCAACGGACAATCTGACAGTGCTCTGAATTTACAAACGGACAATCTGACAGCGCTCTGAATTTACAAACGTACAATCTGACAGCGCTCTGAATTTACAAACGGATAATCTGACAGCGCTCTGAATTTACAAACCGACAATTTGACTGCGCTCTGAATTTACAAACGTCCAGAGCGCACTCTGAGCGCCTTCTGGCACTCCAGATTGAATTCACAAACATACGCAGAAATAGAATGAATAGAACGGGCTTGGAACCTCTAACCCTGGCAATTTGGCTGGTAAACTCATTCATCATTACACTCAATGGCTGCCTGGTATTGTGATGTAATAATTTCTTTGGCAATGTAGAATGTTCATTCAAATTATGTTAACTAATGTGGCCCATGCAATGGAATGTCATTTTTGTAATGTCAGTTAAGTTGAATCAACAAATCATGGCACATATTGATGAGTACACTTCCTGCTTTTACTTCCCCCAATGGCTGCCAGTCCACCCATTCTGCCATTATTGACTTGAACGGGGACGACCGTTCTATTCATTCTATTTAAGGACTCAGGAGCAGAGGAGGTCATGTCTAGCAAATTAACATCATCCAAAAGCCCTAGAGGGTTGTTGTTTGTGTTGTCATTAGTCACCGCCCACAACAGGCCCAGTCCCACCCACTAGTTGAGGTCACATGTTGACTTTGGAAGTGACCCGTGACAGAGCGACCTCAGGACAGAACTGTGACACGGTCTCTGGGGTATCTTGTGGTTAGAAAATAGGACAGACAGAGACATGGACTACATGTACATGTGTTTTTGTGTGTGCGCACTTGTACAGTGTGGTCAGGCGGCTGCCCAGACACATGCGTGGGCTGTGTGTGTCAGTCTGACATCAGTAGCAGTTGCCAGACTAATAAAGCAGTCTCAGCCCACCGTTCACCATATAAAATGACCATACAGTCACTATGACAACCTGGAACAAGCACACAGAGAGCATGCAGTAATAAGAGACTGCCACTAAAGCCAAAGACCAATGTGACCAAGGCATGCAGACATGCCACACAAACACTTGACTCAAACCCTTTCACTTTCAAGTCTACAAACACACCAATAAATGATACGATGACGGTTAAGAGGTTAACAGGGAGAGGTTAACAGGGAGAGGGAGAGGTTAACAGGGAGAGGGAAAGGTTAACAGGGAGAGGTTAACAGGGAGAGGGAGAGGTTAACAGGGAGAGGGAGAGGTTAACAGGGAGAGGGAGAGGTTAACAGGGAGAGGGAAAGGTTGAGAGGGAGAGGGAAAGGTTAACAGGGAGAGGGAAAGGTTAACAGGGAGAGGGAAAGGTTAACAGGGAGAGGGAAAGGTTAAGAGGGAGAGGGAAAGGTTAAGAGGGAGAGGGAAAGGTTAAGAGGGAGAGGGAAAGGTTAAGAGGGAGAGGTTAACAGGGAGAGGGAAAGGTTAACAGGGAGAGGGAAAGGTTAAGAGGGAGAGGTTAACAGGGAGAGGGAAAGGTTAACAGGGAGAGGGAAAGGTTAACAGGGAGAGGGAAAGGTTAACAGGGAGAGGGAAAGGTTAACAGGGAGAGGGAAAGGTTAACAGGGAGAGGGAATGGTTAACAGGGAGAGGGAAAGGTTAACAGGGAGAGGGAAAGGTTAAGAGGGAGAGGTTAACAGGGAGAGGGAAAGGTTAACAGGGAGAGGGAAAGGTTAAGAGGGAGAGGGAAAGATAAAAAGAGGGACTGAATGAAGAGGTGGAGAGTGATTCCTTTGTCCGCCTTGTGCACCAATGCCTTTCAGAGAGACTATTGCCATGTCTAGACTTGACAGTTCTTGCAGCTTTAGTATTCTGATCGAATTTCGAACCAGTCATGCATCTACACCTACATTTAAATGCCCACAGTGTGCCCGAATTCCATTTTCCTGCATTATATGCCTGTATGCATTCTACAAAACGGTAGAATAGGCAAAATAGCATTGCTTGCTGGCTAGCTACAGTATTTAGCAGCTACAGTATTTAGCTACTGCTGATGGCCTCTATAGCTAGCCAGCAAGCTGGCAAGCAATGCTAAAGGGATTGCATACGGGTGAGCATAACTATAGCCCCCAAATGTTTTTTTTTAAATAAACTCAGCAAAAAAAGAAACCCCTTTTTCAGGACCCGGTCTTTCAAAGATAATTTGTAAAAATCCAAATAACTTCAGATCTTCATTGTAAAGGGTTTAAACACCATTTCCCATGCTTGTTCAATGAACCATAAACAATGAACATGCACCTGTGGAACGGTGCTTACAGACGGTAGGCAATTAAGGTCACAGTTAGGACACTAAAGAGGCCTTTCTACTGACTCTGAAAAACACCAAAAGAAAGATGCCCAGGGTCCCTGCACATCTGCGTGAACGTGCCTTAGGCATGCTGCAAGGAGGCATGAGGACTGCAGATGTGGCCAGGGCAATAAATTGCAATGTCCGTACTGTGCGACGCCTAAGACCGCGCTATAGGGAGACAGGACGGACAGCTGCTCGTTCTCACAGTGGCAGCACCACGTGTAACAACACCTGCACAGTACATCACACCTGCGGGACAGATACAGGATGGCAGCAACAACAACTGCCCGAGTTACACCAGGAACGCACAATCCCCCCATCAGTGCTCAGACTGTCCGCAATAGGCTGAGAGAGGCTGGACTGAGGGCTTGTAGGCTTGTTGTAGTTAGGCAGGTCCTCACCAGACACCACCGGCAACAACGTCCCCTATGGGCACAAACCCACCGCCGTTGGACCAGACAGGACTGGCAAAAAGTGCTCTTCACTGACGAGTCGATGTTTTGTCTCACCAGGGGTGATGATCGGATTCTAGTTTATCGTTGAAGGAATGAGCGTTACACCGAGGCCTGTACTCTGGAACGGTCTGGGCCGGTGTGTCACAGCATCATCAGACTGAGCTTGTTGTCATTGCAGGCAATCTCAATGCTGTGCGTTACAGGGAAGACATCCTCCTCCCTTATGTGGTACCCTTCCTGCAGGCTCATCCTGACATGACCCTCCAACATGACAATGCCACCAGCCGTACTGCTCGTTCTGTGCGTGATTTCCTGCAAGACAGGAATGTCAGTGTTCTGCCATGGCCAGCGAAGCTCACGGATCTCAATCCCATTGAGCACGTCTGGGACCTGTTGGATTGGAGGGTGAGGGCTAGGGCCATTCCCCTCAGAAATGTCCTGGAACGTGCAGGTGCCTTGGTGGAAGAGTGGGGTAACACCTCAAAGCAATAACTGGCAAATCTGGTGCAGTACATGAGTAGGAGATGCACTGCAGTACATAATGCAGCTGGTGGCCACACCAGATACTGACTGTTACTTTTGATTTTGACTCTCCCTTTGCTCAGGGACACATTATTCAATTTCTGTTAGTCACATGTCTGTGGAACTTGTTCAGTTTATGTCTGTTGTTGAATGTTGTTATGTTCATACAAATATTTAACATGTTAAGTTTGCTGAAAATAAACGCAGTTGACAGTGAGAGGACATATCTTTTTTTGCTGAGTTTATTAGCTAGCTGGTTAGACTGAGGCCAGTACATATACTAGAAATGTATTTCCTCCAACGACTTGCCTTGTTAAACAAAGGTTAAATAAACATATAAAGAAAAGGTGCCGCTAGGTCCCAAAACACAAGCTTTCTGGAGACTTGTGGGAGAAATTATGATGATGATGATGATGATGATGCCCACGCGCGTTCCTGTTGCCTGATTGCATCCAGACGGAGAAATCCGCACACAATGCATCCCTGACCACCTCCTGAAGTGGTCAGCCAGATTTGAACACAATCAGACCACAAAGCGACTTTTGTGCGTCTAGACCAGTCTTTTCAATGCGATCTTCGTATTCTGATAGTAGAAGTCGCAAAGTGTGAAGTGTAGACATTACCATAGAGACAGGATCGGATGCCATGGCATTCCAACAGATTCCAGTGCGTGCCCGACGTTCCGATATCTCAAGCTGCCAGTGCAGACATTGAAGGCCAAGAGAGATGAGCTGCAACCAGACCAATCTCACACCAGCACCGTCAACACACACACTTAGGACAGTTAGGAGAGGAGCTGGAGTGACTGGATCATTTCCTGCCACTTGACCCCAATTTAATAACACACCTGTTTGTCCTCAGCCACACAACACACCTGTTCTGTGGTATTCGTCATTCTCTACTATGTAGTGATTCTTCTTACTGTAACTATTTTCTACTATTCCAGTAGATGAGAATAACTATTTGAGAGAGTGTATATGCTTGCGGTGTAACGACCCTCCTACTCTGTCTGCCGAATTCTTTCTCTGTAACGACCCTCCTACTCTTGTCTGCTGAATTCTTTCTCTTTGCTCTTGTTTTCCTTAATAGGATGTTGGTGGGCGGAGCCGGGAGGGTCGTCAGCGAAATGGGACACACCTTGGCCCGGGTGTGTCCCGGGGATAAATACACCTTTTCCCCATTCATTAAGGTGACTCTCTCCCTGAGACACTGTTTGATTTTGGTTGTGGCCAGTTTGTTTGTTTTGGCACATCTATGCATGCAACCACTCACACACCATTGTTTATTGTATATAGGTTACTTCAGTTATTAAATATGTTTTTAAATATATCTCCACGTTGTCTCCCTTTTTGTTACGGGCTTTGATCCGGTTCGTGACAGTGGGCTATATTGTGAGAGGCGGGAAAAGAGGAGAGGTGTAGTACTTGAAATCTTTGGTGATGTTGTCGTAGTTGTTGGGGTCTTTGATGCGCTCCTGCAGGGTGTCAAAAGCCTTCTTTACCAGCAGGGGGCACTCTGGGTTCTCAGCTGCCAGGGCCCGCCACACCACCTCCAGGTACTCTGGGCAAAATGCAGAGAGAGACAACACACAGTTCAAACACAAGTCACGATGAACCAACACTATTTAAACAGAGCAAATAATATTTTGAGACAATATAAAGACATGGTGACTGTTCCAACACAGAGCCAGTAAGTCATGTCATAATATATAATGAGTGGATTGTATTTATAGAACCCTTTCTGCCTCCAGTCTCTAAGTACCTCCCAAAGTCATACTTAAACAGTGCGTAGGAGTACTGTTCAAATAACCTGAACCTTATTTAGAATATCGTACAGTGTTAAGAGTTAGAGTTTTCAAACATATTGTTGAAGTGTCTGCGTCCCAGTATGGACAGGCCAGCTCCATGTGTGGTTACCACAATAATAACCATATTATTTCAATGTTTATGACTTTCTAAAAATGATGATCTTTACAGTGGAAAAAGTGAGCCTTGTTCAGACGAACAAGAGAAAGCACTTATGGTTAAAAACACTCACTAAACCACAATGGCCTGCTCATTGTTGGGAAATAGAAACTTGCTTGGACTGGGAGAAATATGACGGTATCTGACATCAGTGCAGTATTCCCAACTGAGCTTCTGTGTTTGTGTGTGTTGGTTGATCTCTAAATGTTCCCAGTCTCATCAAAAGAGGTCAGTGTGTGTTGTTATAGTTGTCCATATTCCAAGACACTGTTGCCTAGATGACACCCTTGTCAAATCAAATCAACATTTATTTGTCACGTGAACCGAATACAACAGGTGTGTAGACCTTACAGTGAAATGCTTACTTACAAGCTCTAACCAACAGTGTAAAAAAGGTATTAGGTGAACAATAGGTAAGTAAAGAAATAAAAACAACAGTAAAAAAAGACAGTGAAAAATAACAGTAGCGAGGCTATATAGAGGCACCGGTTAGTCGGGCTGATTGAGGTAGTATGTACATGTAGATATGGTTAAAGTGACTATGCATATATGATAAACAGAGAGTAGCAGAAGCGTAAAAGAGGGGTTGGCGGGTGGTGGGACACAATGCAGATAGCCCGGTTAGCCATTTGATTACCTGTTGAGGAGTCTTATGGCTTGGGGGTAAAACTGTTGAGAAGCCTTTTTGTCCTAGACTTGGCACTCCGGTACCGCTTGCCATGCGGTAGTAGAGAGAGAGAGAATAGTCTATGACTAGGGTCTTTGACAATTTTTTGGTCCTTCCTCTAACACCGCCTGGTGTAGAGGTCCTGGATGGCAGGCAGCTTAACCCCAGTGATGTACTGGGCTGTATGCACTACCCTCTGTAGTGCCTTGCGGTCGGAGGCCAAGTAATTGCCGTTCCAGGCAGTGATGCAACCAGTCAGGATGCTCTTGATGGTGCAGTTGCAGAACTTTTTGAGGATCTGAGGACCCATGCCAAATCTTTTTAGTTTCTTGAGGGGGAATAGGCTTTGTCGTGCCCTATTCACGACTGTCTTGGTGTGTTTGGACCATTCTAGTTGCTGGTGATGTGGACACCAAAGAACTTGAAGCTCTCAACCTTCTCCACTACAGCCCTGTCGATGAGAATGGGGGAGTGCTCGGTCCTCCTTTTCCTGTAGTCCACAATCATCTCCTTAGTATTGGTTACATTGAGGGATAGGTCGTTATTCTGGCACCACAAGGCCAGGTCTCTGACCTCCTCCCTATAGGCTGTCCCGTCGTTTTCTGTGATCAGGCCTGTCACTGTTGTGTCGTCTGCAAACTTAATGATGGTCTTGGAGTCGTGCCTGGCCATGCAGTCGTGGGTGAACAAGGAGTACAGGAGGGGACTGAGCATGCACCACTTAGGGGCTCCAGTGTTGAGGATCAGTGTGGCAGATGTTTTGCTACCTACCCTGATCACCTGGGGGCGGCCCGTCCGGAAGTCCAGGATCCAGTTGCAGAGGGAGGTGTTTTAGTCCCAGGATCCTTAGCTTATTGATGAGCTTTGAGGCTACTATGGTGTTGAACAATGAGCTGTAGCCAATGAATAGCATTCTCACGTAGGTGTACCTTTTGTCCAGGTGGGAATGGGCAGTGTGGAGTGCAATAGCGATTGCATCATCTGTGGATCTGTTTGGGCGGTATGCAAATTGGAGTGGGTCTAGGGGTTCTGGGATAATGGTGTTGATGTGAGCCATTACCAGCCTTTCAAAGCACTTCATGATTACGGACGTGAGTGCTACGGGTCTGTAGTCATTTAGGCAGGTTGCCTTCGTGTTATTGGGTACAGGGACTATGGTGGTCTGCTTGAAACATGTTGGTATTACAGACTCAATCAGGGACATATTGAAAATGTTAGTGTAGACACCTGCCAGTTGGTCTGCACATGCCCAGAGCACAGATCTTTGTAATCCGTCTGGCCCCACAGCCTTGTGAATGTTGGCCTGTTTAAAGGTCTTACTCACGTCAGCTACGGAGAGTGTGATCACACAGTCGTCCGGAACAGCTGATGCTCTCATGCATGCTTCAGTGTTTCTTGCCTCGAAGAGAGCATATAAATGATTTAGCTCATCTGGTAGGCTCGTGTCACTGGGCAGCTCACCACTGTGCTTCCCTTTGTAGTCTGTAATAGTTTGCAAGCCCTGCCACATAAGACAAGCGTCGGAGCCGGTGTAGTACGATTCAATCTTAGCCCTGTATTGATGCTTTGCCTGTTTGATATAGCAGGATTTTTAATAAGCTTCCGTGTTAGAGTCCCGCACCTTGAAAGCGGCAGCTCTACCCTTTAGCTCAGTGCAAATGTTGCCTGTAATCCATGTCTTCTGGTTGGGGTATGTACGTACAGTCACTGTGGAGACGACGTCCTCGATGCACTTATTGATAAAGCCAGTGACTGATGTGGTTTACTACTCAATGCCATCGAAAGAATCCCAGAACATGTTCCAGTCCGTGATGGAAAAACAATCCTGTAGTTTAGCATCTGCTTCATCTGACCACTTTTTTATAGACCAAGTCACTGGTGCTTCCTGCTTTAATTGTTGCTTGTAAGCAGGAATCAGGAGGATATAATTGTGGTCGGATTTACCAAATGGAGGGCGAGGGAGAGCTCTTCCTCAAGAAACCAGTGAGGCAATAGAAGAGAGAAAAGAAGAGAAAGCCAAAGACAACAACCTAGAGAGGACCCTTCACTCTTCCCCATCCACCACTATTCCTCTATCTGCCCTCCAGGGTATAACACTGACCATTATCCTCAACTCTAATATACATAGTGACCAGTGGAGGCTGCTGAGGGGAGGACGGATCATAATAATGGCTGGAATAGAGTCAATGGAATGCTATCAAACATATGGTTTCCATTGCCTCCATTCTAGCCATTACTATGAGCCGTCCTCCCCTCAGCAGCCTCCACTGATAGTGACAGGCTCATAGTCAGTGCATTACTATTTCCAGTTCATTATTCCATCAAATGGATCTGGCTGGGGACTATATTCAGCAAGGTGAAACATTCAGAACATTGGGGTCTTCTGAAGTCCAGGCCAATGCAGGCTCAATCTTTTGTTATGCCTCTGCTGATTATTGAGTGATTTGCTTAAGTTTATTTCAGACAAATGTTAAAATGATTGAAACACCCTCCTCCAGGTATTCTGTAACACCCTGAAACTCCTGCAGGCAGAGTGACACTGGTCATGTAGAGGAAGAGAGATGGGGACTTGGACAAGCCTGAGAGAAAATTGACAGATCACTGAGAGAAAGGAGGATTACTGTGTGTTATTATTACCTGAGAAGTTTACCGTGGCGTGGAGAGGTGCGCTGCTTGCCACAGCAGCTTGAATCAGGTGGGGGTACTTGAGTCGGGACCAGGCTGCCAACGCACCTGGGTATGACCCGCCGAATGCCACCCACTTGCTGTTGGTCAAGCCCCGTTGTTTAGCGATGACAGTGCGGAAGTGAGCCAGGTCGGCCAGAGCTTGTTGACTGCTGAGGAACCGCAGGTTCTCTGTGCTCAGGTCACTGTGAGGGACAAGACAGAAAAGGGGCTAATCAAGTCAGGAGGAAAACAGTTTGAGAGCCTCACTCAACACCTGGTTGACTATTTCTATACTCTGTATGAACGACACATCAATCAATCCCACTAGATTCTTTGAACTAGCCAGATACAAATAATAACAGATATCCATCAGTTAAATAAGATTCATATTGAGAGAGCACAGGACACTGCTGGACAGGGGTGCTCACCTTTCAATTGAACTCCCCTAGAGGTTATTTGATGAAGAACAGCCACCGTAATATAGTGATACAAGCGCATTTATTATTTAAAATGACAAGAAATATCTAAACATACATAAAACCATCCCATATACAGCACCAGTCAAAAGTTTGGCCACACCTGCTAATTCAAAGGTTTTTCTTTATTTTTACTATTTTCTACATTGTAGAATAATATTGAAGACATCAAAACTATGAAATAACACGTATGGGATCATGTAGTCACCAAAAAAATGTTAAACAAATCTAAATATATTTTATATTTGAGATAATTCAAAGCAGCCACACTTTGCCTTGACGACAGCTTTGCACACTCTTGGCATTCTCTCAACCAGCTTCATGAGGTAGTCACCTGGAATGCATTTCAATTAACAGGTGTGCCTTCTTAAAAGTTAATTTGTGGAATTTCTTTCCTTCTTAATGCATTTGAGCCAATCAGTTGTGTTGTGACAAGGTAGGGCTGGTATACAGAAGACAACCCTATTTGATAAAAGACCAAGTCCATATTATGGCAAGAACAGCTCAAATAAGCAAAGAGAAACAACAGTCCATCATTACTTTAAGACATGAAGGTAAGTCAATACGGAACATTTCAAGAACTTCAAGTGCAGTCACACTTGTGCTGGCTCTCATGAGCTGGCTCTCATGATGAAACTGGCTCTCATGAGGACCGCCACAGGAAAGGAAGACCCAGAGTTACCTCTGCTACAGAGTATACGTTCATTACGGTTAACAGCCTCAGAAATTGCAGCCCAAATAAATGCTTCACAGAGTTCAAGTAACAGACACGTCTAAACATCAACTGTTCCGAGGATAAGAAGAAGAGACTTGCTTGGGCCAAGAAACATGAGCAATGGACATTAGACTGGTGGAAATCTGTCCTTCGGTCTGATCAGTCCAAATGTGAGATTTTTGGTTCCAACCGCTGTTTCTTTGTGAGACGCAGAGTAGGTGAACGGATTATCTCCGCATGTGTGGTTCCCACCGTGAAGCATGGAGGAGGTATGATAGTGTGGGGTGCTTTGCTGGTGACACAGAGTGATTTATTTAGAATTCAAGGCACACCTAACCAGCATGGCTACCACAGCATTCTGCAGCGATACACCATCCCATCAGTTTTTTTCCTCATCAATCTACACACAATACCCCATAATGACAAAGCAAAAATAGGTTGGTTTTTTAACAGGACAATGACCCAACACACCTACCGGCTGTGTAAGGGCTATTTGACAAAGAAGGAGAGTGATGGAGTGCTGCATCAGATAGCCTGGCCTCCATAATCACCTGACCTCAACCCAATTGGTTTGGGATGAGTTGGGCCACAGAGTGAAAGAAGCATATGTGGGAACTGTTGGAAAAGCATTCCAGCTGAAGCTGGTTGAGAGAATGCCAATAGTGTGCAAAGCTGTCAACAAGGCAAAGTGTGGCTACTTTGAAGAATCTAAAATATATTTTGATTTGTTTAACACTTGTTTGGTTACTACATGATTCCATGTGTGTTATTTCATAGTTTTGATGTCTTAACTATTATATTTTACAATGTGGAAAATAGTAAAAATAGAGAAAAACACTTGAATGAGTAGGTGTCCAAACTTTTGACTGATACTGTATATTTAAAAAACTTACACTGTGGGACGACTGTCGCCGTAGAAACGATGCTCTACCATAAGGCAGAGGGCGCCGAGCTTCTTGGCATAAGTAAGCCAGGCCGACCCAGGGTTCATGGCCATCCATCCGGCGTTGATTGGACCTTCTCCGCCGATCATCAAAAACACCGGTCCTCCAGCTCTGTAGTGCGTCTCAGTTACAAGGAATTTCTGGAAATGTAATAAACGGTATGTTGTGTTATGCATGAACTAACAGATTTGATTACGCCTAGACAGTAGACAGAACAACTAACATGTAACTGATATCTCCATACACTGCAGTGCGAATAAGAATATAATAAAATGACAGAACTTACTTGATTCCACACTCGACTGTCTGCACCGTTGAAGTGGTCCAGTTTTTGCGTAATCCATTGCTCCTGAAAGACAGGTTTGCCTTTTCCCTTCTGAACATCATTAGAAGATGTATCTATTTCTATGAATTTTCTGTTACCGTAACAAGGGACACACAGACATGCTAAAGTAAAAACTATGAGCGCTTGAAAAGCCATGTTGACGGGCTGGGAAAAACTAACAAGGAAAGATCATAGAAACGTGAAAGTACTCTTTTGGAAATAGAAAGACACGTGATATTTGTTTACGTGATCATGTGAATGTTTTTTTCTTATTTGTGTACGTGCCAAATTTGGATATACTAAGTGCTGCCATCTATCGTCGTGGGGTTAAGAGTAGGGATTGGTGCAATATTATTCCCGCATAGCAGGTGGCGGTAGAACACTATCGATGTCAGCAAACTTCCACGGTTCTGAAGAGAGGAAGTCCTGTTCTTCAGTTTATCCGTAGCCGAATTTCGTAAAACACCAACCATGGAGGACGCAAAAAAGAAAGAGAAAAAGCAGTCCGAAAAGACAGAGGAAAAGGAGATTAAGCCGACAGGGAAGGACAAGGATAAAAAAGAAGAGCAAGAACTGGTGATTTGTGCCACTTTTCTAAACACCTTGAACAAGGGAAGCAGAGCAGCGTTTTTGCCTGAGTCACTCACTGCCTGGTTGACATGGTTGAACAGGCCGAAAGCGTTCTCGTTCAAAATAATAACGAACTGTTTGAGTCTGCTTTAATGAAAAGTATGTCATGGCTGGCTATGTATCAGCTGCCAACAATTAAGATTGTTGTTTCCGACTGAAAGCGAGCTATAAAACACGTATTCATCTAGTTAACGTTAGCAAAGCCGGTAGTTGGCTGTGCTAGCTAACGTTAGCTAATAATTGCTAATGACAGGCCAGAAATGAACTACCGATAGATGGACTAAAAATTAGGTAGCCAAGTTACAATAACGTAACGTTAACTAGCTAAATTACGTTAGTGTTGCTTTGTAAACAACTCGCTAATGTTGTTACAATACAGCTAGTGACTTTGCAACTGCACTAAATTAACCTGCCTGTCGTTATCAGATGTTCTTGTTGAGAGTAACTAGATACCTATATGTGTTATGATCAGTGATGTTTGATTGCTAGGTGGGTATAGTTATTACGTGTGGTTTGTTCAGCTAGCTATTTACATAAATGGGTTTGTAAACGTATTAGCGAGTACAGTACATTAGCCAATTTCAGACAGGCAACGTTGGATATAGCTAGTTATCAGGGCAACCCTTCCATCCGTCGACAATGCCAATGGTATAGGACCGGTGTATGACAGAATGCTCCAATATTTATCAGTTGGCAAATTGCAGAGCCTTTCATTGCTTTAGGTTCCTGTTGGAACACACACTGTTATTTGTTTACTGTGCAGGGTTCGTTTTTAAAAATGTAATTTCCCATGTTGAATCTGTCATACTGTAATGTCAATTCCTTTCATTTCTCTCCAGTCTGATGAGGACAAACAGCTGCAAGAAGAGCTGGAGATGATGGTGGAGAGGCTTGGTGTGAGTACCACTACCACAAGGACTGCTAAACCTCGAGTCTGGTTTTGCTTTGGACATTCTGGGACTATAGCTCTTTATATTCTTTCTTTTTTAAACTGTACATAAGGTGTTAGTATGGAGAGTCAGTCATTTACACACTGGAAGTCTTTGGTGATTATCCATATAAAACAACATTATTTGTACTTATGCAATGTACACCTCCCCGCCCCCTTTCTCTCTCTCAAACACCCATCCACAGGAGACGGACACGTCTCTATACCGGCCTGCTCTAGAGGAGCTGCGCAGGCAGATCCGCTCTTCCACCACCTCCATGACCTCTGTGCCTAAGCCCCTGAAGTTCCTGCGGCCACACTATGGCAAGCTCAAAGAGATCTACGAGGGCATGGCGCCTGGCGAGAACAAGGTGGGAATACTGATGGCTATGTCCTTGCTAAATGGATAACTGTGACAGTCGGAGAAAAAAGGAGATGGGGATGGCAAGAGTTTATTGCTTCCTTTCCCTGTCTGCTTTTACTCCCAGTACTTTATTGGGTAAATCACCAACGTTTTGGATTCACTGTTCCTTCAGGGTGGCATCACTGTGCCTTCTTCAGGGACCCTGAATTCTTCAGGGACCCTGAATTCTTCAGGGACCCTGAAGCTGGCACAGTGATGCCAAAACGTGGGTGATTTACCCAATAAAGTACTGTGAGTAAAAGCAGACAGGGAAAGGAAGCAATAAACTCTTGCCATCCCTATAGGCAGCACCTCTACATAAAATCATTTTCTCTGGGTGTGCGCTAGCTCATGTTTTTTTTGTAGCTTTTACTTTATAACCACAAAATCGTGATGGATTTATTTTACAATGTTACTGGAGATACGGAAAATTTAACAATGATACATACCTAGTATATTGGACATTTCAGATCTAGATGGCACTAGGGATTCATGTTCAGAAGGACCCATCGTAACTGTCATTATAGAAACATCCAGCTAACTCTTATCTGTTTTGTTTTGCAGAGTTTCTGTGCGGACGTGGTGTCGGTCTTGGCCATGACAATGAGTGGGGAGCGGGAGTGTCTGAAATACCGTCTGCTGGGCTCCCAGGAGGAGCTGGCGTCCTGGGGTCATGAATACGTCAGGTAGGATACAGGACGCCAATCCAAACGGCTAACAATGCATACAGGGGGGAATCCTACCTTCTACTTAAGTAGAATTTTCACTTAGTCATGCTTTAACAATGGTAGACAAAGTAAAAATGACCCAAACTCTGCTGTGTGTTTAGGCACCTGGCAGGTGAGGTGGCCAAAGAGTGGCAAGAGGTTGAGGAGAGTGATAAGACGCAACAGGAGACTCTGCTAAAGCTTGTGAAGGAGATTGTGCCCTACAACATGGCTCACAACGCTGAGCACGAGGCCTGTGACCTGTTGATGGAGATTGAGAGACTAGATATGCTGGAGCTCTATATAGATGACAATGCATATGCCAAGGTCTGCCTCTACCTCACCAGGTGAGTGGACAACACACACTCCTTACCACATGAGGGGCAAACATATGTACAGTTGAAGTCCAAAGTTTACATACACCTTAGCCAAATACATTTAAACTCAAGTTTTTCACAATTCCTAACATTTAATCCTCGTAAAAATTGCCCATCTTCAGTCAGTTAGGATCACCACTTTATTTTAAGAATGTGAAATGTCAGAATAATAGTAGAGATAATTATTTATCTCATCACATGCCCGGTGGGTCAGAAGTTACACACAGTTGTGGGCAAACTTTTGAGAATGACACAAATATTCATTTCTACAAAGTTTGCTGCTTCAGTGTCTTCAGATGTTACTGAAGTATAATCACAAGCATTTCATAAGTGTCAAAGGCTTTTATTGACAATTACATGAAGTTGATGCAAAGAGTCAAATATTTGTATTGACCCTTTTTCAAGATCTCTGCAATCCGCCCTGGCATGCTGTCAATTAACTTCTTTATTTATTTTGTTTTTTATTTGACCTTTTTATTTAACCAGGTAGGCTAGTTGAGAACAAGTTCTTATTTACAACTGCGACCTGGCCAAGATAAAGCATAGCAGTGCGAACAGACAACACAGAGTTACACATGGAGTAAACAATAAACAAGTCAATAACACAGTAGGAAAAAAAAGGTCTATATACATTGTGTGCAAAATGCATGAGGAGGTAGGCGAATAATTACAATTTAGCAGATTAGCACTGGAGTGATAAATGATCAGATGGTTATGTGCAGGTAGAGATACTGGTGTGCAAAAGAGACAAAAAGTAAATAAATAAAAACCGTATGGGATGAGGTAGGTAAATTGGGTGGGCTATTTACCGATGGACTATGTACAGCTGCAGCGATCGGTTAGCTGCTCAGATAGCAGATGTTTGAAATTGGTGAGGGAGATAAAAGTCTCCAACTTCAACGATTTTTGCAATTTGTTCCAGTCACAGGCAGCAGAGAACTGGATGGAAAGGCGGCCAAATGAGGTGTTGGCTTTAGGGATGATCAGTGAGATACACCTGCTGGAGCGCGTGCTACGGGTGGGTGTTGCCATCGTGACCAGTGAACTGAGATCAGGCGGAGCTTTACCTAGCATGGACTTGTAGATGACCTGGAGCCAGTGGGTCTGGCGACGAATATTTAGCAAGGGCCAGCCGACTAGAGCATACAGGTCGCAATGGTGGGTGGTATGAGGTGGGCCACATCCTGACTGATGGCAGCCAAGTCTTGCATAATCAATGCTTGGAGTTTGTCAGAATTTGTGGGGTTTTGTTTGTCTACCCCCCTCTTGAGGATTGACCACACGTTCTCAATAGGATTACGGTCTGGGGAGTTTCCTGGCCATGGACCCAAAATATCGATGTTTTGTTAACCGAGCCACTTATCACTTTTGCCTTATGGCAAGGTGCTCCATCATGCTGGAAAAGGCATTGTTCGTCACCAAACTGTTCATGGATGGTTGGGAGAAGTTGCTCTCAGAGGATGTGTTGGTACCCTTCTTTATTCATGGCTGTGTTCTTAGGCAAAGTTGCGAGTGAGCCCACTCCCTTGGCTGAGAAGCAGTCCCACACATGAATGGTCTCAGGATTCTTTACTGTTGGCATGACACAGGACTGATGGTAGCTCTCACCTGGTCTTCTCCGGACAAGCTTTTTTCCAGATGCCCCAAACAATCGGAAAGGGGATTCATCAGAGAAAATGACTTTACCCCAGTCCCCAGCAGTCCAATCACTGTACCCTTTCCAGAATATCAGTCTGTCCCTGATGTTTTTCCTGGAGAGTGGCATCTTTGCTGCCCTTCTTGACACCAGGCCATCCTTCAAAAGTCTTTCTCACACTGTGCGTGCAGATGCCCTCACACCTGCCTGCTGCCATTCCTGAGCAAGCTCTGTACTGGTGGTGCCCCGATCCCGCAGCTGAATCAACATTAGGAGACGGTCCTGGCGCTTGCTGGACTTTCTTGGGCACCCTGAAGCCGCCTTCACAACAATTGAACCACTCTCCTTGAAGTTCTTGATGATCCGATAAATGGTTGATTTAGGTGCAATCTTACTGGCAGCAATATCCTTGCCTGTGAAGCCCTTTTTGTGCAAAGCGATGACGACGGCACGTGTTTCCTTGCAGGTAACCATTGTTGACAAAGGAAGAACAATGATTCCAAGCACCACCCTCCTTTTGAAGCTTCCAGTCTGTTATTCAAACTCAATCAGCATGACCGAGTGATCTCCAGCCTTGTCCTCGTCAACACTCACACCTCTGCTAATGAGAGAATCACTGACATGATGTCAGCTGATCCTTTTGTGGCAGGGCTGAAATGCAGTGGAAATGTTTTTTGGGGGATTCAGTTCATTTGCATGGCAAAGAGGGACTTTGCAATTAATTGCAATTCATCTGATCACTCTTCATAATATTCTGGAGTATATGCAAATTGCCATCATATAAACTGAGGCAGCAGACTTTGTGAAAATTAATATTTGCCATCTATTTTGTGAAGTGCACCAGTCCTTCCTGCATCAAGGCACCCCCACAACCTGATGCTGCCACCCCTGTGCTTCATGGTTGGGATGGTGTTCTTTGGCTGCAAGCCTCCCCCTTTTTCCTCCAAACATAATGATGGTCATTATGGCCAAACAGTTATATTTTTGTTTCTTCAGAACAGAGGACATTTCTCCAAAAAGTATGATCTTTGTCCCTAATGTGCAGTTGCAAACCGTAATCTGGCTTTTTAATGGCAGTTTTGGAGCAGTGTCTTCTTCCTTGCTGAGCGGCCTTTCAGGTTACTGTGGATATAGATACTTTTGTACCTGTTTCCTCCAGCATCTTCACAAGGTCCTTTGCTGTTGTTCTGGGATTGATTTGCACTTTTTGCAACACAGTACGTTCATCTCTAGGAGACAGAACGCGTCTCCTTCCTGAGTGGTATGATGACTGCATGGTCCCATGGTGTTTATACTTGAGTACTATGGTTTGTACAGATGAACATGGTACCTTCAGGCGTTATGAAATTGCTCCCAAGGATGAACCAGACTTGTGGAGGTATACAAAAAAAAGAATCTTAGGTCTTGGCTGATTTCTTTTGATTTTCCCATGATGCCAAGAAAAGAGGCACTGAGTTTGAAGGTAGGCCTTGAAATGCATCCACAGGTACACCTCCAATTGACTCAAATGATGTCAATTAGCCTATCAGAAGCTTCTAAAGCCATGACATCATTTTCTGGAATGTTCCAAGATGTTTAAAAGCACAGTCAACTTAGTGTATGTAAACTTCTGACCCACTAGAATTGTGATAGTGAATAATATATAATATAATAATATATGCCATTTAGCTGACGCTTTTATCCAAAGCGACTTAGTCATGTGTGCATACATTCTACGTATGGGTGGTCCCGGGAATCGAACCCACTACCCTGGCGTTACAAGCGCCATGCTCTACCAACTGAGCCACAGAAGGACCAGTGAAATAATCTGTCTGTAAACAATTGTTGTAAAACTTCTTGTATCATGCACAAAGTAGATTTGCCAAACTATAGTTTAACATTTGTTACATTTGTGGAGTGGTTGATAAACACGTTTTAATGACTCCAACCTAAGTGTATGTAAACTTCTGACTTCAACTGTACCTTCACTCACTCACACACACACACGTTCAAACACCTGTACCACATTCTGCTTCTGCCTCAATACACCTGTAGTGTGCTAACAGCAGCCTGAAGAGACAAAAGGAAGTTCCTCTCTTCAGTAATCCTAAACCCCTCTGCCATTCCTCTCTCCTTCTCTCTCCCTCCATTCCAGCTGTGTGAGCTATGTCCCTGAGCCAGAGAACTCTGCCCTGTTAAAGTGTTCCCTGAACATCTTCAGGAAGTTTAACCGTTACCCAGAGGCCCTGAGGCTGGCCTTGATGCTCAACGATGTGGAACTGGTGGAGAACATCTTCACCTCCTGCAAAGACATGTAATGACAGACACATTCACTGCATTCTTTCTTGCTGAATTATCTCACACCAACACTTTCACTAAAAGTGCTACTGCTAAAATAAAGGAAACACTTTAGTAAATGAGGGATACAAAGTATATTGAAAGAGTTGCGGTGCAAGAGTTCATTCATTCTTAAGTCTAAGCTTTTTTTGGGGGGGGGGGTTCTAAGCTTACATGGAGGTGTATTACGTCATACTATAGATCATTTAGCTATTTGATTTTGAGTTTTAGGATCCTAGATAGTGAAAAAAATGTATACAAAAAAATAGGTTATTGAATTTGCTCTTTACTCCTTTAGACCAGAGAAACTTGTTGAATAACACATTTATAAATGGTAAAGACTAACAAGGTTTTGAAGTATTTATCGTATATCTAGGAGATATAAAAAAGCTCAGGAAAGATGATTATTTTTTACACATATTTAACCTTTTTTTGTCTAGGCACGAAACTACCTTCATACATACATGCATGCATGCATGCATGCATGCATGCATGCATGCATGCATGCATACTTAAATGTTTTAAAACCGGTACCTTCAAACAACCCCCAAGCCTCTCGTGGAGGTCGTAGAGCAAAACAGACAACACCATCCTGTTTGTGAGATTCTCCACATTCCATAGTGGTTGCAGACCCGTCAAACTGTTCAGATGCTACAGATATTTTTGTGAGAAGGTCGGTTTTTTGGATGTCTCATGGTCTGGCAAACACTGCTCTCGGTCTGCCACCTTTCACCGCAGATGCAGAAGTGCAACATCGGCGGATGCAGTGGATTGAGACCCATCTAATTGAGAAGTAATAACACATCTCTTAAACTGACAGATTTTTATGGGGATTTTTTAAAATTATGTTGCTTAGATGCCTCAATCGACTCTAGGGGAATAAGCTATTAAAACATCTCATCATGCTTAGGGATGCCCATAATCTACCATGGCTAGAAGAGATCTGAGACTTTAAAAGATCGGTCTCAAAGTAGCATAGGGAGTTTAAAGGGGTGTGTGTCTTCGTCACCATATCTCAATCCAGTTGAACACTTATGGGAGATTCTGGAGCGGTGCCTGAGAGAGCGTTTTCCACCGCCATCAACAAAACACCAAATTATGGAATTTCTCATGGAAGAATGGTGTCTCATCCCTCCAATAGTGTTCCAGATACTTGTAAAATCTATGCCTAGGCACATTGAAGCTGTTCTGGCAGCTCGTGGTGGCTCAACGCCCTATTAAGACACTATGTTGATGTTTCCTTTATTTTGGCAGTTCCGTATTTATTCATATTTTCAACTGACAATCATTCAGCAGTGTTTTCCATAGTTAATGATGTGCATGATGAGTTGACCGTTTAGTGGGTGTTTCCTGTAGCGTGATCCAGAAGGAGATGGCCTTCATGTTGGGACGACACGGCATGTTCCTGGAGCTCAACGAGGACGTGGAGGACTACGAGGACCTGACGGAGATAATGTCCAACGTCCAGCTCAACAGCAATTTCCTGGCCCTGGCCCGAGAGGTAAGGGGAGGATTAGAGGGGTGAGAGAGGGTAGACTACTAGAGAAAGGGGATGGGGTTGGAAGAGTGAAACTGTTTCAAATCAAATATAATTTTATTGGTCACATACACATGGTTAGCAGATGTTAATGCGAGTGAAGCGAAATACTTCCGACACTGCAGTAATATCTAACAAGTAATCTAACAATTCCCCAACTATCTAATACACACACATCTAAAGGGGTGAATGAGAAAATGTACATATAAATACACTGCTCAAAAAAATAAAGGGAACACTTAAACCACACAATGTAACTCCAAGTCAATCACACTTCTGTGAAATCAAACTGTCCACTTAGGAAGCAACACTGACAATACATTTCACATGCTGTCGTGCAAATGGAATAGACAACAGGTGGAAATTATAGGCAATTCGCAAGACACCCCCAATAACTCTCCCAATAAAGGAGTGGTTCTGCAGGTGGTGACCACAGACCACTTCTCAGTTCCTATGCTTCCTGGCTGATGTTTTGGTCACTTTTGAATGCTGGCGGTGCTTTCACTCTAGTGGTAGTATGAGACTGAGTCTACAACCCACACAAGTGGCTCAGGTAGTGCAGCTCATCAAGGATGGCATATCAATGCGAGCTGTGGCAAGAAGTTTTGCTGTGTCTGTCAGCGTAGTGTCCAGAGCATGGAGGCTCTACCAGGAGACAGGCCAGTACATCAGGAGACGTGGAGGAGGCCGTAGGAGGGCAACAACCCAGCAGCAGGACCGCTACCTCTGCCTTTGTGCAAGGAGGAGCAGGAGGAGCACTGCCAGAGCCCTGAAAAATGACCTCCAGCAGGCCACAAATGTGCATGTCTGCTCAAACGGTCAGAAACAGACTCCATGAGGGTGGTATGAGGGCCCGACGTCCACAGGTGGGGGTTGTGCTTACAGCCCAACACCATGCAGGACGTTTGGCATTTGCCAGAGAACACCAAGATTAGCAAATTCGCCTCTGGCGCCCTGTGCTCTTCACAGATGAAAGCAGGTTCACACTGAGCACATGTGACAGACGTGACAGAGTCTGAAGACGCCGTGGAGATAGTTCTGCTGCCTGCAACATCCTCCAGCATGACCGGTTTGGCGGTGGGTCAGTCATGGTGTGGGGTGGCATTTCTTTGGGGGGGCCACACAGCTCTCCATGTGCTCGCCAGAGGTAGCCTGACTGCCATTAGGTACCGAGATGAGATCCTCAGACACCTTGTGAGACCATATGCTGGTGCGGTTGGCACTGGGTTCCTCCTAATGCAAGACAATGCTAGACCTCATGTGGCTGGAGTGTGTCAGCAGTTCCTGCAAGAGGAAGGCATTGATGCTATGGACTGGCCCGCCCGTTCCCCAGACCTGAATCCAATTGAGCACATCTGGGACATCATGTCTCGCTCCATCCACCAACGCCACGTTGCACCACAGACTGTCCAGGAGTTGGCGGATGCTCTAGTCCAGGTCTGGGAGGAGATCCCTCAGGAGACCATCCACCAGTGGAGATGACATGATCCTTGACTTGTCTCTCAAAGCACTTCATGATGACAAGTGAGTGCTACGGGCGGTAGTCATTTAGTTATCTTTGCCTTCTTGGGTACAGGAACAATGGTGGTCATCTTGAAGCATGTGTGGACAGCTGACTGGGATAGGGAGCGATTGAATATGTCCGTAAAGACAAAGTGGTCAAAGGTGTTTAGAAGCGTGACGTCGACGTCTGTGAAGTGGCTGGATTTCTTTTTGCAGTCTGTGATTTCCTGTAGACCCTGCCACATACGTCTCATGTCTGAGCCGTTGAATTGCGACTCCACTTTGTCTCTGTACCGGCATTTCGCTTGTTGGATTGCCTTGCAGAGGAAATAACTGCACTGTTTACATTCGGACATATTCCCGGACCTCTTTCCATGGTTAAATTCAGGGGTTCGCTCTCAGTTTAGTGCGAATGCCGACCATCCATCCACTGTTTCTGATTAACGTAGGTTTTAATAGTCACAGTGAGTACAACATCTCCAATGCACTTCCTTATAAACTCACTCGGATTCAACGTATAGATCAATGTTGTTCTCGGCGGCGGACCAGAACATATCCCAGTCCACGTGATCGAAACAATCTTGAAGCGTGGATTCCGATATGTCAGACCAGCGTTGAGTGGTTCTCGTCACTGGTACATCCTGTTTTGAATTTCTGCCTATAGGACTGTAGGAGCAAGATTGCGTCGTTGTCGGATTTGCCGACGGGAGGGCTTTGTATGTATCGCGGAAGTTAGAGTTGCTGTGGTCGAGTATTACCCCCGCGAGTACTGCGATCAATTTGCTGATAAAATTGAGGTAGTCTTGTTAAAATCCCCAGCTACAATAAATGCAGCTTCCGGATATATGGTTTCCATTTTACATAGAGTCCAGTGAAGTTCCTTGAGGGCTGTCTGGTGTCTGCTTGAGGGGGAATGTACACAGCTGTGACGATAACTGACGAGAATTCTCTTGAGGTAAATTGGCGGCATTTGATTGTATGGAATTCTAGGTCGGGTGAGCAGAAGGACTTGAGTTCCTGTATGTTGTTATGATTACACCATGAGTCGTTAATCATGAAGCATACACTTCCACTTCCCAGAGAGGTGGTTCTCTGTCGGCGCGATATATGGAGAAGCCCGGTGGCTGAACCGATTCCGACAACATATCCCGAGAGAGCAATGTTACAATCTCTGATGTCTCTCTGGAAGGCAACCCTTGCTCGAATTTCGTCACCTTGTTGTCAAGCGACTGGACATTGGTGAGTAGTATACTCGAGAGTGGTGGGCGACGTGCACGTCTACGTAGCTTGACCAGGAGGCCCCTCCGTCTGGCCCTTCTGCGGCACCGTTGTTTTTGGTCGGCTTCTGTGATTAGATCCATTGTCCTGGGTGGTGGTCCAAACAGCTTCAGGAAAGTCAATGTTGGTAAGTTGACGTCGCTCTTATATCCAATTGGAGCAGGACTAATGAGTGGGTCACTGTTCAAGTCAGTGGATGGAGTGTGACTGACAGTGGGGACTGTGTGTATGTTGGAGATGGGGAGGTATTTAGAGTAGGGCCACAGAGAGAGGAATTTGACGTGTAGAGAAGAGTCAGAGGACGGTGCTCCATTGGATATTGTTGAGAGGGGGAAATGTAGGAGACTTGAAGGTACTAAGAGGAGTGTGAAAGAGTGGGGTCAGGGTTGGAGAATAATGGTGCATAGAGTGAGAGAAGAGATGAGGCTGGAGGATAATGAACAGCTGGCTGGTCTCGTGAAAAAACCAGTTAGTGAAAGAGAAAGCGAGCCAATAACACACTGTTCCCTTTCTTTACAGTTGGACATCATGGAACCCAAAGTCCCAGATGACATCTACAAAACCCACCTAGAGAACAACAGTGAGTTGTCCTTTACTACAGCAGCGCACTAATTGTCCTGGTCATGTTATATCACACACCTTTCCTCATCCTCCCTCTTATCGTGCCATCTTCTGTCTGTCAGGGTTTGGAGGAAGTGGTTCCCAGGTGGACTCTGCTCGTATGAACCTGGCATCCTCGTTTGTCAACGGCTTCGTCAACGCAGGGTTTGGACAGGACAAGCTGCTCACAGATGATGGCAACAAATGGCTGTACAAAAACAAAGATCATGGTGAGAACCCCCCCCCCCCACACAGACACAGCCTCACATCCCTTTCTGAGGCTCGTGGTTTACATTTTTTAGGGCTTGACTGAAAATGTTTCATGTTTTGTGGTTCGACAGTGAGTACTAGTCTCATGAATCTAGGATTCTTAGCAGCAAATTAATGTACAGTGCCTTGCAAAAGTATTCACCCCTCTTGACGTTTTTCCTATTTTGTTGCTTTAACCTGTAATTTAAATAGATTTTTATTTGGATTTCATGTAATGGACATACACAAAATAGTCCAAATTGTTGAAGTGAAATAAAAAAAATAACTTCACGTTTCGAAAGATAAAAATAAAAATTTTAAGGAAAAGTGGTGCGTGCATATTTATTCACCCCCTTTGCTATTTATTTTATTTATTTATTTCACCTTTATTTAACCAGGTAGGCAAGTTGAGAACAAGTTCTCATTTACAATTGCGACCTGGCCAAGATAAAGCAAAGCAGTTCGACAGATACAACGACACAGAGTTACACATGGAGTAAAACAAACATACAGTATAAACAAGTCTATATACAATGTGAGACAATTAGGTGAGAAGGGAGGTAAAGGCGAAAAAGGCCATGGTGGCAAAGTAAATACAATATAGCAAGTAAAACACTGGAATGGTAGTTTTGCAATGGAAGAATGTGCAAAGTAGAAATAAAAATAATGGGGTGCAAAGGAGCAAAATAAATAAATGAAATACAGTTGGGAAAGAGGTAGTTGTTTGGGCTAAATTATAGGTGGGCTATGTACAGGTGCAGTAATCTGTAAGATGCTCTGACAGTTGGTGCTTAAAGCTAGTGAGGGAGATAAGCGTTTCCAGTTTCAGAGATTTTTGTAGTTCGTTCCAGTCATTGGCAGCAGAGAACTGGAAGGAGAGGCGGCCAAAGAAAGAATTGGTTTTGGGGGTGACTAGAGAGATATACCTGCTGGAGCGTGTGCTACAGGTGGGAGATGCTATGGTGACCAGCGAGCTGAGATAAGGGGGGACTTTACCTAGCAGGGTCTTGTAGATGACATGGAGCCAGTGGGTTTGGCGACGAGTATGAAGCGAGGGCCAGCCAACGAGAGCGTACAGGTCACAATGGTGGGTAGTATATGGGGCTTTGGTGACAAAACGGATCGCACTGTGATAGACTGCATCCAATTTGTTGAGTAGGGTATTGGAGGCTATTTTGTAAATGACATCGCCAAAGTCGAGGATTGGTAGGATGGTCAGTTTTACAAGGGTATGTTTGGCAGCATGAGTGAAGAATGCTTTGTTGCGAAATAGGAAGCCAATTCTAGATTTAACTTTGGATTGGAGATGTTTGATATGGGTCTGGAAGGAGAGTTTACAGTCTAACCAGACACCTAAGTATTTGTAGTTGTCCACGTATTCTAAGTCAGAGCCGTCCAGAGTAGTGATGTTGGACAGGCGGGTAGGTGCAGGTAGCGATCGGTTGAAGAGCATGCATTTAGTTTTACTTGTATTTAAGAGCAATTGGAGGCCACGGAAGGAGAGTTGTATGGCATTGAAGCTTGCCTGGAGGGTTGTTAACACAGTGTCCAAAGAAGGGCCGGACGTATACAGAATGGTGTCGTCTGCGTAGAGGTGGATCAGAGACTCACCAGCAGCAAGAGCGACCTCATTGATATATACAGAGAAGAGAGTCGGTCCAATAATTGAACCCTGTGGCACCCCCATAGAGACTGCCAGAGGTCCGGACAGCAGACCCTCCGATTTGAACTCTCAGAGAAGTAGTTGGTGAACCAAGCGAGGCAATCATTTGAGAAACCAAGGCTGTCGAGTCTGCCGATGAGGATGTGGTGGTTGACAGAGTCGAAAGCCTTGGCCAGATCAATGAATACGGCTGCACAGTAATGTTTCTTATCGATGGCGGTTAAGATATCGTTTAGGACCTTGAGCGTGGCAGAGGTGCACCCATGACCAGCTCTGAAACCAGATTGCATAGCAGAGAAGGTATGGTGAGATTCGAAATGGTCGGTAATCTGTTTGTTGACTTGGCTTTCGAAGACCTTAGAAAGGCATGGTAGGATAGATATAGGTCTGCAGCAGTTTGGGTCAAGAGTGTCCCCCCCTTTGAAGAGGGGGATGACCGCAGCTGCTTTCCAATCTTTGGGAATCTCAGACGACACGAAAGAGAGGTTAAACAGGCTAGTAATAGGGGTGGCAACAATTTCGGCAGATAATTTTAGAAAGAAAGGGTCCAGATTGTCTAGCCCTGCTGATTTGTAGGGGTCCAGATTTTTCAGCTCTTTCAGAACATCAGCTGAATGGATTTGGGAGAAGGAGAAATGGGGAAGGCTTGGGCGAGTTGCTGTTGGGGGTGCAGTGCTGTTGACCGGGGTAGGAGTAGCCAGGTGGAAAGCATGGCCAGCCGTAGAAAAATGCTTATTGAAATTCTCAATTATGGTGGATTTATCAGTGGTGACAGTGTTTCCTATCTTCAGTGCAGTGGGCAGCTGGGAGGAGGTGTTCTTATTCTCCATGGACTTTACAGTGTCCCAGAACTTTTTCGAGTTAGTGTTGCAGGAAGCAAATTTCTGCTAGCCTTGGCTTTTCTAACTGCCTGTGTATAACGGTTTCTAGCTTCCCTGAACAGCTGCATATCACGGGGGCTGTTCGATGCTAATGCAGAACGCCATAGGATGTTTTTGTGTTGGTTAAGGGCAGTCAGGTCTGGGGAGAACCAAGGTCTATATCTGTTCCTGGTTCTAAATTTCTTGAATGGGGCATGTTTATTTAAGATGGTTAGGAAGGCATTTTAAAAAAATATCCAGGCATCCTCTACTGACGGGATGAGATCAATATCCTTCCAGGATACCCCGGCCAGGTCGATTAGAAAGGCCTGCTCGCTGAAGTGTTTCAGGGAGCGTTTTACAGTGATGAGTGGAGGTCGTTTGACCGCTGACCCATTACGGATGCAGGCAATGAGGCAGTGATCGCTGAGATCTTGGTTGAAGACAGCAGAGGTGTATTTAGAGGGGAAGTTGGTTAGGATGATATCTGTGAGGGTGCCTGTGTTTAAGGCTTTGGGGGGGGTACCTGGTAGGTTCATTGATAATTTGAGTGAGATTGAGGGCATCAAGTTTAGATTGTAGGATGGCTGGGGTGTTAAGCATGTTCCAGTTTAGGTTGCCTAGCAGCACGAGCTCTGAAGATAGATGGGGGGCAATCAGTTCACATATGGTGTCCAGAGCACAGCTGGGGGCAGAGGGTGGTCTATAGCAGGCGGCAACGGTGAGAGACTTGTTTTTAGAGAGGTGGATTTTTAAAAGTAGAAGTTCAAATTGTTTGGGTACAGACCTGGATAGTAGGACAGAACTCTGCAGGCTATCTTTGCAGTAGATTGCAACACCGCCCCCTTTGGCAGTTCTATCTTGTCTGAAAATGTTGTAGTTTGGAATTAAAATGTCAGAATTTTTGGTGGTCTTCCTAAGCCAGGATTCAGACACAGCTAGAACATCCGGGTTGGCAGAGTGTGCTAAAGCAGTGAATAGAACAAACTTAGGGAGGAGGCTTCTAATGTTAACATGCATCAAACCAAGGCTATTACGGTTACAGAAGTCATCAAAAGAGAGCGCCTGGGGAATAGAAGTGGAGCTAGGCACTGCAGGGCCTGGATTCACCTCTACATCGTCAGAGGAACATAGGAGGAGAAGAATAAGGGTGCGGCTAAAAGCATTAAGAATTGGTCGTCTAGAACGTCTGGAACAGAGAGTAAAAGGAGGTTTCTGGGGGCGATAAAATAGCATCAAGGTATAATGTACAGACAAAGGTATGGTAGGATGTGAATACAGTGGAGGTAAACCTAGGTATTGAGTGATGAAGAGAGAGATATTGTCTCTAGAAACATAATTGAAACCAGGAGAAGTCATGTGTGGGTGGTGGAACTAATAGGTTGGATAAGGTATAGTGAGCAGGACTAGAGGCTCTACAGTGAAATAAGCCAATAAACACTAACCAGAACAGCAATGGACAAGACATATTGACATTAAGGAGAGGCATCCTTAGTCGAGTGATCAAAAGGGTCCAGTGAGTGGAGAGGGGGGGGTCACGGCGATTTAGACAGCTAGCCAGGACATCGGTAGCAAGCTAGCATAGGATGGAGGTCTGTTGTTAGCCACCTCTTGCGTTCCGTCAGTAGATTAGTGGGGTTCCGTGTGGTAGAGGGGATTAGTCCAAATCACACAACAACAAAAAAATAAAAACAATAGATATAGTTATAGAGGCCCAAGAAGAAACATAATAATAATAAAAATAAATTGTCCGATTGTCTATTCTGAGAGCAGCCGGTAAGACAGCTAACGGTTAGCAGGCCGCAGATGGGCGTTCAGGCAACGTCGCGACGGAGGAGCCAGTCCGGATAGGTGACCGCAGCCCAGGAGCGATTGACGGAGCTCAGGAGTGATTGACGGAGCTGGCTAGCTCCGGAGTAATTGATGTTTGCTCCGGAATCGACGAAAGCAGATAGACACACGGATAGCAGCTAGCTAGCTGTGAGATCCGGGAATGAATGTCCAGAGAGCAGTTGAAATCCAGGGACATGGAGAGAAAAATTGGTCCGGTATGTTCCGTTCCGAGCCGCGCTGCGCCGTACAAAACTGGCGATAGATTTTTGAGCTAAAGGATAGCTGATGACCACAAACTGTGGTTAGCTGAATACTAACGATTTGCCAGTAAAGAAGGGAACTAGCTTCTGAACTAGCTTCTGGATTAGCTTCTGGATTAGCTTCTGGGCTAGCTTCTGGCTAGCTCCTGGCCAGTTTCTGGCCAGCCTCTTGGAGCTTCTGGCTAGCTTCTGGCTAGCTTCTTGGAGGATTGCAGATTTGAGGTAAATAATACTTATTTATAAATATAAATTGGTGAGGCGGGTTGCAGGAGAGTGTTTTGAAGATGAGTTGATGGAAAATAAAAAATAAAATGTATGTGAAAAAAGTTGTAAATATATATATATGACAAGACGAGGACAAAAGACGTCTGAACTGCTATGCCATCTCGGGACGAGAATGAAGCCCCTATATAAGATCTGGTGCCACCAATTACCTTCAGAAGTCACATAGTTACATTGCACACAGGTGGACTTTATTTAACTAAGTGTCACATGATCTCAGTATATATACACCTATTCTGAAAGGCCCCAGAGTCTGCAACACCACCAAGCAAGCGGCACCATGAAGACCAAGGAGCTCTCCAAACAGGTCAGGGACACAGTTGTGAAGAAGTACAGATCAGGGTTGGGTTATAAAAAAAATCCCACGGAGCACCATTTAAAATCCATTATAAGAATATGGCACCACAATAAACCTGCCAAAAGAGGGCCGCCCACCAAAACTCACAGACCAGGCAAGGAGGGTATTAATCAGAGAGGCAACAAAGAGTCCAAAGATAACCCTGAAGGAGCTGCAAAGCTCCACAGCGGAGATTGGCGTATCTGTCCATAGGACCACTTTAAGTCGGACACGGAGGAGTGGCCAGAAAAAAATCAGCAAACATGTTAAGTGTTCGCCAAAAGGCATGTGGGAGACTCCCCAAACATGGGGAAGAAGGTAGTCTGGTTAGATGAGACTAAAACTGAGCTTTTTGGCCATCAAGGAAAACGCTATGTCTCGCACAAACCCAACACCCCACACCATCCCCAAAGTGAAGCATGGTGGAGGCAGCATCATGCTGTGGGGATCATTTTCATCGGCAGGGACTGGGAAACTGGTCAGAATTGAATGAATGATGGATGCCGCTAAATACAGGGAAATTCTTGAGGGAAACCTGTTTAAGTCTTCCAGAGATTTGAGGTGGTTCACCTTCCAGCAGGATAATGACCCTAAGCATACTGCTAAAGCAACACTTTAGTGGTTTATGGGGAAACATTTAAATGACTTGGGATGGCCTAGTCAAAGCCCAGACCTCAATCCAATTGAGAATCTGCGGTATGTCTTAAAGATTGCTGTACACCAGCGGAACCCATCCAACTTGAAGGAGCTGGAGCAGTTTTCCTTGAAGAATGGGCAAAAATTCCAGTGGTTAGATGTGCCAAGCTTATAGAGACATACCCCAAGAGACTTGCAGCTGTAATTTGTGCCAAAGGTGGCTCTACAAAGTATTGACTTTGGGGGGGTGAATAGTTATGCACACTCAAGTTACCTGTTTTTTTGTGTTATTTCGAAAAAATATTTTACATCTTCAAAGTGGTAGATTTAAATCAAATGATTACAAACCCCCCAAAAATCTATTTTCATTCCAGGTTGTAAAGCAACGAAATAGGAAAAATGCCAAGGGGAGTGAATATTTTTGCAAGGCACTGTATCACCTTCATTGCTAATCCTTAATTGCAAGCATGAGGATTGTGAAAAAAGTTTTCAGAGCCCCCAACCAATTGTTATTTTTTTGGTTTGTTTATTTGTGTTTTACTACTATGTGATAAAAAAATATATTAAAAATGTATTTTGTACATAATGTTGCCTAGTGGTTAGAGCGTTGGACCTAGTAACCGAAAGGTTGCAAGTTCGAATCCCAGAGCTGACAAGGTACAAATCTGCCGTTCTGCCCCTGAACAGGCAGTTAACCCACTGTTCCTAGGCCGTCATTGAAAATAAGAATTTGTTCTTAACTGACTTGCCTAGTAAAATTAAGGTTGAATGTAAATTTAAAAAATGATGACCGAAAATAACTTCTGGACATCAGGACTGCGATTTACTGACCACGGACTGGCAGAATCCATTTCCTCCTTTAACGAGTGTGATGAGCCCGATGCAAACCAACATGCTGCTTTCTCGGGAACAGGCCCAGATCCCCGTGATTTGCATATAGAGGAGGCAGAGAAAAGGGGACTGGAGAGCGGGCTGCCTGCTGAGAATTCGTAGGCGATCGAATAAACCCCCACTTCCTTTCCATTCTACTAGCAAACGTGCAATCTTTGGACAATAAAATAGATGATCTACGCAAAAGATTAAACCTCAACGGGACATTCAAAACTAATAACTTATGCTTCGTGGAGTTGTGGTTGTACGATGACTCTATCAACTGGCTGGTTATACACTGCAACAACAGGATAGAACAGCAGGGTCTGGTAAAACGAGGGGCGGCAGACTAGTTTTGTAAATAAGAGCTGGTGCATGATATCTAAGGACGTCTCGAGCTACTGCTCGCCTGAGGTAGTGTGGTAGTTTTCATCTGTATTTTCCGTAGGTATTTACATACCACCTCGAGGCTGGCACTAAGACAGTATTCAAGGAGCTGTTTTCCGCCATAAGCAAGCAGAAAAATGCTCACCCAGAGGCGGCGATCCTAGAAGCCGGGGACTTAAATCCAGAGAAACTTAAATCCATTTTTACCAAATTTATATCGGCATGTTAATTGTGCAACCAGAGGAAAAAAACTCTGAACTACCTTACTCCACAGACGCATACAATGCTCGCCCTCCATTTGTCTAATCTGACCATAATTCTATCCTCCCGATTCCTGCTTACAAGCTAAAATAACAGCAGGAAGCACCAGTGACTAGATCAATAAAAGTGGTCAGAGGAAGCAGATGCTAAGCTACAGGACTGTTTTGCTAGCACAGACTGGAATATGTTCTGGGATTCCTCCAATGACATTGAGCAGTACACAACATTAGTTATTGGCTTCATCAATAAGTGCATCGATGACGTCGTCCCAACAGTGACCGTACATACATGCCCCCACAGTAACCGTATGTACATACCCCAACCAGACACCATGGATTACAGGCAACATTCACACGGAGCTAAAGGCTAGAGCGGCCGCTTTCAAGGAGCAGGACTAACCCAGCTCATAAGATATCCCGCTATGCCCTCCGACAAACCATCAAACAGGCAAAGCGTAAATACAGGACTAAGATGGAGTCGTACTACACCAGCTCTGACACTCGTTGGATTTGGCAGGGCTTGCGAACCATTTTAGACCACAAAGGGAAGCACTGCCGAGACCTGCCCAGTGACACGAGCCTACCAGAGGAGCTAAACTACTTCTATTTCCGCTTCGAGACAAATAACACTGAAACATGCATGAGAGCACCAGCTGTTCAGGAAGACCGTGTGCTCACGCTCTCCAAAGCCGACCTTTAAACAGGTCAAAATTCACAAGGCCGCAGGACCAGAGGGATTACCAGGGTGTGTACTGCGAGCATGGGCTGACCAACTGGCAAGTGTGTAATACCAACATGTTTTAAGCAGACCACCATAGTCCCTGTACCCAATGACACTAAGGTAACTTGCCTAAATGACTACCGACCCGTAGTACTCACGTCTGTAGCCATGAAGTGCTTTGAAAGGCTGGTCATGGCTCACATCAACACCATAATCCCAGAAACCCTAGACCCACACCAATTTGCATACTGCCCCAACAAATCCACATATTATGCTATCTTTATTGCATTCCACACTGCCCTTTCCCACCTGGACAAAAGGAACACCTACGTGAGAATGCTATTTATTGACTACAGCTCAGTGTTAAACACCAGAGTGCCCTCAAAGCTCATCAATAAGCAAAGGACCCTGGAACTAAGAACCTCCCTCTGCAACTGGATCCTGGAGTTCCTGACAGGCCACCCCACGCTGATCCTCAACACGGGGGCCCCTCAGGGGTGTGTGCTCAGCTCCCTCCTGTACCTCCTGTTCACCCACGACTGCACGGCCAGGCACGACTCCAACACCATCATTAAGTTTGCCGATGACACAACATTGGTTGATCACAGACAACGACGAGACAGCCTATAGGGAGGAGGTCAGAGACATGGCTGCGTTGTGCCAGGACAACAACCTCTCCCTCAACGTGATCAAGACAAAGGAGATGATTGTGGACTTCAGAAAAAATAGTACAGAGTATGGCCACATTCTCATCGATGGGGCTGTAGTGGAGCAGGTTGAGAGCTTCAAATTCCTTGGTGTCCACATCACCAATAAACTAACATGGTCCAAGCACACCAAGACAGTTGTGAAGAGGGCACGACAAAACCCATTCCGCCTCAGGAGACTAAAAAGATTTGGCATGGGTCCTCAGATCCTCAAAGTTCTACAGCTGCACCATCGAGAGCATCCTGACTGGTTGCATCACTGCCTGGTATGGCAACTGCTTGGTCTCTGACCGCAAGGCACTACAGAGGGTAGTGCGTACAGCCCGGTACAACAAGTTAAAATGAGGCTCAGTAGTGTGTATGACCTCCCTACAACACCTGGGCATGCTCCTGATGAGGTGACGGATGGTCTCCTGAGGGATCTCCTCCCAGACCTGGACTAAAGCATCTGCCAACTCCTGGACAGTCTGTGGTGCAACGTGGCGTTGGAGGATGGAGCGAGACATGATGTCCCAGATGTGCTCAATTGGATTCAGGTCTGGGGAACGGGCGGGCCAGTCCATAGCATCAATGCCTTCCTCTTGCAGGAACTGCTGACACACTCCAGCCACATGAGGTCTAGCATTGTCTTGCATTAGGAGGAACCCAGGGCCAACCCCACCAGCATATGGTCTCATAAGGGGTCTGAGGATCTCATCTCGGTACCTAATGGCAGTCAGGCTACCTCTGGCGAGCACATGGAGAGCTGTGTGCCCCCCGCCCCCCCCCAAAGAAATGCCACCCCACACCATGACTGACCCACCGCCAAACCGGTCATGCTGGAGGATGTTGCAGGCAGCAGAACGTTCTCCACAAGGTCTACAGACTGTCACGTCTGTCACATGTGCTCAGTGTGAAACTGCTTTCATCTGTGAAGAGCACAGGGCGCCAGTGGCGAATTTGCCAATCTTGGTGTTCTCTGGCAAATGCCAAACGTCCTGCACGGTGTTGGGCTGTAAGCACAACCCCCACGTGTGGACGTCAGGCCCTCATACCACTCTCATGGAGTCTGTTTCTGACCGTTTGAGCAGACACATGCACATTTGTGGCCTGCTGGAGGTCATTTTTCAGGGCTCTGGCAGTGCTCCTCCTGCTCCTCCTTGCACAAAGGCGGAGGTAGCGGTCCTGCTGCTGGGTTGTTACCCACCTACGGCCTCCTCCGTGTCTCCTGATGTACTGGCCTGGTAGCGCCTCCATGCTCTGGACACTATGCTGACAGACACAGCAAACCTTCTTGCCACAGCTCGCATTGATGTGCCATCCTGGATGAGCTGCACTACCTGAGCCACTTGTGTGGGTTGTAGACTCCGTCTCATACTACCACTAGAGTGAAAGCACTGCCAGCATTCAAAAGTGACCAAAACATCAGCCAGGAAGCATAGGAACTGAGAAGTGGTCTGTGGTCACCACCAGGATGCTCTCGATGGTGCAGCTGTGTCTTGCTAATTGCCTATAATTTCCACCTGTTGTCTATTCCATTTTCACAAAAGCATGTGAAATTTATTGTCAATCAGTGTTGCTTCCTAAGTGGACAGTTTGATTTCACAGAAGTGTGATTGACTTGGAGTTACATTGTGTTGTTTAAGTGTTCCCTTTATTTTTTGGAGCAGGGTATTAATGAACCGGTGCCCCCGCACATTGACTCTACCTGTACACCCCTGTATATATAGTCTGGCGATTGTTATTTGGCTGCTGCTCTTTAATGACTTGTTACTTTTATTTCTTATCTGTATTTGTTTTAAACTGCATTCTTGGTTTGGGGCTCATAAGTAAGCATTTCACTGTAAGGTCTACTACACCTGTTGTATTCGGCAAGTGATAAATATAATTTTATTTCAATAACAAAAATAATATTGCTGTTGTGTAAATGTTGATGCTAATTCTGTGTTTCTCTCCAGGTATGCTGAGTGCTGCAGCCTCTCTGGGGATGATCCTGCTGTGGGATGTGGACGGTGGTCTGACACAGATAGACAAATACCTCTACTCCTCAGAGGACTACATAAAGGTCAGCGCACACACTCACCCTCTTACCAAACACCCTGCATTAAAACCCTCCGTACCACAACCTTCACAGCACCCAGAAAAGCCGTACAAATGCTATTAATGTAGATATTTCTCCCCCTCTCTTTCTCTCCCTGTAGTCGGGGGCCCTCCTGGCTTGTGGCATAGTGAACTCTGGGGTTAGGAACGAGTGTGACCCGGCCCTGGCTCTGCTGTCAGACTACGTCCTCCACAACAGCAACGTCATGCGGATTGGAGCCATCTTCGGGTAAGGAGAGATGGAAATGGGTGTTCGGTCCCAAATCAACCCCTAGCCGCTACTGCCTGTCACCTCTTACACATTAAAGACCTTTTGTTGAGGTCTGTTTAGTCCTTTCTTAACACTGTATAATCTCTGCCTGTTAAAAGTACTTGTTTCTGGTAGGGTTTGTCCCCCTGACCTTTCCCCTCTATCTTCAGCCTGGGCCTAGCGTACGCTGGCTCGAACCGTGAGGATGTCCTCTCTCTGCTGCTGCCTGTGATGGTAGACTCCAAGTCCAGCATGGAGGTAGTGTGTGTGTGTGTGTGTGTGTGTGTGGTTACAAAGTTTGTCCGGGTTTAAGTCAAGTACACATCCACACTCATTAAACCCAGCTCACTGTCCCATGTTACGTGTCTTGTCACACACTCAGGTGGCAGGTGTGACAGCACTGGCTTGCGGTATGATCGCCGTGGGCTCGTGTAACGGTGATGTCACCTCCACCATCGTCCAGACCATCATGGAGAAGAGTGAGCTGGAGCTGAAAGACACATACGCCCGCTGGCTACCCCTGGGCCTGGGCCTCAACCACCTAGGTAAAGGGGAGGCCATTGAGACGACCCTGGCAGCGCTGCAGGTGGTGCCTGAGCCCTTCCGCAGCTTTGCCAACACCCTGGTGGACGTCTGTGCCTATGCAGGTCAGTCTCATCATAGCTCCATTTTGTCTCCAATTGTTTTTGTTTTTGATTTACATATAATATATTTATACCGGTGATCTCATTGAGATTTACAAGAAATGGCTTGTATATTTATCCTATATTTATCTGTTTCTCTCCATGCCAGGTTCTGGTAACGTACTGAAGGTGCAGCAGCTTCTCCACATCTGCAGTGAGCACTATGAAGCCAAGGAAAAGGAGGAGGAAAAAGACAAGAAGGATAAGAAGGACAAAGACAAGAAAGAGAGTGCAGCCGACATGGGCTCCCACCAGGTATGCCAGGCTTTTGTTAATAAAGGAGTGTCAGGTAGCCTAGCATTTAAGAGCGTTTAGGCCAGTAACCCAAAAGGACGCTGGTTTGAATCCCAGAGCAGACTAGGTGAAAAATGTGTTGGTGGCCTTGAGCAAGGTGCGAAATGACAAAATATAATCTGAGTGGTTTGAATGAGATTTGATATTGAACTAATTTGCTCTCTGCTTCCCCCTCCCAGGGTGTGGCTGTCCTGGGTATTGCACTCATTGCCATGGGAGAAGAGATTGGCTCAGAGATGGCACTACGGGCATTTGGGCACCTGGTCAGTCTAACCTCGGACCTGTTAATATGTTTGTGGCTGATTCAGCCCCTGTCTCTTTCACTTGATCCAACCATCCCACATCTGTTTTTCTCTTTCTCTCTGTTGTCTTGCCTTCCTTCTCTCACCTCACTCACTCTCCCTAGTTGCGGTATGGAGAGCCTACTCTGAGGCGTGCAGTGCCTCTGGCCTTGGCCCTGATCTCTGTGTCGAATCCTCGCCTCAACATCCTGGACACACTCAGCAAGTTCTCCCACGATGCTGACCCAGAGGTTTCCCACAACTCTATCTTTGCCATGGGCATGGTGGGCAGCGGTGAGTGGACCCTGGCATTACTGGGCAATGGGCTCTCTTGTGTGCCTACTGTCTGGAACCCAATCAGTCAGTGGCTTCATTATTATATTGAGAAGTTAGATTGATTTGCCTCACTAAGTTATCACAATGTTCCCCTGTAATTATTCCTCATCCTTGAATAGGAAACAACATACCATTATAACTGAATTCACTGTGCCAGATGACATCAAAGTATGAGACCGTCTCCACTGACTGTCTCGAGCTGTGGATGGTTGCCATGAGAACTCACTGACTCACGGCTCCATCTCTCTGTCCGCAGGAACAAACAATGCCCGCCTGGCTGCCATGCTGAGGCAGCTGGCTCAGTACCATGCCAAAGACCCCAACAACCTCTTCATGGTCCGACTGGCACAGGTGGGTAGCAAAAATAGGTGCCGCTCTGGCACTCTAACCTGTGTGTTTAGAGAGAGGGGGAGAGTATGTGTCTGTCTCCTAACCCTTGCTCTGTGCCATGTCCACAGGGTCTGACTCACCTGGGTAAAGGGACATTGACGCTGTGTCCGTACCACAGTGACAGGCAGCTGATGAGTCAGGTGGCCGTGGCAGGACTACTCACTGTCCTCGTCTCCTTCCTCGACGTCAAGAATAGTGAGACCTTTTCCTCATTAATCTACCTTCACCATTCCTTTTATTTGCCTGTCCTTGTGTTTAGGGTTGGGGTGAAGTTGATTTCTGTTGAATCATTTGAGGAAGTGAACTGAATTTCAATGAAAATTCCACATAGAAAACAATTAGCATCTGTTCAACTCCTGAATGGCATTGGCCCTTGCCCAGGTTGTTTCATTGTCCTCATTTTATGTTAGGTAGTAAGTCTGCTGAATGTCTTAACCTGGGTCTGAGTATTTGGCTGTTTGTGTTGACATCGCCCCCTGCTGTTTCCTGTGTGTGCTCCAGTAATCCTGGGGAAGTCTCACTACGTCCTCTACGGCCTGGTGGCTGCCATGCAGCCCCGTATGCTGGTCACCTTCGACGAGGAGCTGAGACCGCTGCCCGTGTCCGTCAGGGTGGGACAGGTAAGCCTGTTGCTCACGCTATGCTCTTAATAAGAGCCTGTGTGATTAGCTTCATATTTAAAATGTAATGTTAAGGATTAACCAAGATGGTGTGATGAAGGCCGAAATGCCAGCACGATATGATGCGATGCTTTGCAAGTAGAATGTGCTTGATTCTTTTCATTTTAACTATGGTTGAACATCTCTAATGCAAAGTAACGTGTAGATGTGCAAGTGCTTTTTACTCTCAAGATTAGGACGTAATGCCATAAGATGGTAGAGTGGACTCGACCTCATGGTTCATGTAATGTAATTGTTCCATAGGCGGTGGACGTAGTTGGCCAGGCCGGTAAGCCCAAAGCCATCACGGGTTTCCAGACCCACACCACGCCGGTGCTCCTGGCCCATGGAGAGAGGGCAGAGCTGGCCACAGAGGAGTATCTCCCCGTCACCCCCATCCTGGAGGGCTTTGTCATCCTCCGCAAGAACCCCAACTACGATGCCTAGAATGTGCCCTATTGTCCTCCCCTTGTACCCACGCTACTCCTTACCGGTCTCTCGTTGGTAGCCCTCCCTGACTCTTTAAGACCTCGTATTTTACTACTTTATTCCATGTCTGAAAAGAGCCAGGAAGGCCTACCCCTCTTTCTCTTGTCAACAGCCTCTGTGAAAATATATGGTTGTGTTCTGGGTGGTCAAACTAACCGGCGCAGGGAGTGGAAACTGTCCCCTCATTCACACTATTTAGATTGGATTCCTCTTTGTTCTGATCTAGGATCAGTTCTTCATAAATATATTAAACCATCTCTTTTAGGCTCCGCAAATATATAACTGATCTAGGGTCAACTGTCAGAAGGGAACTGTTCAGCCTCTCCCTGCTTCTCATTCAGCCTCCAAAGCTACATTTTTACAGGCATCTCAATTTTAATTTTTTTCCACTAATTGGTCTTTTGACCAATCAGATAATTTTCAGAGCAGGTCTGATTGGTCTAAAGACTAATTTAATGGGGGAAAATAAATGAATTGGGCTGCCTGTGTAAATGCAGCCCTAGTGATGAACAACATAAGCTCAGTCCACATCAATACTACAACCGGTTTCTCTTTCCCACATGACAACCTCCTTTTTGTAATTAGAGCATGGAAAATGTGTCCATCATTCAGTTTTGTTGGTTTTGTTACAGTACTGTAAAAGGTTAAAATAAAAGTTTGAAACTCATTTGTTGGAATTGTCTGTTATACCTGTGGGACAAGTTTCTGAAAGAAACATTTCATAACACAGCTGGCAGATCTGGATGGCTAATAATGAAACTGAGCAGTGGAGAGGTACTGAAGTGAGATTTGGTCACGACCCCTCACTGCAGCAGAGGTTCTGAATACTAACTTGCTGGATGTTGCAGACAACGGTATGTATTGAACATCTGAAATACAAATTTAAGGAAAATAAATGCATATTAAGCTGATACGTTTTACATATCTTAAACTTTTCAGACTGCACACTTGACCTCAGACACAATCTGTCCATGCCATGCGAGCAAAAGCAACCATCTAGCCGCTAGTGATGAGTGTTCTATTGTGCGTGTATGAATTCGTTTGAATATTACACGAAAACTACTGCACATTAGTTTGTGGTTCGACGTTTTAACTAAAACGTGTAGAAGCTACAATCACACCTGCCTCCCTGTCACATGACTGATTAAACCGGAATTTGGCTACCGGCTTCCGGGACCGCCCATTTCGTCCGACTGCGGACTGAAGGAGAGAAAGGTAAATGTTATGATTTCCATCTATACTATTTGCTCATTCTGTATTGTGTGAGACAGAAATTGACAATCGGCATTCATCCGCGCTTTTAAAATTGAAATGAAACCCAGTAGATCGATATATGGGGGCTTGAGCTGTGTCTCCACTCCCAGACTGTGATTTGTCCTGTTAGCCCAACCAACCCCCCCACCCCTACGAGGTGATAAACATTAGCCTACGAAAGAGAATTGACGAAGGCAGGAGATTTGACATACCGAATTAAAAACATCCGTTTGAATCCCTTTATTAACTAGCTAATACTATTCTAAACGTGTATAGCTAATTAATTGTAAGCAGTTTTATACTATGCAGCTAGCTCTAACGTTTATGAGAAGTGTGACAATTTGCTCGGTTTGTGGTGAATAATTGCTTGTTTTCCGTAGCAACTTTTGACACATCTGTCCTTTTACTTTATTCTTGAGAAATGGACATGAAACCCAATCGTCCCTTACAAAAAAAAGATTGCCGTTTTGAACGTGCAGTAACTGCAGCCGACTGTTATTTTGGACGCAGTATTTGCAGCATGCTGCACTCTGTGACTGCTATCTTGTTTCGGAAGGGTGGTAAAATGTTATAGTTGAAGTACCGGTAGTTAGTTGGTCGAGGAGGCATCATTTTGTCGCCTTCCCAGTCTGCACGTCTGTGTTGTAACGAGTTAACTAACACTGGTTATGTGGTGCTTCCAAGACAACTGGGAATTCGGTGAAAAAAAAGAGGTCAAATGATTATCGACATTCAAAACTATTTGTCCAGTCGGTCGTTTTTATCAGGTAGTCAGGAGAAATCTCCGACTTCAGTGTAATCAAGACAACTAGATATTCGGGGAGAAGAACGACCCACTGGACAAATCGAGTAACCAGCTGTTTTGAACGCGGCATATTTATTTTTTTACGTTTTATTTAACTAGGCAAGTCAGTTAAGAACAAATTCTTATTTACAATTACGGACTATCTGGGAACAGTGGGTTAACTGCCTTGTTCAGGGGCAGAACAACAGTTTTACCTTGTCAGCTCGGGAATTCGAACCAGCAACCTTTCGGTTACTGGCCAAAAGCTCCAACCACAAGGCTACCTGCCGCCCAACATATTTAACTGTGGCGTTTGTAATTTGACAGAGGGATATATTGTGGGATCTCCGTTTACTGAGAATACATATTGCTGATGCATGGGACAATGTGGTAGGATCCACATTGGCAAGTTCGTTTATCCTTGGATCCCATGCGTAATGTTCAGAGGATGACACAGCATATCGAGGATGCTACCCTGCGGGTGAAATGGTACAGATGCTGATCAGTTTCCAGGTGGCAATTGCCAGAGACTGGTTACCATCTTTTTGGTATTTGGGAGACCCCTTGCTTGTTAGCTGAATGCTAAACTCAGTTTTCTTACATATCCACCTCGATGTTAGAGAACGGAGTTGAGCGTTCCTCAGCTACATGCTTGTTAGCCTGCATGTAATTATATGCAGATTGAGCATTGTCCCTTTATGGTTGCTATAAATGTTGAAACATTTGAAAATCAAAACCGATAAGAGAATAGAGGAGTACAAGAAGCCGGCTGCTGTGTGTGCGCATTGGTGCCACACTTGCTGCGCGCGCTAAAGCCGGAGATCCACCCACGTGGTAACTCCAAAGTGGGTTTGGGGGAAAAATGTTTGCCACTAGTTAGCACAGCCTCAAAGTCAGAATTGGCTATATCTTAAATTCTAAAATGTTTTATTTTGTTCTTAATTTAAGGTTAGGCATAACGTCGGGGCGGGAGATAGTCTAGTGGTTAGAGCATTGGACAAGTAATCGAAAGGTTGTTGATTCGAATCCCCGAGCTGACAGAGTAAACATCTTTCGTTCTGTCCCTGAACAAGGCAGTTAACACACTGTTTCTTAGTAGGCCGTCAATGTAAATATGAATTTGTTCTTAACTGACTTGCCGAGTTCAATAAAAATGTAAAAAATTAGTGTGGTTTGGGTAAATTGTAGAAATGGGCGGGGGGGGGGGTTATGACTTTGTGGCTGTGGTAACTAGTGACGACCGAGGAGGCTGTTGGAGCAACATGGCGCCGCACAGCAAAGCAATCCTACACGCCTTATCGTCTCACGTTACCGGAGCTTGTCAGAACTGAGGGTTTGAAAGTTATCCACTATCCGTAGACTGCATGCATGTGGCTAGCAATATTAATGTTTATTGTGTGACAGTCGTCAGGTCTGCCTTGTTTGTTGTCCCGTGAATTTGTATCTATGTATGTTTTGCGGGACTGAAAAATGACCGGTGTATGGCTTCTAATGCTAATGTAGCGTAGGGAATAATACATTTGACATTAGCTCAAATACTTTGTTTGAATGCACAACTATTCTGTCCGCAGGGGTGTCTGGTCTTTCTGTTGTAGTAGCATCTGCATTAGAGAAGCGATTACTGATATACGGCGATTACCGACACGTGAACTTGGCTGAGAACCTCGGCTCAAAATGGATGCCGCTTCAGAGCCAGCTCGTGAGCCTTGAGGAAGCAGGCGAGCCATGATCCCAGATTTACCCCATTATTAATTAGTCCTCTACCAAATGCCTTTCTCTGAGTAGCTTTGGCTCTCATCTTGAATTACAGCTATTGTAAATAACAACAGTAGTGGTGGAATTGTGGTGATAATCAATAACAAATAACTGATGTAGCTTGCCAAGTGTACGGTCATTGACTAGAACCTGCAATGTTCAGAACGTTGTTGATCATAGAAATCTAATATACAGAGGACACTGTCATTGAATTCTGTCCAACAGATGTGAAGTTGTTCTTTATCACATTTCAATTTGAAATGCTCTCTGGGGTGGGATCTGGCAGATGGGTAGTGATTGGAATGGAATTTCTTTTTAGAGCATGACACACCACAATACTTTAGAAACAATTGGCCCCTGATGTCCCCTGTAAGGCTTGTTATATTAAGCTATGGGTTACATATAAACATTATTTGGCAGTAGCTACACGTGCAGTCTTGGCAGGTGTTTTTTCCCCCTTCCTTTCCACCACAGAAATGCATTACTTTTTTGGCACTGCCATTGTCCCATTGACCTGGCTGGTACTGTTCAGTTACCTCGCTTTCGAGTTGAACAGATATTTCAGAGGTCATCACATCTAGTGTGTTTGTGCATGGCCATCCAGGCAGTACAGTGCTTTTAAGGCCGACTGTCGGGTAGGCTATGTTTATATGTGAACAATGTCTGAGAATCAGAGGCTATCAATTCAAACGTTACGAACATGACATGTAGATGCCACTGTTTAATCATTCCCTTCAGCACTCTTTTTTGTTTGAGACTGCATAACAAACACTAAACTTCCCATGATACTACCATTCACACAGACTAACACCTCAAATAATCCACTAGTACATAGGTAAACACAACTTTCTGCTTTGTTATGGCGACAGCCTGTGTCTTAGGCGTCTGTGCTCCCACCCACACTAGGTCATGGGGTCCGTTTTGGGATTATGCATCGGCCTCTGTTGCATTGGTGGTTGAAAATGAACGTCCCCGCCCCACACATACACATTCATCACCCTCTGCTGCCTGTCAGGCCAGCTGGATGACTGGAACTGGTGGGTGTGGTCTCGGCTGGGTTTCACACATCCCCCTCCCTTCAAACCCTTCTCCCTTGGGCTATCCTGCCTGGTCAGGTCTGCACTGCAGCACTATTGCTGCGGGAGTAGGATATATACTGATTTGATTTAGTATGCACACAGGTAATGCTGTTGGAATAGGAGGTGATTGAGATATATGGCCATGACTGTTTGCTCATCAAGGAACTCCACTGAATCCTTCATGTATGTGAAGTGCTCCCTCATCCTTCCAGAGGGAACAATTTAGGCTTCAGCTATAGGGTGTGGCCAAAAACATAGGGCTCTTCCCCTCAGGGTGAATCAGTTTTTCATTAGCTGTCTTGCTGTCAGTTTGAGTGCTTCAGGGTGAGCACAGGGAGACCCTCCAAAAGGCTCTACACAGTCTACGCAAACTAAGGCGATGGAGGTCCGTTTGCATCACTACGTAGTTCTATGTACATTTGTGCGGCTGAATTTTTGGAACTTGACTCAAACTGACCCTTGTTGTCTTCTTTTGCGTAGACTGGAGAGACCTTTTTAGCTCCGGAGTGTCAACTCAGCACCAACTCACTCTCTGTCTCTGACCTTAACCAACCACAACCTCTCATTGCCATTTCCTTTCTAACTCCCCCACCGGTCTGAGGGTGTAGTAGTTCTAGTGGAAAATGTCTATTTCAACATTTCTTTAAGTTTGCTGTTCCACCTGTCCATTTGAAAGGTGCTGGGTTTGTTTTGTGTGCTTTTCTTCTCTGTCTTGTAGTCAGTGTTTATTTTGGCTTCTTTCACCTGCCAGAAGTGTAATTTCCCTTAGAAAATACTGACTCAGAATGACTCAGGGCTTTTCCCAACTGCTCTTTGTGTGTGGCTGAGACGGAGAGAGGGTGTGTGTCTACTGTTAATTCAAGAGTGAATGGCCGCTAGATGAAACCCACCATATTCTATTGGGACAATAATAGTGATGCGGCGGAAAAAAAGTTATATATTGCAATATTATTTTGGATGATATTATATTGATACTTTGACACCAAGTATGGATTTTTAAAGCAATTAAATGCTAGATAGCTAAAACTGCCAGGGGTTTTTATGCACAGAAAAGTCTTGGGTGGGTCTCCTATGTCTAAACCGTTACAAAATAAATAATAATAATCGTGTCCATGCGTATACGGAACATATTCAGACCCCTTCCCCTTTTCCACATTTTGTTACGTTATTCTAATTTAAAAATGTATTAAATAAATAAAAAATCCTCATCAACCCACACACAATAACCCATAAAGGCAAAGCGAAAAATGTTTTTCAGATCTTTTTTTTTTTAACGGATACCTCATTTACCGAAGTATTCAGAGCCTTTGGTATGAGACTGGAAATTGAGCTCCTGTTTCCATTGATCATCCATGATGTTTCTACAACTTGATTGGAGTCCACCTGTGGTATATTCAGTTGATGGCACATGATTTGGAAAGGCAAACACCTGTCAAAATACGGTCCCACGGTTTGACAGTGCATGTCAGAGCAAAAACCAAGCCATGAGTTCGTAGAGCTCCGAGACAGGATTGAGAGTCGAGGCACAGATCTGGGGAAGGGTACCAAAACATTTCTGCAGCATTGAAGGTTCTGAAGAACACAGTGGCCATCATTCTTAAATGGAAGAAGTTTGGAACCACCAAGTCTCTTCCTAGAGCTGTCCAAACTGAGTAATCTGGGGAGAAGGGCGTTGTTCAAGGAGGTGACCAAGAACCCAATGGTCCCTCAAACAGGGTTCCTCTTTGGAGATGGGAGAATCTTCCAGAAGTACAACCATCTCTGCAGCACTCCACCAGTCAGGCCTTTATGGTACAGTGGCCAGACGGAAGTCAGTTCTCAGTAAAAGGCACATGACAGCACGCTTGGAGTTTGCCAAAAAGCACCTAAACAAGAAACAAGGTTCTCTGGTCTGATGAAACCAAGATTGAACTCTTTGGCCAGAATGCCAAGCGTCACATCAGAAGGAAACCTGGCACCGTCCCTATGGTGAAGCATGGTGGTGGCAACACCAAGAAAACGATTTAATCGTAGCGTAACAACGTGATAGTCAAGGAGTCTGAATACTTTCCCGAAGGCACTGTGTTCAGTACCAGTCAAGTTTGGACACACCTGCTCATTCAAGGGTTTTCTTTATTTTTACTATTTTCTACATTTTAGGATAATAGTGAATACATCAAAACAATGAAATGACACATTCAAAATATATTTTAATTAGCCATCCCTTGCCTTGATGACAGCATTGCACACCCGTGGCATTCTTTTCCAACAGTCTTGAAGGACATCCCACATATGCTAAGCATTTGTTGGCTGCTTTTCCTTCACTCTGCAGTCTAACTCATCCCAAACCATCTCAATTGGGTTAAAGTCTGGTGATTGTGGAGGCCAGGTCATCTGATGCAGCACTCCATCACTCTTCTTGGCCAAATAGCCCTTAAGCAGCCTGGAGGTGTTTTGGGTCATTGTCCTGTTGAAAATGAAAAAATGTTTTTGTTATGGCGTATTGTGTGTAGATTGATGAGGAAAAATAACAATTTAACACATTTTAGAATAAGGCTGTAATCTAGCAATATGGAAAAGTACTTTCTTAAGGCACTGTGTGTTTACATACATATATACATATCATTTTTCGGGATGGAAAAATGTCTTCAGTTTGAACTTAAATTACTAAAACAAGATTTAAAGTATGTAGAAAAGATAATTGACCTAAAAAACTCAGCAACAACAAAAAACGTCAATTTTTCAGGACCATGTCTTTCAAAGATAATTCGTTAAAATCCAAATAACTTTGTAAAGGGTCTAAACACTGTTTCCCATGCTTGTTCAATGAATTATAAACAAATAATGAATATGCACCCGTGGAATGGTCGTTAAGACACTAACAGCTTACAGACGGTAGGCAATTCATGTCAGTTATGAAAACTTAGGACACTAAAGAGGCCTTTCAACTGACTCTGAAAACACCAAAAGAAAGATGCCCAGGTCCCTGCTCATCTGTGTGAATGTGCCTTAGGCATGCTGCAATGAGACATGAGGACTGCAGATGTGGTCAGGGCAATAAATTGCGAGACTGTATTGCGAGGCGCCTAAGCAGCGCTACAGGGACTCACCACGGACAGCTGTTACACGTGGCAGACCACGTGTAACAACACCTGCACAGGATCGGTACATCTAAAAATCACACTTGGGGGACAGGTACAGGATGGCAACAACAACTGCCTGAGTTACCAGGAACGCACAATCCCTCCACCAGTGCTCAGACTGTCCGCAATAGGCTGAGAGAGGCTGGACTGAGGGCTTGTTGGCCTGTTGTAAGGCAGGTCCTCACCAGACATCACCGGCAACAGCGTCACCTATGGGCACAAACCCACCGTCACTGGACCAGACAGGACTGGCAAAAAGTGCTCTTCGCTGACAAGTCATGTTTTTTTCTCACCAGGGGTGATGGTCGGATTTCCATTTATCGTTTAAAGGAATGAACGTTACAATGAGGCCTGTACTCTGGAGCGGGATCAATTTGGAGGTGGAGAGTCCGTCATGGTCTGAGGCGGTGTGTCACAGCATCATTGGACTGAGCTTGTTGTCATTGCAGGCAATTTCAACGCTGTGCTTTACAGGGAAGACATCCTCCTCCCTCGTGGTACCTGCAGGCACATCCTGACATGACCCTCCAGCATGACAATGCCACCAGCCGTACTGCTCGTTCTGTGCGTGATTTCCTGCAAGACAGGAATGTCAGTGTTCTGCCATTGTCAGTGAAGTGCCCGGATCTCAATCCCATTGAGCACATCTGGGGCCTGTTGGATTGGAGGGTAAGGGCTAGGTTCATTCCCCCAAGATATATCTGGGAACTTGCAGGTGCTTTGGTGGAAGAGTGGGGTAACATCTCACAGCAAGAACTGGCAAATCTGGTGCAGAACATGAGTAGGAGATTACATTTACATTTACATTGAAGTCATTTAGCAGACGCTCTTATCCAGAGCGACTTACAAATTGGTGCATTCACCTTATGACATCCAGTGGAACAGCCACTTTACAATAGTGCATCTAAATCTTTTAAGGGGGGTGAGAAGGATTACTTTATCCTATCCTAGGTATTCCTTAAAGAGGTGGGGTTTCAGGTGTCTCCGGAAGGTGGTGATTGACTCCGCTGTCCTGGCGTCGTGAGGGAGTTTGTTCCACCATTGGGGGCCAGAGCAGCGAACAGTTTTGACTGGGCTGAGCGGGAACTGTACTTCCTCAGTGGTAGGGAGGCGAGCAGGCCAGAGGTGGATGAACGCAGTGCCATTGTTTGGGTGTAGGGCCTGATCAGAGCCTGGAGGTACTGAGGTGCCGTTCCCCTCACAGCTCCGTAGGCAAGCACCATGGTCTTGTAGCGGATGCGAGCTTCAACTGGAAGCCAGTGGAGAGAGCGGAGGAGCGGGGTGACGTGAGAGAACTTGGGAAGGTTGAACACCAGACGGGCTGCGGCGTTCTGGATGAGTTGTAGGGGTTTAATGGCACAGGCAGGGAGCCCAGCCAACAGCGAGTTGCAGTAATCCAGACGGGAGATGACAAGTGCCTGGATTAGGACCTGCGCCGCTTCCTGTGTGAGGCAGGGTCGTACTCTGCGGATGTTGTAGAGCATGAACCTACAGGAACGGGCCACCGCCTTGATGTTAGTTGAGAACGACAGGGTGTTGTCCAGGATCACGCCAAAGTTCTTAGCGCTCTGGGAGGAGGACACAATGGAGTTGTCAACCGTGATGGCGAGATCATGGAACGGGCAGTCCTTCCCCGGGAGGAAGAGCAGCTCAGTCTTGCTGAGGTTCAGCTTGAGGTGGTGATCCGTCATCCACACTGATATGTCTGCCAGACATGCAGAGATGCGATTCGCCACCTGGTCATCAGAAGGGGGAAAGGAGAAGATTAATTGTGTGTCGTCTGTATAGCAATGATAGGAGAGACCATGTGAGGTTATGACAGAGCCAAGTGACTTGGTGTATAGCGAGAATAGGAGAGGGCCTAGAACAGAGCCCTGGGGGACACCAGTGGTGAGAGCGCGTGGTGAGGAGACAGATTCTCGCCACGCCACCTGGTAGGAGCGACCTGTCAGATAGGACGCAATCCAAGCGTGGGCCGCGCCGGAGATGCCCAACTCGGAGAGGGTGGAGAGGAGGATCTGATGGTTCACAGTATCGAAGGCAGCCGATAGGTCTAGAAGGATGAGAGCAGAGGAGAGAGAGTTAGCTTTAGCAGTGCGGAGCGCCTCCGTGATACAGAGAAGAGCAGTCTCAGTTGAATGACTAGTCTTGAAACCTGACTGATTTGGATCAAGAAGGTCATTCTGAGAGAAATAGCGGGAGAGCTGGCCAAGGACGGCACGTTCAAGAGTTTTGGAGAGAAAAGAAAGAAGGGATACTGGTCTGTAGTTGTTGACATCGGAGGGATCGAGTGTAGGTTTTTTCAGAAGGGGTGCAACTCTCGCTCTCTTGAAGACGGAAGGGACGTAGCCAGCGGTCAGGGATGAGTTGATGAGCGAGGTGAGGTAAGGGAGAAGGTCTCCGGAAATGGTCTGGAGCAGACATATAGTGAGCAATAGGTATGTTTGGAACATCAAATCGCAGTATTGAATCGCACTAACCTACATATAGGATTGTGAAATCGTATTGTGATGTCCCTGACAATATGCCTGTCTCATGGGGAATAGAATTGTATCCCCTGTGTACCAAACCATTGTCTCTGTCATCTCAGTTATGAATCCAATCTGACCTCTCTCTCTCTCCCTCTCTCTTTGACAGGGCGATCAGAGGACAGACGACCACCACATTGGCACACCACCGAGCCTTGCTCCCATTCCTGGGACTAAACACGGTTCAAAGTGTGAGTGCTGGTCAACAACGCCTAAACACCATTCTCTCTCTCTCTCTCTCTCTCTCTCTCTCTCTCTGGCTCTCTGGCTCTCTGGCTCTCTGGCTCTCTGGCTCTCTGGCTCTCTGGCTCTGGCTCTCTGGCTCTCTGGCTCTCTCTCTCTCTCTCTCTCTCTCTCTTTCTCTTCTCTCTCTTCTCTCTCTTCTCTCTCTTCTCTCTCTGTGTGTGTGTGTGATTCTCTGTGTGTGTGTGTGTGATTCTCTCTTCACCTCATCCACCCTCTTCCTCCTCTCAGATTTCTGTACAGGTCCGAGTGCGCCCATGCAGAACCACATGAAATGAATAAAGCACCACAGCCTATAACGGGACCCCCCTCTGCCACCCACCCTGCCCCCTCCCCCGGAATCCAACAGGTAATGGGAATCTACTGTTTGTTTTAATTGGGGCTTCAATCTTGTCTCATGGTTGTTTGTCCAATCAGTAACCATATTGTTGATCACTGTCTCTCCCCTCTTTTCCTTTCCCTTTCACAGGCCACCTTCCCTCCTGGACAACCCCCTTCTGTTGTCTTTGCCACCCCACCTCCACAAATGAACACAGCACCACAGCACCGACAGGTTCGCCCTCCGTCACCCCACAGCTTAATTTAGTCCCTAGTACAGTATCTTAATCTATTGGTAGGAATGTAGATCCTGCTTAGGGGTGTTGATACCGTATTACCTCCACAACGGCGGTCAACAGTCATGAAGGCAGTCCAATTCCAAGTGACTGTTTAGTAATTAGGCTTCTCCAAGCTCTGATGCTCCAGATGGTCATTAGTAGCCTACCAAACTTGCTAACTGCATGGTACTCAGTGCTGTAACACTTCATGTTGCGCAACATTTCTATAGGCTGTCCAATTCCATGAGAAAACAGAGTGATGGCCTCTATTAAAAATAGGAGGATCCCATCAGCTTTCAATAGGCTAGGCCTCTCAAATGTATTTCTCAACTTTCCTAATATTAAGCACATGGCTTTTCTTTAAAATAGAAGTATAGCCTACCTGGCTGGCTTGAAAATGTACCACGGGAAAAGCCTCCTCCATTTGCTATTTAAGTGCATCGATTACATGTATCCCCCCCCTGTTTAGAGACGGGTGCATTATAATGGTACTTTATAAATCAAAACAAACTTCTTATATATAATTTGGACTTTTTCGAACCAGAGTTGCGCGCGCACCTCATGTAGCCTAGCCCATTGGTTTATATGTTTTAATAAGGTTTGTATCACAACTAAAGTGGTCAAATAACTTCTTAAAATTAAGCACATTAATCCCTCTTCACAAGTCGTGTAGAGCCTAACTGGCATAAATAAGCAGTGGCTGAGTTAAAGATTTAGTGAATTTTCACCATAAACATACACCTTTATATAATAAAAGCATTACATATGTCATCCCATTTGCGGTAACTTTTGATAATGGTGTTTCCCTCCAATGGAACATTGCTGCGCTTATAATGTGAAGAAATAGCCTAATAGTTTATCAACATTTTTAAGCTACATTCTGAAATGTTGTCAGCCTCATTCCGTAAAAAATATATATATTTGACGCTAGGGGTTGTATTAATTTGGGATCTATTGCATACCACAACTGTCCCAGACTTATTTATTTTTCGCACAGAATAGAAAAGGTCAACTTTTGTACTATGGGGGATATTAGATTGACATAGGCTCGTGCTTTTGCTGTTTGTTAGGCCTACTCATCTTGTTGACTGACAAGAAGTAAATGTGGACAGTTCTTCCAATATCTTTAATATGTACCTCGGAATTGCAGAAGGATGCGTGCAGTTGCGTCCCTGATGTGTCTGTCTTCACTTGTAACCTGTGAGAAAGACCCGATCACGTGCTGGAGAGCCATGTGAGTGAGAGGTGCTTCGGAGCATGCAGCACTCAGGGAGAAGTGAATTATCATTATTATATTTAGCCCAAGGGCACAATGGCCACTGGCCGCAAAAGGCATAGATTTTTGTAGAGAGCATTACATCTACACAAAGGCCGAGAAATTCGAGACATTATCAATTGCTTGTCAAATTGTGAATGAGAGACTGATGAGGTGTGTACAGCCTGCACAAAAAAACAAAGCAGAGCTCATGCCTTTTCACGTGACCTTTTTTCAAATCATCATTAGTCGCATCATGCAGCCAATGTATTAATAATCTAAACATATAGCCCAACGTTTGTAGAACTAAAGGTACATAAATAACTAAATGAAGCATATAGGAGGACCTATTTCTTTGTTAAACACTCAACACAAATCTTTTGGAGAAAATAGCCTTTATTTTATTCAGCTTTGTTCAATTGTGTTCTTCATACTATATAATAATGCCATGGAATTCTAAGTAAATCTTGTCTGCTAAATGAACTAGTGCAGCCCACAGCCATATGACATATCCAGATCAGGACCTAATATAAGGACAACTCAGAATATGCTATTCTATTCTTCTGAAATGGACACATTTTCTTCATCATGTTTCTTTAGACCTGTCTTAAATAAATCATGGGTGTATTTTGAAGGTGAGGGCTATATTACATGGATTTATTCTGAAGGTGAGGGCTATATTCTCATTCTTTCCTCTTGATACCATCTCTTACTGTTTAGTGTTCAGTGAGTGTACGTTCCACACTCCAACCTGTCATTGTTACTGCTAGAAGGCAAAATCATTCTCTCAGATGAGACCTGTATAGTGTTCTGAATCCTCTTGTTGAGCCCTTCTCCATGCCTGCCTATCTCTCACTCTGTGTGTTTGTGTGTGTCTATGGAGGAGGGTTGTAATCTGCTGCTCTCCAGCTGGTGTCCTATTAACCTCTGACCTGTGACCTGTCTTGCTCTCCTTTTCTAGTTTGCCCCCGGGCACCGTGCTTTACACCAACAGGTACTAACAGCCTAACCAGGGACTTGGGTGGGCTGGGTTGAAATAGGGGCAGTGTAGAGTTCTCTCTATACTTGCATTTCTAAACTGTTTTTGAGCACTGAATGTTGTAAAACCTACACATGTTTATTTTGGTAGGCTAAGAGATTGAATCTGCTGTAGAATCCTATTCCAAAAGTATTCTGGGATCCCTTATTCATTGGGAACTTGTCATGTTCACACACCAGGATTTCCCTTAGCGGGTAATTATTGGCTTTTGTCCGATTTACATATTAATTGTAAAAATAAATAAATAAGCGTATAAATTAAATTGGCTCCAGACAAAAGAAATAAGTGCGAAATAATGCTTTTTAGGCTATTCATTGATGGAAATACATTTGACTGCTCATGCTTATCGGTTTGTAGGCTAATTTGCAAAATTTAGGGGAATTAAATTGGCCTGTGTGTACATTATATTCATTATGTATCTTGTTTATTACACGCATACAGATACAGAGCCTTTGAGTAGAAAAATCATCTGTCGAACAGCACAAGAGCTGCTGCTGCAGCATCTTGTGGTGCTTTCAAGACAACTAGGAATTCTGGAAAAATACAAGGCCAAATCATGATGTCAGCGATTTTCAGGTCGGAAAGTCGGAGCTCTAGAAAGAGGCCTGAGTTGGATGACTGTTCAAAACTATTTTTTTATCCCCCCAGTTGTCTTGAACACACTGATGTCAGAGATTTCCGCGTTCCAAGTTGTTTTGAAGGCGGCATCAAACTGCAACATAAGGCAGACTTCAGCAGCGCGTCACACACCACTTTGCAATGAGCTGGAGGCAACTTGCTTTTTGAAGACATATACTTCATTGTTTGAAACCTAAACGTTTTAATACATACACTGAACAAAAATATAACATGAAACCATTTCAAAGATTTAATTGAGTTAGAGTTCATATAAGGAAATCAGTTAGGCCCTAATCTATGAGTTTGGTCACAGATACCTTAACATTTAAACAATAAATAAAAGTATGGATGGGGATCAGAAAGCCAGTCACTATCTGGTATGGATCTCGACACGGTATCTCTGTGCATTTAAAATTGCCATCAATAAAATGCAATCGTGTAAATTGTCCGTAACTTATGCCTGCCCATACCTTAACCCCACCGCCACCATGTTCACAACATTGACATCAGCAAACCGCTTGCCCACCCGACGCCATACACGCTGCCTGCCATCTGCCCGGTACATTTGAAACCGGGATTCATCTGTGATGAGCACACTTCTCAAGCATGCAAGTGGCCATCGAAGGTGAGCATTTGCCCACTGAAGTCGGTTACGACGCCAAACTGCAGTCAGGTCAAGACCCTGGTGAGGACAACAAGCACACAGATGAGCTTCCCTGAGATGGTTTCTGACAGTTTGTGCAGAAATTCTTTGGTTTGCTCAAAGCCACAGTTTCATCAGCTGTCCGGGTGGCTTATCTCAGATGATCCCGCAGATGAAGAAGCCAGATGCGGAGATGCTGGACTGGCGTGGTTACACGTGGTCTGCGGTTGTGAGGCCGGTTGGACATCATTTCTCTAAAACGAAGTTGGTTGCGGCTTATGGTAGAGAAATGAACATTCAATCCTCTGGCAACAGCTTTGGTGGACATTGCTGCAGTCAGCATGCCAATTGCAGGCTCCCTCAACTTGAGACATCTGTGGTATTGTTGTGACAACTGCACATGTTAGTGGCCTTTTATTGTCCCCAGCACAAGATGTACCTGTGTAATGATCATGCTGTTTAATCAGCTTCTTGATATTCCTCACCTGTCTGGTGGATGGATTGTTTTGGTAAAGGAAAAATGCTCACATCTCTCTATTTCAGCTCATGAAACATGGGACCACACTTGACATATTGCGTTTATATTTTAGTTCTGTACATTGAGGCATTTCTTACCTTGCTTCAAAGTAGCCTATTAGATCTCCTCTCTTTTTGACATGTTCATTTTTGTCACTTGAAAGTGCTCGCATGTGTTGTGCCCTTTTGACAACTATCGTTTCTGGTTCATTCCCGACTGCATTGTGTGCATATCTGCGCTTATAATGTGAAGAAATAATATTTGATCAACATTTTAAACTAGAAGTTCTGATCTGTTGCCTCATACTCTTTGCTTTCTGTTTTAATTTTTTTAATGTAGCCTTTTTATATAGCCTACTAGTTGTATTAGTCTGTTTGGAATAGACTATTTCTCAACAAGCTGACCAATAAAATAAGTAGCAAACCTTTCTACTCTTGATTGACAGACTAGTGATTTTGCTGTTTGTTACTCTTCTTGCTGGCTGAGGAAAAGACAGTTATTCTAACATGTTTAAAGTGCACATCAGAATTCAGTAAGAAGGACCGTACATTGTTCCATTCTCCACTTGCATGTTCTGTTCATATGAATTACCATATACTAAATGTGATTTTTGTCATTCTGAGCATAGTGGGTGGATGCCCTAATCAGGTTATGCACCCAATGTATATTGGTCTGGTAAAAAAAGCCAAATGTCCGGCGCCATATTTTCCTAACGGAAACGCTGACACACACACACACCGACTCAGTGTTCTATGTTAACTTTGCGCATGGACACGCTTACTCACACACCTGCATTTTTAAAGGACTAGGGATGCATTCTGCTTGTTAGTTCACTACTGTGGGGATAGGTTCTCTGCTTTCTATCAACTGACTGCTGCTCTCTCATTCTCTCCCCCCTCTCTCATTCTCTCTCATTCTCATTCCCTCTCCCCCTTTCTCATTCCCTCTCCCCCTTTCTCATTCCCTCTCCCCTTTCTCATTCCCTCTCCCCCTTTCTCATTCCCTCTCCCCCTTTCTCATTCCCTCTCCCCCTTTCTCATTCCCTCTCCCCCTTTCTCATTCCCTCTCCCCCTTTCTCATTCCCTCTCCCCCTTTCTCATTCCCTCTCCCCCTTTCTCATTCCCTCTCCCCCTTTCTCATTCCCTCTCCCCTTTCTCATTCCCTCTCCCCTTTCTCATTCCCTCTCCCCCTTTCTCATTCCCTCTCCCCTTTCTCATTCCCTCTCCCCCTTTCTCATTCCCTCTCCCCCTTTCTCATTCCCTCTCCCCCTTTCTCATTCCCTCTCCCCCTTTCTCATTCCCTCCCCCGCTTTCTCATTCTTCCCCCTCTCATTCCCTCATCTCATTCCCTCTCCCCCTTTCTCATTCCCTCTCCCCCTCTCATTCCCTCTCCCCCTTTCCCTCTCCCTCTCCCCTCATTCCCTCTCCCCTTTTCTCATTCCCTCTCCCCTTTCTCATTCCCTCTCCCCTTTCTCATTCCCTCTCCCCCTTTCTCATTCCCTCTCCCCCTTTCTCATTCCCTCTCCCCTTCTCATTCCCTCTCCCCTTTCTCATTCCCTCTCTTTCATTCCCTCTCCCCACTTTCTCTTCCCTCTCCCCACTCTCATTCCCTCTCCCCTTTCTCATTCCCTCTCCCTTTCTCATTCCCTCTCCCCTTTCTCATTCCCTCTCCCCCTTTCTCTTCCCCTCTCCCCCTTTCTCTTTCCCTCTCCCATCTCATTCCCTCCCCCCTTCATTCCCTCTCCCCTTTCTCTTTCCCTCTCCCCACTCTCTTCCCTCTCCCCTCTCTCATTCCCTCTCCCCTCATTCCCATTCCCTCTCCCCCTTTCTCATTCCCTCTCCCCGCTCTCATTCCCTCTCCCCTTTCATTCCCTCTCCCCCTTCTCATTCCCTCTCCCCTTCTCATTCCCTCTCCCCCTCATTCCCTCTCCCCCTCTCATTCCCCCCCTCCCTTTCCCTCTCCCCACTCTCATTCCCTCTCCCCTTTCTCATTCCCTCTCCCCACTTTCTCATTCCCTCATTCTCTCCCCCTCTTCCCCCCTCTTTCCCTCTCCCCGCTCTCATTCCTCTCCCCTTTCTCATTCCCTCTCCCCGCTTTCTCATTCCTCTCTCCTTTCTCATTCCCTCTCTATTCCTTTTCTCTCCGCCCTCATTCCCTCTCCCCGCTTCCTCTCCAACTCTCATTCCTCTCTCCCTCTCCCGCTCTCATTCCCTCCCCTCTTCCTCCCCTCATTTCCCTCTCCCGCTCTCATTCCCTCTCCCCGCTCTCATTCCCTCTCCCCGCTCTCATTCCCTCTCCCCGCTCTCATTCTCATTCCCTCTCTCTCCCCCCTCTCTCTCTCATTCCCTCTCCCCGCTCTCATTCCCTCTCCCCACTCTCTCATTCCCTCTCCCCGCTCTCATTCCCTCTCCCGCTCTCATTCCCTCTCCCCGCTCTCATTCCCTCTCCCCTCATTTCTCTCATTCCCTCTCTCTCCCCCCTCTTTCCCTCTCTCATTCCCTCTCTCCCCGCTCTCATCTCGATCCCTCTCCCCGCTCTCATTCCCTCCTCTCCCGCTCTCATTTTCCTCTCCCCTTCATTCCTCTCCCATTCTCATTCCCTCTTCCCCTCCTCTTCTCATTCCCTCTCCCCGCTCTCATTCCCTATTCGCTCTCATTCCCTCTCCCCTCTCCCCCTCTCTTCCCTCTCCCCTCTCTCATTCCCTCTCCTCTTTCTTCCCTCTCCCCGCTCTCATTCCCTCTCCCCGCTCTTTCTCATTCTCTCTCTTTCCCCCTCTCTCATTCCCTCTTCCCTTCCCCGCTCCCCTCTCCCCCCTCTTCCCTTCTCTCTCCCTCATTCCTCATTCCCTCTTCCTCTCGCTCTCATTCCCTCTCCCCGCTCTCATTCCCCTCTCCCCCTTCCCGCTCTCTTCATTCCCTCTCCCATTCCTTTCCCCCATTCTCTCATTCCCTCTTCCCTCTCCCCCTTCATTCCCTCTCCCCCTCTCTCTCATTCCCTCTTCTCCCTCTTCTCTCCCTCTCCTCTCTCATTCCCTCTCCCCCTCATTCTCTCCCCCTCTTTTCCCTCTCCCCTCTTTCTCATTCCCTCTCCCCTCATTCTCTCTTTCCCTCTCCCCCTCTTTCTCTATTCCCTCCCTCTCCCCGCTCTCATTCCCTCTCCCCTCTCTCATTCCCTCTCCCCCCTCTCTCATTTCCCTCTCCCCCTCTCATTCCCTCTCCCCCTCATTCTCTCCCCCTCTCTCATTCCCTCTCCCCTCATTCTCTCCCCCCTCTCCCCTCTTTCCCTCTCCCCCTCTCTCATTCCCTCTCCCGCTCTCATTCCCTCTCCCCGCTCTCATTCCCTCTCCCCGCTCTCATTCCCTCTCCCCCTCTCATTCCCTCTCCCCCTCTCTCATTCCCTCTCCCCTCATTCTCTCATTCCCTCTTCTCTCCCCTCATTCTCTCTCCCTCATTCTCTCCCCCTCATTCTCTCCCCCTCTCATTCCCTCTCCCCGCTCTCATTCCCTCTCCCCGCTCTCATTCCCTCTCCCCCTCTCATTCTCTCATTCCCTCTCCCCGCTCTCATTCCCTCTCCCCCTCTCCCCCCTCTTTCCCTCTCCCCCACTCTCATTCCCTCTCCCCGCTCTCATTCCCTCTCCCCGCTCTCATTCCCTCTCCCCGCTCTCATTCCCTCTCCGCTCTCATTCCCTCTCTCCCCTCTCATTCCCTCTCCCCGCTCTCATTCCCTCTCCCCCTCATTCCCTCTCCTCTCATTCCCTCTCCCCCTCATTCCCTTCCCTCTTTCCCCTCCCCACTCATTCCCTCTCCCCGCTCTCATTCCCTCTCCCCGCTCTCATTCCCTCTCCCCTCTCTCATTCCCTCTCCCCCTCTCTCATTCCCTCTCCCCTCATTCCTCTCCCCCTCATTCTCTCCCCTCATTCTCTCCCCCTCTTCTCTCCCCCTCATTCTCTCCCCTCATTCTCTCCCCCTCTTTCCCTCTCCCCACTCTCATTCCCTCTCCCCGCTCTCATTTCCCTCTCCCCTCATTCTCTCATTCCTCTCCCCTCTCTCATTCCCTCTCCCCTCTCTCATTCCCTCTCCCCTCTCTCATTCCCTCTCCCTCTCTCATTCCCTCTCCCCCTCATTCTCTCCCCTCATTCTCTCCCCCTCATTCTCTCCCCTCATTCTCTCCCCCTCATTCTCTCCCCCCTCTTTCCCTCTCCCCGCTCTCATTCCCTCTCCCCGCTCTCATTCCCTCTCCCCGCTCTCATTCCCTCTCCCCCTCTCCCCCCCTCTTTCCCTCTCCCCCCTCTCATTCCCTCTCCCGCTCTCATTCCCTCCCTCCCGCTCTCATTCCCTCTCCCCGCTCTCATTCCCTCTCCCCCTCTCTCATTCCCTCTCCCCTCTCTCATTCCCTCTCCCCCCCTCTCCCCGCTCTCATTCCCTCTCCCCCTCATTCTCTCCCCTCTCTCTCATTCCCTCTCCCCCTCATTCTCTCCCCCCCCTCATTCCCTCTCCCCACTCTCATTCCCTCTCCCCGCTCTCATTCCCTCTCCCGCTCTCATTCCCTCTCCCGCTCTCATTCCCTCTCCCCGCTCTCATTCCCTCTCCCTCGCTCTCATTCCCTCTCCCCCTCATTCTCTCTCATTCCCTCTCCCCTCCTCTCATTCCCTCTCCCCTCTCATTCTCCCCCCTCTTTTCCCTCTCCCCACTCTCATTCCCTCTCCCCCTCTCATTCCCTCTCCCCCCTCTCATTCCCTCTCCCCCCTCACTCTCCCCCCCTATTCCCTCTCCCCACTCTCATTCCCTCTCCCGCTCTCATTCCCTCTCCCCGCTCTCATTCCCTCTCCCCACTCTCATTCCCTCTCCCCTCTCCCCCTCATTCTCTCCCCCGCTCTCATTCTCTCTCCCCTCTCTCTCCCCCATCTTTCCCTCTCCCCGCTCTCATTCCCTCTCCCGCTCTCATTCCCTCTCCCCGCTCTCATTCCCTCTCCCCGCTCTCATTCCCTCTCCCCTCTCATTCCCCCTCTCCCCTCTCATTCCCTCTCCCCCTCTCATTCCCTCTCCCTCTCTCATTCCCTCTCCCCGCTCTCATTCCCTCTCCCCGCTCTCATTCCCTCTCCCCCCTCTCATTCCCTCTCCCCGCTCTCATTCCCTCTCCCCGCTCTCATTCCCTCTCCCCTCATTCTCTCCCCTCCCCCCTCTTTCCCTCTCCCCTCTCTTTCCCTCTCCCGCTCTCTTTCCCTCCCCCCACTCTCATTCCCTCTCCCGCTCTCATTCCCTCTCCCCGCTCTCATTCCCTCTCCACTCTCTTTCCCCTCTCCCCCTCTCTTTCCCTCTCCCCCCCTCTTTCCCTCTCCCCGCTCTCATTCCCTCTCCCCGCTCTCATTCCCTCTCCCCGCTCTCATTCCCTCTCCCCGCTCTCATTCCCTCTCCCCGCTCTCATTCCCTCTCCCCGCTCTCATTCCCTCTCCCCGCTCTCATTCCCTCTCCCCCTCTCATTCCCTCTCCCCGCTCTCATTCCCTCTCCCCGCTCTCATTCCCTCTCCCCGCTCTCATTCCCTCTCCCCGCTCTCATTCCCTCTCCCCGCTCTCATTCCCTCTCCCCTCATTCTCTCCCCTCCCCCCTCTTTCCCTCTCCCCTCTCTTTCCCTCTCCCACTCTCTTTCCCTCTCCCCACTCTCATTCCCTCTCCCCTCATTCTCTCTCCCCTCCCCCCACTCTTTCCCTCTCCCCACTCTCTTTCCCTCTCCCCACCCTCTCTTTCCCTCTCCCCACTCTCATTCCCTCTCCCCGCTCTCATTCCCTCTCCCCGCTCTCATTCCCTCTCCCGCTCTCATTCCCTCTCCCCTCTCTCATTCCCTCTCCCCCTCTCATTCCCTCTCCCCCTCATTCTCTCCCCCTCATTCTCCCCCCTCTTTCCCTCTCCCCACTCTCATTCCCTCTCCCCGCTCTCATTCCCTCTCCCCGCTCTCATTCCCTCTCCCCTCTCCCCCCTCTTTCCCTCTCCCCCACTCTCATTCCCTCTCCCCGCTCTCATTCCCTCTCCGCTCTCATTCCCTCTCCCCGCTCTCATTCCCTCTCCCACTCTCATTCCCTCTCCCCTCTCTCATTCCCTCTCCCCCGCTCTCATTCCCTCTCCCCCTCATTCTCTCCCCCTCTCTCATTCCCTCTCCCCCTCATTCTCTCCCCCTCTTTTTCCCTCTCCCCACTCTCATTCCCTCTCCCCGCTCTCATTCCCTCTCCCCCTCTCATTTCCCTCTCCCCGCTCTCATTCCCTCTCCCCGCTCTCATTCCCTCTCCCCGCTCTCATTCCCTCTCCCGCTCTCATTCCCTCTCCCCTCTCATTCCCTCTCCCCGCTCTCATTCCCTCCCCCTCATTCTCATTCCCTCTCCCCTCATTCCCTCTCCCCACTCTCATTCCCTCTCCCCCTCTCTCATTCCCTTCCCTCTCATTCCCTCTCCCCACTCTCATTCCCTCTCCCCTTCTCATTCCCTCTCCCCTCCCTCCCCGCTCTCATTCCCTCTCCCCCTCTCATTCCCCATTCCTCTCATTCCCTCTCCCCCTCATTCTCTCCCTCTCCCCCCTCTTTCCCTCTCCCCTCTCATTCCCTCTCCCCGCTCTCATTCCCTCTCCCCGCTCTCATTCCCTCTCCCCGCTCTCATTCCCTCTCCCGCTCTCATTCCCTCTCCCCGCTCTCATTCCCTCTCCCGCTCTCATTCCCTCTCCCCGCTCTCATTCCCTCTCCCCGCTCTCATTCCCTCTCCCCGCTCCTCATTCCCTCTCCCCGCTCTCATTCCCTCTCCCCCTCATTCCCTCTCCCCCTCTCTCATTCCCTCTCCCCACTCTCTCCCCTCTCCCCGCTCTCATTTCCCTCTCCCACTCTCCCCTCTCCCCGCTCTCATTCCTCTCCCCTCTCATTCCTCTCCCCACTCTCATTCCCTCTCCCCCACTCTCTTTCCCTCTCCCCACTCTCCCTTCCCGCTCTCATTCCCTCTCCCCTCTCATTCCCTCTCTCATTCCCTCTCCCGCTCTCATTCCCTCTCCCCACTCTCTTCCCTCTCCCCTCTCATTCCCTCTCTCTTTCCCTCTCTCCCTCATTCCCTCTCCCCCGCTTCCCTCTCCCCACTCTCATTCCCTCTCCCCGCTCATTCCCTTCCCTCTCCCCCTCTCTTTCCCTCTCCCCTCTCTTTCCCTCTCCCCACTCTCTTTCCCTCTCCCCACTCTCATTCCCTCTCCCCCCTCTTTCCCTCTCTCATTCCCTCTCCCCACTCTCATTCCCTCATTCCCTCTCCCCTCTCTCACTCTCCCCCTCTCCCCTCTCATTCCCTCTCCCCGCTCTCATTCCCTCTCCCCTCTCTCATTCCCCCTCTCCCCACTCTCATTCCCTCTCCCCATTCCCTCCCCCCCTCATTCCCTCTCCCCCTCATTCTCTCCCCCTCTCTTCCCCCTCTCCCCACTCTCATTCCCTCTCCCCCACTCTCATTCCCTCTCCCCACTCTCATTCCCTCTCCCCACTCTCATTCTCTCCCCCACTCTCATTCCCTCTCCCCACTCTCATTCCCTCTCATTCACGCGGTGTCTGGGATGTGCTGCTGAAGGGAGGATTCAGGTCACTGCAGGTAACACTTCTCCTCTTTATTTTTCCAGAGGAGTCAGTCTGTCTGTAGTTGGCAGTGTTCGTGCCTGTGGTCCTGCCATTTTTTGGCTTTAGTTTTGCCTAAAGAGAAGCATCAGAATGTAAATGAAGCAACAAAGAACATTCTAGTCTTATTCGGTTTTTAGCAGTTTTGGATTGTGCCTTTATGAATATGCTGTTAGTGTCAGAACAGACTGTTAAAATTGTTGTAGTATTAACTGCCATAAGGAATGGCAAGGGGAAATATAATAGTCCTCTTAACGTTTTAATTGTTGAATGTTCTTTACTAAAGAGGACTTTTCCATAACTTGCTCCTCTCTCCTCCTTCTCCTTCCTCTCCAGCCGTACTACAGCCGGCCCAGCAATGCCCCCCGGGTGCCCCCCAGCAGCACGCCAAGGCCTGTGGCGCCCACACACGTCTACCAGCCGGGCCAACAGATGATGATGATCCCCTCACAGCAGATCCCCTTCCCCAACCAACAGGGCCCTGCCTACTTCATTCCCGGACAGGTAACTTCACCCCGCGCCTTCCACCAGGGTGCTCCATCTATACTAGGCCACTGTCATTCTCTTTACTCAGACATTCACTATACCTTTTGGGACTGTTCCTTTGCACCAGGCAAGCTCAATCAAACGCAGCTATGGTATTTGGAAAGAAAGGAAATGGTTTTTGAAGCCAGGTCTGGTAGCAACTAGCAAGGCAGTCCCCCTCCCCGTCTGTGAGGGAGGCCCCACATGGAGTGGTCTGGTGACCCCCTGGCTCAGGGACAGATTCTGCTGAGTCTGGCCTCCGCTCTATGGAGCCAGTGCTGGGAAAAATACCCCTCCCCTTCCCCAGGCGATCAGCTGACCCTCCAGTCCCTTCCTGATTGTGCAGTGCTTAAAAGCACCACAGAGAGAGACGGATGGCTGTTACTGTGTGTTAGAGGGAGGTAGAGGGGTGCAAGTTAAACCTTGAGAGGTTTTCCTGCCTTGTGTGTGGGACAAAGAAAGGTATAGGTGTGTGTGTTGAATAAGTTAGATCAAATACTAGTTGGCAGGCTGTCTTAGCACCTTTTCCATCCTACTCATTGTTTTGTAGTTGAATTTTAGCTTGCCTGTAATACTCTGGGCTTGGGGAACATTATACAATGTACCTTTTTAGATAATATTTAAACCATTCTGTCATGTCTCTCTCCCTCAGTACCGGTCAACGTACGTGGCCACCCCTCAGCAGTACCCGGTCCCACCGGGCACTCCAGGCTTCTACCCAGGCACCAGCCCAGCTGAATATGGTACATATGGTAAGAGGCTCTGTTTGGGCCTCGCCTGCCGATACCCACCTTTACCCAAAACCACAGGCCTCAGCTTAACACTGCTCTCTCCTGGACACACTGAAAACAGGGATGTCAATTCCTGAGTTTAATTTAAATGTATTTTCAACAGAATTTCAATTGACTAAATTCAAGTGAAATTGAATTCAACCCTGACACACAGGTCACATTCCAAACCTGTTACTTATTTCGGCACCAATAAGTAATTCCCAACAGTGTTGTTCCAGGACTTCCCTGTTCATTTTGTCGGGTAACGAAGGCCTCTGGGCTGGTGATGCAGAGTATGAGTGCCCTCTAGTGGTATGTGTTTGCCAGTACAGGGGCTATAGAAAGCTCACTGGTTGTCCTGAAAACAAGCTTGGTGACCCTGCTCACAAGTCTGTGTGCTATGTAGTGGCTTGGTCTGTCTGCACAGTTGAACAGTGACCAGCCATGGGCAGAGCAGTCCGTATATGGAGTCTACTTTAGAAATGTTAAGTCTTGACATGCATTACTCCAACATGGTATACAAGAGAGAGGGGGGAGCTGATGTGTGGTTGCTTGTGTGTGTGTAGATATATTTCTGCATATCAATATTTCTGTGTGTGTGTACTTTGTATAGATCTGGTCAGATGTCAATGTAGAGCTGTTTTTCAACTGCAGACGAGAAATCTTTCTTCCTTCTGAGCTAAAACATTTAGAGGAGTGAGCACATTTTCTGAAATTTTCCCTTGTGCTGCCAGTCTAATAGACTTAGCTTGTGTGCTTATGTTAGTCACATGCTTGCTCAATGCCTACAAAGGTACTGACTCATGTTCTCTCATACTGTACTCGCACCTGGCTAACACATGCACCGTCACACACATGCACCAGTCTCCCACTAACATTGACTCCCTTTTTGTTTGGGCCTCTGCAACCATGGAAAGACAGACAAACGTGCACAGAGCCTCTGCCTGTATGCGTGTGTGTTTTGAGACCGGGGCAGGAATGTATTTGAGTCTGCTCCAGTAGGAAGGGAAGTTAGTGTGACCTCAGGCTCAGCTCACTGGTGGTGCTTCCAGTTTTGGCAGCAAATACTAGTCTTGAAGCTGGTGCTCTGGAGGTGTGTGAAACTCAAATATCACCCCCCCAGTCCCTCACAGATTTGTCTTGCTTCCATTATGCTCATTCTCCCATTGGCTGTTTTAAACTACTGTAATTTCTGGACTATAAGCCGCTTCTTTATTCCCACACTTTGAACCTCGCGGTTTATACAATAACGCGGCTAATTTATGGATTTTTCCCGCTTTCACAAGATTCATGGCACCAAAAAACTGAGTACCGTCACATAATGTGACGTAAATCGAGCGCGCTCAAACTTCCATCATTCTGATTACGGTAGTCATTTTGTCACCCTCATCATGGCAAAGACACGGAGAAATGCATATGATGCAGCTTTCAAGTTGAAGGCGATAAATCTGGCTGTTGGAAAAGGAAATAGAGCTGCTGCACGGGAGCTTGGCCTTAATGAGTCGATGATAAGACGTTGGAAAGCAGCGTGAGGAACTGACTCAGTGCAAAAAGACAACAACAGCTTTCAGAGGGAAGAAAAGCAGATGGCCCAAAGTATTTGCAGCCACTCAACATCAGTGTAAATCGTGCATTTAAGGTGGCGCTCCGTGTTCAGTGGGAGGCTTGGATGACAAGTGGGGAGAAATCCTTCACTAAAACGGGCCGCATGCGAAGAGCAACTTATGGTCAAGTCTGCCAGTGGGTCCTGACAGCGTGGAGCATTGTCAAAAAATCCACTATCATCAACGGGTTTCGAAAGGCTGGACTGCTGCGTGTTGAAAGGGCAGCATGTGCTCAGCGGGGTATTTGCCTCCGGATGAAAGTGACGAGCGACAATGAAAACGATCCAACATCGGATGAAGCAATTCTGAGGCTATTCAACTCCGACACCGAAGGAGATGACTTCAGTGGTTTCAGTGCACAGGAGGAGGAAGATAGTGACCAATGATTTTCTTGGTAGGCTACTGTTTCAATTTTTGTTACAAGCCGTGTTTCGTTTAAAGGCTGTGTAAAGTTCATTTGTTTCAATGTACCGGTAGGCACCTGCGGCTTATAGACATGTGCGGCTTATTTATGTACAAAATACATTTTTTAATAATTCAGTGGGTGCGGTTTATAATCAGGTGCGCTTAATAGTCCAGAAATTACGGTACCTGAAAGGACTGGATATGTGTCAGCAGTATGGTGATGGCTCCTCCGGCCTAGCTCTTCAGTAGGCAAAGTGGAACTTCCACTTGACTGTTTTCACCTACACAATCCTTTTGAGATTTTCACACCTGAGGGAGTGGGAACTAGAGGGGAAGATGGAAGCAGATTGAGTACATGTTAGCTGGTGACGGATTGACATTGAAAGGGGCCTAAGTAGTGCGGTAGTGATCATTCCAGAAATGCCACTTCATTTCATCCCTTCAAGCCATCACACTAGATTTGACATGCCCAGTTTATCAAAACAAATTTTATGTCACATGCGCAGAGTACAACAGAATTCACCTTACCGTGAAATGCTTACTTACAAGCCCTTAACCAACAGTGCAGTTCAAGAAATTGTTAGGAAAATATTGACTAAATAAACAAAAAATACTTTTTAATTGTAACACAATAAAATAACAATAACGAGGCTATATACAGGGGTACCGGTACCAAGTCAATGTGCGGGGGTACCGGTACCAAGTCAATGTGCGGGGGTACCGGTACCAAGTCAATGTGCGGGGGTACCGGTACCAAGTCAATGTGCGGGGGTACCGGTACCAAGTCAATGTGCGGGTTAGTCGAGGTCATTTGTACCGTTGAAGTCTGAAGTTTACATACACTTAGGTTGGAGTCATTTAAACTCGTTTTTCAACCACTCCACAAATGTATTGTTAACAAACTAGTTTTGGCAAGTCGGTGAGGACATCTACTTTGTGCATGACACAAGTCATTTTTACAACAATTGTTTACAGACAGATTATTTAACTTATAATTCACTATCACAATTCCAGTGGGTCAGAAGTTTACATACACTAAGTTGACTGTGCCTTTAAACAGCTTGGAAAATTCCAGAAAATGGCTTTAGAAGCTTCTGATAGGCTAATTGACATCATTTGAGTCCATTGGAGGTGTACCTGTGGATGTATTTCAAGGCCTACCTTCAAACTCCCTGCCTCTTTGCTTGACATCATGGGAAAATCAAAAGAAAACATTCAAGAACTCAGGGAAAAAAATGGTATACCTCCACAAGTCTGGTTCATCCTTGGGAGCAATTTCAAAACGCCTGAAGGTACCACGTTCATCTGTACAAACCATAGTACGCAACTATAAACACCATGGGACCACGCAGCCATCACACTGCTCAGGAAGGAGACGCTTTCTGTCTCTTAGAGATTAACGTACTTTGGTGCGAAAAGTGCAAATCAATCCCAGAACAAGAGCAAAGGACCTTGTGAAGATGCTGGAGGAAACAGGTACAAAGGTATCTATATCAACAGTAAAACGAGTCCTATATCGACAACCTGAAAGACCGTTCAGCAAATCAAATTTGATTTGTCACAAACACATGGTTAGCAGATGTTAATGCGAGTGTATCGAAATGCTTGTGCTTCGAGTTCCGACCATGCAGTGATATCTAACAATTTCACAACAACTACCTTAAACACACAAGTGTCAAGGAATGAATAATAATTTGTACATAAAAATATATGAATGAGCAATGGCCGAATGGCATTGGCAAGATGCAGTAGATGGTATAGAGTACAGTATATACATATGAGATGAGTAATGTAGGGTATGTAAACATTATATAAAGTGGCATTGTTTAAAGTGTGTAGTGATACATTTATTGCATCAATGTTTTCATTATTAAAGTTGGTGTATGTTGGCAGCAGCCACTCAATGTTAGTGGTGGCTGTTTAACAGTCTGATGGCCTTGAGATAGAAGCTGTTTTTCAGTCTCTCGGTCCCCGCTTTGATGCACCTGTACTGACCTCGCCTTCTGGATGATAGCGGGGTGAACAGGCAGTGACTCGGGTGGTTGTTGTCCTTGATGATCTTTTTGGCCTTCCTGTGACATCGGGTGGTGTAGGTGTCCTGGAGGGCAAGTAGTTTGCCCCCGGTGATTCATTGTGCAGACCTCACTACCCTCTGGAGAGCCTTATGGTTGTGGGCGGAGCAGTTGCCGTACCACGCGGTGATACAGCCCGACAGGATGCTCTCGATTGTGCATCTGTAGAACTTTGTGAGTGATTTTGGTGACACCCTGAATTTCTTCAGCCTCCTGAGGTAAAATAGGTGCAGCTGCGCCTTCTTCACCACGCTGTCTGTGTGGGTGGACCAATTCAGTTTGTCCGTGATGTTTACTCCGAGGAACTTCAAACTTTCCACCTTGTCCACTACTGTCTCGTCGATGTGGATAGGTGGCTGCTCCCTCTGCTGTTTTTGAAGTCTACGATCATCTACTTTGTTTTGTTGACATTGAGTGTGAGGTTATTTTCCTGACACTACACTCAGAGGGCCCTCACCACCTTCCTGTAGACCGTCTCGTCGTTGTTGGTAATCAAGCCTACCACTGTAGTGTCGTCCGCAAACTTGATGATTGAGTTGGAGTCGTGCATGGCCACACAGTCATGGGTGAACAGGGAGTACAGGAGAGGGCTGAGAACCCACTCTTGTGGGGCGCCAGTGTTGAGGATCAGCGGGGTGGAGATGTTGTTACCTACCCTCACCACCTGGGGTGGCCTGTCAGGAAGTCCAGGACCCGGTTGAGACCCAGGGTCTCGAGCTTAGTGACGAGTTTGGAAGGTACTATGGTGTTAAATGTTGAGCTGTAGTCAATGAACAGCATTCTTACATAGGTATTCCTCTTGTCCAGATGGGTTAGGGCAGTATGACTGCGATTGTGTTGTCCGTGGACCTATTGGGGCGGTAAGCAAATTGGAGTGGGTCTAGGGTGTCAGGTAGGGTGGAGGTGATATCTCAAAGCACTTCATGATGACGGAAGTGAGTGCTACGGGGCGATAGTCATTTAGCTCAGTTACCTTCGCTTTCTTGGGAACAGGAATATTGGTGGCCCTCTTGAAGCATGTGGGGACAGCAGACTGTCATAAGGGTTGATTGAATATGTCTGTAAACACCAGCTGATCTGCAGGCCGTCTGGGCCTGCAGCCCTGCGAGGGTTAAAACGTTTAAATGTTTTACTCACGTTGGGTGCCGTGAAGGAGAGCCCGTAGGTTTTGGTAGCGGACCATGTCAGTGGCACTGTGTTGTCCTCAACGTGAGCAAATAAGTTTTGTTTGTATGGGAGCAAGACATTGTGGTCAGCGACAGGGCTGGTTTTCCTTTTGTAGTCCATGATTGACTGTAGACCCTGCCATATATCTCTTGTGGCTGAGCCGTTGAATTGAGACTCTACTTTGTCTCTATACTGACGCTTAGCTTGTTCGATTGCCTTGCGGAGGGAATAGCTACACTGTTTGTACTCGGTCATGTTTCCGGTCACCTTGCCCTGATTAAAAGCAGTGGTTCGCACTTTCAGTTTTGTGCGAATGCTGCCATCAATCCACGGTTTTGCTGCAGGAGGGACTGATGCACTTCAACAAAATACATGGCATCATGAGGAGGAAAATGATATATATTGGATATATTGAAGCAACATCTCAAGACATCAGCCAGGAAGTTAAAGCTTGGTCACAAATGGGTCTTGCAAATGAACAATGACCCCAAGCATACTTCCAAAGTTGTGGCAAAATGGCTTAATGACAACAAAGTCAAGGTATTGGAGTCGCCATCACAAAGCCCTGACCGCAATCCTGTAGAAAATTTGTGGGCAGAACTGAAAAAGCGTGTGCGAGCAAGGAGGCATACAAACCTGACTCAGTTACACTGTGTCTGTCAGGAGAAATGGGATAAAATTAACCCAATTTATTGTGGGAAGCTTGTGGAAAGAAGAAAAAGCTTGTGCCTGAAACGTTTGACCCAAGTTTAACAATTTAAAGGCAATGCTACCAAATACTAATTGAGTGTATGTAAACATCTGACCCATCTGAAATAAAAGGTGAAATAAATCATTCTCTCTCCTATTATTCTGACATTTCACATTCTTAAAATAAAGTGGTGATCCTAACTGAACCAAGACGGAATCTTTACTTGGATTAAATGTCCGGAATTGTGAAAAACAGATTAAATGTATTTTGCTAAGGTGTATGTAAACTTCTGACTTCAACTGTAGGTAGGGGTAAAGTGACTATGCATAGATAATAAACAGCAGTGTGGAAACAGGGGTGGGGGGCAATTTAAATCGTCCAGGTGGCCATTTGATTAATTGTTCAGCATTCTTACGGCTTTGGAAGGTAGAAGCTGTTAACCTCTCTAGGGTACGTGGGACGCTTGCGTCCCTTCTGGCCAACATCCAGTGAGGTTGCAGAGCGCCAAATTCAATTACAGAAATGCTCATTATAAAAATTCAGAAGACAAAACATTTTACATTAGGTTTAAAGATTAACGTCTTGTTAAGCCAACCGCAGTGTCATATTTCTAAAATGATTTTTGGCGAAAGCATACCTAGCCCAGAACATACCTGTCCCAGTTGACAAATTATTACAAACAGTAACCAGCCAAGCAGAAGCATTACACAACTCAGAAATAGAGAGAAAATGAATCCCTTACCTTTTGATCTTCATATGGTGTTAATCAGAACACATTCATTTACTCAAATGTTCCTTTTGTTCGATGAAGTCTCTTTTTATATCCAAAAATCTCCTTTTTTGTTAGCTCTGTTTTCTTCAGTAATCCACAGGCTCAAACTCAGTCAAAACAATCCAAATTGTAGCCGTAAAGTTCATAGAAACATGTCAAACGATGTTTATATTCAACCCTCAGGTTGATTTTTAGCTTAAATGATCTATAAAATTTCAGCCGGACAATAACGTCGTCAATATAAAAGGTAAACAAGAAATGCACATGCGCCTGAAAAAACTCGGTCACGTTTGGGTCCTCTCGTTCAGACTGGTCTTATTCCCTCATTTATGATAATACAAGCCTGAAACGATTTCTAAAGACTGTTGACATCTAGTGGAAGGCATAGAAACTGCAAATGGAGTCTTAAGTCAATGTATACTGTAATGGCATTGAATAGAAAACCACAAAAAAACTACTTCCTGAATGGATTTTTCTCAGGTTTTCGCCTGCATTATCAGTTCTGTTATACTCACAGACAATATTTTTACAGTTTTGGAAACGTTAGAGTGTTTTCTATCCAAATCTACAAGTTATATGCATATCATATCTTCTCGGGACCAGATGCTAGAATATGCATATAATTGACAGCTTATATGATATATGGCAAATAGAAATCCAAAATGGATGGTGTTAAGAGATAGATCGGAGGGGTTGAATGGAGCTGAAGGGTGGGACTAATAACAACAAGATAACCAATGTAAAACATACAGGGTCTGTAAAATGTATATAGGTTCAGACATTTTGTGAAATAGCACAGTTACGAATAGAACTGGATGGACATCAGAAATGTTGGAATGCCAGGACTAAAATTCTAATAAAATTAAACTATTTGTTAAATAGATTGTGCCTGTAAAATGTGTATAAACTGAAGGTAGAAGCCTAATTGTTATTGTTTATTAGTTTACTCCAATTGGGGGAGGGGTGGTAGGGTTTGCGGGGAATAATAAAGGTATTCTTAGTGTTTGTTTATGTGTTTGTGTGTGTACGAATGTTTCTGTGTATACAGTGGGGCAAAAAAGTATTTAGTCAGCCACCAATTGTGCAAGTTCTCCCACTTAAAAAGATGAGGCCTGTAATTTTCATCATAGGTACACTTCAACTATGACAGACAAAATGAGAAAAAAAAATCTAGAAAATCACATTGTAGATTTTTAATGAATTTATTTGCAAATTATGGTGGAAAATAAAAAACAATTCTCATTTTGTCTGTCATAGTTAAAGTGTACCTATGATGAAAATTACAGGCCTCATCTTTTTAAGTGGGAGAAATTTCACAATTGGTGGCTGACTAAATACTTTGTATGTATGAATGTTTGTGTGTGTACGAATGTTTATGTGGAGAGACCCCCAAAAATATATGGGGGATTGGAAATAATGTAGACAATTACATTGATGGAAGCAACAATCCTTCCGCAATGTTAAAGCTGATCCACCCCCGAGAGAAAATAAATAACAGCACTTACAGTTGACCGGGGCAGTTGAAGCAGGGTAGAAATGTGACGAACTGACTTGTTGGAAAGGTTGCATCCTATGACGGTGCCATTTTAAAAGTCACTGAGCTTTTCATTTAAGGCCATCCTCCTGCCAATGTTTGTCTATGGAGATTGCATGGCGGTGTGCTTGATTTTATACACCTGTAAGCAACTAGTGTATAGGCCGAATCCACTAATTTGAAGGGGTGTCCACATGCTTTGTGTATATTAGTTGGCCGTAATGTATGTAAAGACTAGAGGTTGACTGATTAATCGGAATGGCCAATTAATTAGGGTATTTTTGGGTGCCGATTTGACGATTCCCCCCCTTCCCTTTCCCTTTCTATTATATTTTTTAAAGACCTTTTTAACTAGGCAAGTCAGTTAAGAACACATTCTTATTTTCAATGACGGCCTAGGAAGGGTGGGTTAACTGCCTCGTTCAGGGGCAGAACGGCAGATTTTCACCTTGTCAGCTCTGGGGATCCAATCTTGCAACCTTACAGTTAACTAGTCCAGTGTGATAACGACCTGCCTCTCTCTCGTTGCACTCCACAAGGAGACTGCCTGTTACGCGAATGCAGTAAGCCAAGGCAAGTTGCTAGCTAGCATTAAACTTATCTTATAAAAAAACAATCAATCATAATCACTAGTTAACTACACATGGTTGATGATATTACTAGATATTATCTAGCATGTCCTGCGTTGCATATAATCTGACTGAGCATACAAGCATACAAGTATCTAAGTATCTGACTGACCGGTGGTAGGCAGAAGCAGGCACTTAAACATTCATACAAACAGCACTTTTGTGCGTTTGCCAGCAGCTCTTCGTTGTGCTTCAACCATTGCACTGTTAATGACTTCAAGCCTATCAACTCCCAAGATGAGGCTGGTGTAACCGAAGTGAAATGGCTAGCTAGTTAGCGCGTGCTAATAGCGTTTCAAACGTCACTCGCTCTGAGCCTTCTAGTAGTTGTTCCCCTTGCTATGCATGCTTCGATGGTGGCTGTTGTCGTTGTGTTGCTGCTTCGAGCCCAGGGAGGAGCGAGGAGAGGGACAGAAGCTATACTGTTCCACTGGCAGTACTAAAGTGCCTATAAGAACATCCAATAGTCAAAGGTTAATGAAATACAAATGGTATAGAGGGAAATAGTCCTATAATAACTACAACCTAAAACTTCTTACCTGGGAATAGTGAAGACTCATGTTAAAAGGACCACCAGCTTTCATATGTTCTCATGTTCTGAGCAATGAACTGAAACGTTAGCTTTCTTACATGGCACATATTGCACTTTTACTTTCTTCTCCAACACTTTGTTTTTGCATTATTTAAACCAAATTGAACATGTTTCATTATTTACTTGAGGCTAAATTGATTTTATTGATGTATTATATTAACTTAAAATAAGTGTATATTCAGTATTTTTGTAATTGTCATTATTACAAATAAATGAATAAAATCGTCCGATTAATCGTTATCGGCTTTTTTGGTCCTCCAATAATCGGTATCGGTGTTGAAAAATCATAGTCGGTCGACCTCTAGTAAAGACCACAGCCCAAGTTGTAAATCTGCAGTGGGGCTATTGAGACTTGCTTCACTCTGCTTTAGGTATGATCATCAACCTGTAAAATGTGTGCATGGTCTGTTCATTTTTTAGGATGTTGTATGGTTGTTGCATCTTTATCAGACTCGTCGTAAGGTTGTCATGGTGTGTGTGTCACTCTTTATTCCATAAGTCACATGTCCCGAGGTCAGCCTGACACACAACCCTCTTCACTGGTCATGTGACAAGGAGACGAGAACTTGGTTTCAGCAACACACACACACACTAGAGCCCTGATGAGACAGCAACATGTTTTCTTTTTTTAATTTAACCAGACTTAATTTTTGAGAAAATTGGGTGGAAATACAGTTGGCTTCTGCTTGCATATTTCAGTGTGAATACAATAAGTGTTTGTTTGGGCCCTCTGTTGGTGAACTAGTAGGTTTAGTCTGTGTCGTCAATACAGCCTCCTGGAGGTGGAAGGCATGGTTTGGGTCTGCCAAGTTTTTCCACAGCAGAGCTGTAGTCGTGACAGGAGTAGCAATCAACTGAGCACCGCAGTGGAAAACTGGCATAAGCAGCACATTCTGTAGAGCCATAGAATACATGCTATATACCTCCGATCCATTAGGTGGTACTGGCAACATGATCACGGCTCATGGCCAGGTGAAAAACAGTTTCCTCCTCCCCTCTCAGGCTTTGTGGTGATGAGATACGGGTGGGAGGGGGTTATTTTTAGCCCACAGCTGAGTGATTTACTAACCCCCCACCCCACCTACGTCCTGGGCCCTGACCTAGCTGGAAGCCCAGATCACTTCCTTAAAAATAAAAAAAGAGGTGTGTCTCTCTCCTCTCTCTCTCTTCATGGTGTACAGCTCTCTCCTCTGCATCTCCACACTGCTGACCCCGGGAGACTTGGGCTACTTGTTGAGAGAGAAATAGGGAAGGAGAGACGGAACAAGAGGGAGCGAGGGGGGGATGAAATGGAGAGAGGTCAAATGACGGAGGAGAGTAGTAAAAATACTTAAGCAGTTGAGGGGATAAGTCAGCTGTAGACAGGAGAGGAAGAGGACTTCAGAGACGATACCCTCTTCTCCCCCTTGTGTTCTCTCTCTCACACTCTCAGGATGCCGTTGAGATTGGGGAACTGTGCCTCTAGGATGAGCTCCCAGCAGGCTGAGGGTAAATATGTGATGCGGTCTGGTTACACCGTCTCCTTTAAGCCCACTCTCTCTCCACCCCCCACTGCTCCCCATTCCCTCCCTCTCGTCGTGACTCATATTTCAAGCTCTTATTTACTGGGAGGGGAACTCTCCAAGAAAGTCCTGTTCCCTTTGCTTTCTCTTTTTGTGCATGTTCCCCCTCTCCCTCCCCTCTCGGTGTGGGTTTTGACTAAATTTAGTCAGTGCTCTTCCTGGTCAACAATGCGGACTCTATAATGTGAGTTTGACTGAAATGTGTGCTATTCAGAGGCCACTTCCGTGAGTTTTTGTTCTGTGAGAGAAGAGGGGGATATGTGTGAGTGGGAGGAGACTGGTTCATACTGTCGCTGATGGCCTTGGAAGTTCAGGTCTGGAAAGACCAGGTAAGACTAATGAATTATGGAGTCATGTATTTCTGAAGATGGAGTGTTGGAATTTGGGATCTCTGTGTGAATGTGGAAAAGACTGGGGTGGTTCATGGGTCGATAGTGAGCAGGCTACTCGAGGAGGGAGTGCTGTCATGGTCCTATGGCCTAACTTAATTGCTTCTGGTCCAGGAACAACCCCTAGCCCATAATCCCTAGGCACTTAATATATACAGTGGGGAGAACAAGTTTTTGATACACTACCGATTTTGCAGGTTTTCCTACTTACAAAGCATGCAGAGGTCTGTAATTTTTATCATAGGTACACTCTCACAACTGTGAGAGACTGAATCTAAAACGAAAATCACATTTGTATGCTTTTTAAGAAATTAATTTGCATTTTATTGCATGACATAAGTATTTGATCACCTACCAACCAGTAAGAATTCCGGCTCTCACATACCGGTTAGTTTTTTTTTAAGAAGCCCTCCTGTTCACCACTCATTACCTGTATTAACTGCACCTGTTTGAACTCGTTACCTGTATAAAAGACACCTGTCCACACACTCAATCAAACAGACTCCAACCTCTCCACAATGGCCAAGACCAGAGAGCTGTGTAAGGATATCAGGGATAAAATTGTAGACCCGCACAAGGCTGGGATGGGCTACAGGACAATAGGCAAGCAGCTTGGTGAGAAGGCAACAACTGTTGGCGCAATTATTAGAAAATGGAATTGGTTCAAGATGACGGTCAATCACCCTCGGTTTGGAGCTCCATGCAAGATCTCACCTCGTAGGGCATCAATGATCATGAGGATGGATCAGCCCAGAACTACACGGCAGGACCTGGTCAATGACCTGAAGAGAGCTGGGACCACAGTCTCAAAGAAAACCATTAGTAACACACTACGCCGTCATGGATTAAAATCCCCCTGCTCAAGCCAGCGTATGTCCAGGCCCGTCTGAAGTTTGCCAATGACCATCTGGATGATCCAGAGGAGGAATGGGAGAAGGTCATGTGGTCTGATGAGACAAAAATATAGCTTTTTGGTCTTAACTCCAATTGCCGTGTTTGGAGGAAGAAGGATGAGTACAACCCCAAGAACACCATCCCAACCGTGAAGCATGGAGGTGGAAACATCATTCTTTGGGGATGCTTTTCTGCAAACTGGACAGGACGACTGCGCCATATTGAGGGGAGGATGGATGGGGCCATGTATCGCGAGATCTTGGCCAACAACCTCCCCTCAGTAAGAGCATTGAAGATGGGTCGTGGCTGGGTCTTCCAGAATGACAACGACCCGAAACACACAGCCAGGGCAACTAAGGAGTGGCTCCGTAAGAAGCATCTCAAGGTCCTGGAGTGGCCTAGCCAGACTCCAGACCTGAACCCAATAGAAAATCTTTGGAGGGAGCTGAAAGTCTATATTGCCCAGCGACAGCCCCGAAACCTGAAGGATCTGGAGAAGGTCTCTATGGAGGAGTGGGCCAAAATCCCTGCTGCAGTGTGTGCAAACCTGGTCAAGAACTACAGGAAACGTATGATCTCTGTAATTCAAACAAAGGTTTCTGTACCAAATATTAAGTTCTGCTTTTCTGATGTATCAATTACTTATGTTATGCGATATAATGCAAATGAATGACTTAAAAATCATACAATGTGTTTTTCTGGATTTTTGTTTTAGATTCCGTCTCTCACAGTTGAAATGTACCTATGATAAAAATTACATACCTCTACATGCTTTGTAAGTAGGAAACACTGCCAATTTTGCAGGTTATCAAAAACGTGTTCCCCCCACTGTAGATCTGAAGGGATTGGATGGCTAAACATTGCTCTCTGATAGGCTTGGTAGCATTTTAGCTGTATTTCTTGATGCCAATACATTCCTCTCAAATCTACCCTAGATGCCTAGGGCCTAAGATTTGTCTGTGGACTGTTTTGTTAGACTTTAGTGCGGCTTTTAACATTATCGATCATAGTCTGGTGCTGGAAAAAAGTTGTATCTCTTTCCACCCCCTGCTATATTGAGGATAAAGCGTTACCGGTCTAACAGAACACAGAGGGTGTTCTTCAATGGAAGCCTCTCCAACATAATCCAGGTAGAATCAGGAATTCCCCAGGGCAGCTGTCTAGACCCCATAATTGTTCAATCTTTACTAATGACATGCCACTGGCTGTGTGTCTATATGTGGCAAATCTCTTGATAAACTGGATAACTGAAGGTGTCATAGGCCTAATCCAGATGCAGGTGAATGCATATTCAAGTGTGTGCATGCATTGAGTTATTGTTTTGGCTGATCAGTGGAGTCCATGGTGCTACAGATGACAATCTGTTTTCCTTCCGTTTGGGACTTACGGTGCCTTCAGAAAGTATTCATACCCCTTGACTTATTCCACATTTTGTTGTTATAGCCTGAATTCAAAATAGATTTGCTCACCCATCTACACATAATAATGACAAAAACACTGAAATATCTCATTTACCTAAGTATTCATCAATACTTTGTAGAAGCACCTTTGGCAGCGATTAGAGCTGTGAGTCTTTCTGGATAAGTTGTAAGAGCTTTCCAGACCTGGATTGTGCAACATTTGGTCATTATTTTCTCAATTCTTCAAGATCTTGTCAATTTGGTTGTTGATCGTTGCAAGACAACCAGTTTTAGGTCTTGCCATATATTTAAGTCAGAAGTGTAACTCAGCCACCCTGGAACATTCACTGTCTTTCTTCTCCAGTGTAGATTTGTCGTTGTGTTTTAGGTTATTGTCCCGCTGAAAGGTGAATTCATCTCCCAGTGTCTGGTGGAAAGCAGACTGAAAATAGTTTTCTTCTAGAATTTTGCCTTTGCTTAGCTCCATTCTGTTCCCTTTTTATCCTGGAAAACTCCTGATAACAAGCATACCTATAACATGATGCAGGCACTATTGTGCTTGAAAATATGGAGAGTGGTTCTCAGTAATGTGTTGTATTGGATTTGCCCCAAACATAACACTTTGTTCAGGACAAAAAGTTAATTTCATTGCCACATTTTTTACAGTATTAACCTTGTTGCAAACAGGATGCATGTTTTTGGAATATTTTTTTCTCTAGAGGCATTCCTTTTCACTTATTTGTCAATTAAGATAGTATTGTGGAGTAACTACAATGTTGATCCATCCTCAGTTTTCTATCACAGCTATTAAACTCCTGGTGAAATCCCTGAGCGTTTTCCTTCCTCTCCGGCTACTGAGGTAGGAAGGACGCCAGCATCTTTGTAGTGACTGGGTGTATTGATACACCATCCAAAGTGTGATCAACATGCTCAAAGGGATGTTCAGTATATCATATTTTCATTTTGATCCCTCTACTAATATGTGTCCTTCTTTGTGGTTGAATCTGTATTTGAAATTTACTGCTCGACTGAGGGCCCGTACAATTATCTCTGTGTGCGGTACAGAGATGAGGTAGTCATTCAAAAATCATGTTAAGCACTATTGCAAACGGGAGTGAGTCCATGCAACTTTATTATGTGACTTGTTAAGCAAACGTTTACCTCTGAACATATTTAGGCTTGCCATAACAAAGGGGTTGAATACAACAACAAAAAAATATATAAAAACCTTTATTTATCTAGGCAAATCAGTTTAGAACAAATTCTTATTTACAATGATGGCCAAAACCGGACGATGCTGCGCCAATTGCTGGGCAAATTGTGCGCCGCCATATGGGACTCCCAATCACGGCCGGATGTGATACAGCCTGGATTCGAACCAGGGACACCTCTTGCACTGAGATGCAGTGCCTTAGACCACTGCGCCACTCGGGAGCCTGACTTCTTATTGATTCAGGCCATTTCAGCTTTACATTTTTGTATGAATTTGTTATTTTAAAAAAAAAAAAATTATAGCTAATTTCCACTAACATGGGGTATTGTGTTCAGGCCAGTGTAAAATATATCTCAATTTAATCAATTTTAAATTGAGGGTGTAACACAAAATGTGTAAAAAGTTAATGGGTGTAAATACTTTCTGAAGGCACTGTATATTAGCCTACTGATCAACAACATTTGCATAGAAGCATCACTCCAGCATGTCATGCCTGTATGGAAGGCTCTGGAAGGCTCTGCTGTTAGTTTGAGAATATAAAATAACATTTACAGAGCCTCCGGAAAGTATTCAGACCCCTTGACTTTTTCCACATTTTATGTTACAGCCTTAATCTAAAATGGATTACATTGTCGTCGTCGTCCCCCCATCCATCTACACACAATACCCACAATGACAAAGCAATAACTGTTTTTTAGAAATATTTTAACAATTAAAAACACAGGTGTGCTAAAAACTTGGCACACCTGTGTTTGGGGACTTCTCTGCAGATCCTCTCAACCTCTGTCAGGATGGATGGGGAGCATCTCTGCACAGCTATTTTCAGATCTCTCCAGTGATGTTCGTTCGGGTTCAAGTCCGGGCACTGGTTGGGCCACTCAAGGACATTCAGTCTTGTCCTGAAGCCACTTCTGTGTTGTCTTGGCTGTGTGCTTAGGGCCGTTGTCCTGTTGGAAGGTGAACCTTCGTCCCAGTCGGAGGTCCTGAGCGCTCTGGAGCAGGTTTTCATCAAGGATCTCTCTGTACTTTGCTCCATTCCATCTTTCCCTCAATCCTGACTAGTCTCCCAGTCTCTGCTGCTGAAAAACAAGCTTCACTGTAGGGATGGTGCCAGGTTACCTCCAGACGTGACACTTGGTCACACTTCATGCCAAAGAGTTCAATCTTGGTTTCATCAGACCAGAGAATCTTGTTTCTCGTGGTCTGAGAGTCTTTAGGTGCATTCGTGCTGTCGTGCCTTTTACTGAGGAGTGGCTGGCCGCTTTACCATAAAGGCCTGATTGGTTGAGTGCTGCAGAGATGGTTGTACTTCTGGAATGTTCTCCCATCTCCACAGAGGAACTCTGGAGCTCTGTCAGAGTGACCATTGGGTTCTTGGTCACCTCCCTGACAAAGACCCTTCTCCCCTAATTGCTCAGTTTGACCAGGCGGACAGCTCTAGGAAGAGTCTTGGTGGTTCCAAACTTCTCCATTTAAGAATGGAGGCCCCTCTGTTCTTGGGGACCTTCAATGCTGCATAATTTTTTGTAGCCTTCCCCAGATGTTTCTCCACAATCCTGCCTCAGTGCTCTACGGACAATTCCTTTGACCTCATGGCTTGGTTTTTGCTCTGACATGCACTGCCAACTGTGGGACTTTATATAGACTGGTGTGTGCCTTTCCAAATCATGTCCAATCAATTTAATTTACCACATTGGACTCCAATTAAGTTGTAGAAACATGTCAGAGATGGTGCCGTGCTTTTACACCTGCATTGTTTGCTGTTTGGGGTTTTAGGCTGGGTTTCTGTACAGCACTTTGAGATATCAGCTGATGTACGAAGGGCTATATAAATAAATTTGATTTGATTTGATGTCAAGGATGATCAATGGAAACCGGATGCACCTGAGCTCAATTTCGAGTCTAATAGCAAAGGGTCTGAATACTTATGTAAATAAGTTATTTTGGTTTTATTTTTAACTTAGCAAACATTTCTAAAACCTGTTTTTGCTTTGTGATTATGGGGCATTTAATCCATTTTAGAATAAGGCTGTATCGTAACAAAATGTGGAAAAGGTCTAGGGATCTGAATATTTCCAAAGGCACTGTATTCAAAGCAGCGTTTGGTTTTCGCCAGGCACAATGGGACCCATGTCGTCCAAAAAGTTGACTCAAGTTTGCCTAAAAGCACCTGAATGATCATGAAGTCTCTTGGAAGAATGTTCTATGGACAGATGTTTTCAAAGTGTAACTTTTTGGATGACATAGGTCCCATTTATACCTGGTGAGAACCAAACACTTGCATTCCACAATCCTGTGACAATTTAGGAATGCTTTGCTGCTACAGGACCTGGATGCCTTTCTTTAATAGAAGGAAACATTAATTCTTCTGTGTCAGAGAACTCTACAGGAGAATGTCAGGCGCGCCGTCTGTGATCTGAAGTACACCTGGGTCATACAGCAAGACAATGATCGAAAACTAACAATAAAGCCTACATGAAAATGGCTAAAAAACAACAAATTAGACATTTTGGAATGGCCTAGTCCAGACCTAATCCCTATTGAGATGTTGTGGCAGGACTTGAAACGAGCAGTTCATGCTTGAAAACTCCCAAATATCGCTGAGTTAATACAGGTCTGCATGCAAGAGTGGGCCAAAGGTCCTCCACAGCAATGTGAGAGACAAATCAACAACTACAGCAAGCATTTGGTTGCAGTCATTGCAACTAAAGGTGGCACCACCAGTTATTGGGTGTAAGGGGGCAATTACTTTTTCACTCAGGGGCATTGGGTGTTGTGTAACTTTGTACATGAAATAAATTAAATAAGAAGATAATTGTTTGTTCACTCGGGTGCCCTTTATCTAATATTAAGTTTTGGTTGAAGATCTGATAACATTCAGTGTCATAAATATAAAAAAGTAGAGAAAATTAGAAAGGGGACAAGTACTTTTTCACGGCACTGTATGTGGAGATAGTGCTTTTCTCTGTTTTGTAGTAAAAAAACATAGCGAAAGATAAGTGTTTCCGATGCCTATTCGCAATTGGTCAAAATCACACGAAGCACACCCATGTTGTCATTGGAAACACTTATCTTCCGCTATCTTTTTTACTACAAAACAAAGAAACATGACATTTTCTCCATATGTTGATATTGGGGTGGTGCTGGAAATGTAATTGTACCTTCATTTAACAAATTCTTATTTACAATGACGGCCTAGGAACAGTGGGTTAACTGGTCTAGGAACAGTGGGTTAACTGGTCTAGGAACAGTGGGTTAACTGCCTGTTCAGGGGCAGAACGACAGATTTGTACCTTGTCAGCTCGAGGATTTGAACTTGCAACCTTTCGGTTACTAGTCCAATGCTCTAACCACTAGGCTACGCTGATGAATATAAAGTAGAAAAACTGTGACGTTGCCTTTTTAATTGTGAAATTACTCTAACAATCTGCCGCAGCTGGTGAATTAGTACGGAGGATGTTTTTAAGTGCTTCTCATAGTGGTTAGTACCGCAGCTGTTCTCACAACACATATGCTTGACACTAAACTTTGGCGTTTTGCTGGTGATTTCCAAAAGTGCTGACATTCATGACTACTTGCGTGCTCATTTAAAGTTTGTGGGACAACTCTCTCTCTGTCTTGTCCACAGCAGGGGCATACTACCCGGCCCAACAGCAGTACACGTCCTCCGTGCCAGCTGCTCCGGTCATCATGAACCCTCCCCCCCAGCAGCAGCAACCACCTCCACAGCAACAGATCCATCCCAAAAGGGAGCGCAAACAGGTACAGGTAAACTCATCGTCCCACCTCTACTGTTATACACTACACACAGTTAAACTCATCACCCCAACTCTACTGTTTCATTTTGTTTTTAATTTATCAGATAGGATAGTAGAGAAAAGACAGGAGAGATAGGAGGAGCACATGGTCAGTGAGTTGGATTGGAACCCATAAGGCCAGCCACGCTAACTGCTGGACTACAGGCCAGCCCACGTAGCACCTCTCCTAGATTAGACAATCAGGTATCCTGATCCCAGAATGGACAAGTAACACAACTGGAAACACCCACCAAGAAACATTAGGGGTCTGATGTTATATGTCAGTCAATGTTCCCCCTCATGCAGAGCAGGGTTTGAAAACTTCAGTGATTCTCATGTTTTAAAGGAAGGTAAGGACTGTGCTAATAAAGCGTGTGAATATAAAAATAAAAAGTATACTTTGTCAGCAAGGTGTATCCAGCACTGATTCCTTTCCCCCATCATCCACTGTGAAGGTTTTTGGTCTACAAAACTGGTCTACTGTGTCTTCCTGTCAGGCCGGCTTACACTCTCGTGGATGTGACATGACACGTTGCCATGGTAACGAGAGGACTTGTGTGATAAACCACACTGTGCTGTGGGATAGTGTTGCATTCTGTCTAGGGAGGATTCTAGATGGGTCTACTCCTCATGATTTACGTTTGTCTTTGATTTGAAATGGATAACTTTTTACGCAATGAACTGTATTACTGAACTGCTGTGTGACTGGAGCATGTTCTTTAGGGCTGTAGTACTAGTGTGCCTCTGCTGGTCTGGATTCATCAGGTATGTCTTAGTGATGTGGAGGGGGGAAATGATAGTTATTATTTTGGACTAATATTATATCAATACTTTGACTCAAAGTATCAATTTGTATAACATCTATATTTTTTAAACATTTGCTAGGTAGCGTCAGCTAGCGCTAGTCGGCTGTATCTGTGCCAAAACTCCAGTATCTTTCATCATATAGCTTCCCCTTATTTTTAAATAGTGAGCCAACATGTTTTCAGCTATTTTCTCTTGTCTCTGCAGCAGGCATACACTGAGTGTACAAAACATTAGGAACACCTTCCTAATATTGAGTTGCACCTCCTTTCACCCTCAACAGCCTACAATTTGTCTGGGCATGGACTACAAGGTGTCAAAAGCATTCCACAGGGATGCTGGCCCATTGTTGACTCCAATGCTTCCCACAGTTGTCAAGTTGGCTGCATGTCCTTTGGGTGGTGGACCATTCTTAATACACACAGGAAACTGTTGTGTGGAAAAACCCCAGCAGCATTGCAGTTCTTGACACACACAAACCGTTGTGCCTGGCACCTACTACGATATCCCGTTCAAAGGCACTTAAATCTTTTATCTGAATGGCACACACAAACAATCCATGTCTCGATAGTCTCAAGGCTTAAAAATCCTCCTGTAATTAACCTGTCTCCTCCCCTTCACCTACACTGATTGAAGTGGCTTTAACAAGTGACATCAATAAGGGATCATAGCTTTCACCTGGTCACTCTGTCACTCAGTGTATATTGAGTCTCCAGTGTATCTGTGCTCTGTACGGTGGACTAGTTTGATCGAGTCTCCAGCCCATGGATCTGTGCTCTGTATGGTTGGACTAGTCTGATCTAGTCTCCAGTGTACCTGTGCTCTGTATGGTACGATGGGCCTGGTTGCTTTATCACTGGCAGTGGGAGCATGCTGTCGTAGCTGGGGTGGACTTTGGCCAGCCAAGCGGCCTCATCCCATGCTGCTGATGGTCCTTCAAGAGAGGCCCCCTGAGCTTCCAGTCCCACTATCTGTTATACTATCCAGGTCTGTGCCCAAACAATACGAGCTTCTACTTTTAAAAATACATTTTTCTAGAAACAAGTCTCACTGTTGCTGCTTGTTATTGACCCCATTCAGCCGTCTTAGATGTCATCCTGACCAACTTGCCCTCTAAATACACCTCTGCTGTCTTAGAACAGGATCTCAGCTATCACTGCCTCATTGCCTGCGTGCGCAATGGGTCCGCAGTCAAACGCTCTCCCCTTCACTGTCAAACGCTCCCTAAAACACTTCAGTGAGCAGGCCTTTCTAATCGACCTGGCCCAGGTATCCTGTAAGGATTATAAGCATGCCCCATTCAAAAATGTAGAACTCAGAACAGATATAGCCCTTGGTTTACCCCAGACTTAACCAGCACAAAAACATCCTGTGGCGTTCTGCATTATCATCGAACAGCCCCCGCAATATGTAACTTTTCAGGGAAGTTAGGAACCAATATACTCAGTCAGTTAGGAAGGCTAAGGCTAGCTTTTTAAAATAGAAATTTGCATCCTGTAGCACTAATTCCCCCCCAAAAATTGACGTCCATGGAGAATAAGTGCCCTCCTCCCAGCTGCCCACTGCAATGAGGATAGGAAACACCAACGATAAATGTATGATAATTGATAGTTTCAATAAGCATTTTTCTACGTCTGGCCATGCTTTCCACCTGGCTACCCCTACTAGATGTTGACCGATTAATCGGAATCAAGTTTTCAACAATCGGAAAATTGGTATTTTTGGACACCAATTTGGCCGATTTTTTTTTTTTCTTTTTTTTACACTTTTATTCAACTAGGCAAGTCAGTTAACACATTCTTATTTTCAATGACTGCCTAGGAATGGTGGGTTAACTGCCACGTTCAGGGGCAGAACTACAGATTTTCACCTTGTCTGCTCAGGGGATACAATCTTGAAACCTTACAGTTAACTAGTCCAACGCTCTAACCACCTGCCTCTCATTGCATTCCACGAGGAGACTGCCTGTTACACGAATGCAGTAAGCCAAGGTAAGTTGCAAGATAGCATTAAACTTATCTTATAAAAAACAATCAATCATAATCACTAGTTAACTACACATGGTTGATATTACTAGTTTATCTAGCGTGTCCTGCGTTGCATATAATCTGACTGAGCCTACAAGCATACAAGTATCTGACTGAGCGGTGGTAGGCAGCAGCATAAGCATTAATTCAAACAGCACTTTCGTGTGTTTTGCCAGCAGCTCTTCCTTGTGTGTCAAGCATTGCGCTGTTTATGACTTCAAGCCTATCAACTCCCGAGATGAGGCTGGTGTCACCGAAGTGAAATGGCTAGCTAGTTAGCAGGGTGCGAGCTAATAGCGTTTCAAACGTCACTCGCTCTGAGACTTGGAGTGGTTGTTCCCCTTGCTCTGCATGGGTAACGCTGCTTCGAGGGTGGCTGTTGTCGTTGTGTTCCTGGTTCGAGCCCAGGGAGGAGCGAGGAGAGGGACGGAAGCTATACTGTTACACTGGCAATACTAAAGTGCCTAGAAGAACATCCAATAGTCAAAGGTTAATGAAATACAAATGGTATAGAGGGAAATAGTCCTATAATTCCTATAATAACTACAACCTAAAACTTCTTACCTGGGAATATTGAAGACTCGTTAAAAGGAACCACCAGCTTTCATATGTTCTCATGTTCTGAGCAAAGAATTTAAACGTTAGCTTTCTTACATGGCACATATTGTACTTTTACTTTCTTCTCCAACACTTTGTTTGTGCATTATTTAAACCAAATTGAACTTGTTTATTATTTAAGGCTAAATTGATTTTATTGATGTATTATATTAAGTTAAAATAAGAGTTCATTCAGTATTGTTGTAATTGTCATAATTACAAATAAATAAAAATTGTCCGATTAATCGGTATAGGCTTTTTTGGTCCTCCAATAATCTGTATCGGCGTTGAAAAATCATAATCGGTCGACCTCTAACCCCTACCCCGGCCAACATCTCAGCACCCCCTGCATCCTCTGGACAATCTGGACCATCTGAATCAGCCCCTATTACTAGCCTATTCAACCTCTCTACGTATCATCTGAGATCCCCAAAGATTGGAAAGCTGCCGCGGTCATCCCCATCTTCAAAGGGGGAGACACTCTAGACCCAAACTGTTATAAACCTACAGTGCCTTGCGAAAGTATTCGGCCCCCTTGAACTTTGCGACCTTTTGCCACATTTCAGGCTTCAAACATAAAGATATAAAACTGTATTTTTTGTGAAGAATCAACAACAAGTGGGACACAATCATGAAGTGGAACGACATTTATTAGATATTTCAAACTTTTTTAACAAATCAAAAACTGAAAAATTGGACGTGCAAAATTATTCAGCCCCTTTACTTTCAGTGCAGCAAACTCTCTCCAGAAGTTCAGTGAGGATCTCTGAATGATCCAATGTTGACCTAAATGACTAATGATGATAAATACAATCCACCTGTGTGTAATCAAGTCTCCGTATAAATGCACCTGCACTGTGATAGTCTCAGAGGTCCGTTAAAAGCGCAGAGAGCATCATGAAGAACAAGGAACACACCAGGCAGGTCCGAGATACTGTTGTGAAGAAGTTTAAAGCCGGATTTGGATACAAAAAGATTTCCCAAGCTTTAAACATCCCAAGGAGCACTGTGCAAGCGATAATATTGAAGTGGAAGGAGTATCAGACCACTGCAAATCTACCAAGACCTGGCCGTCCCTCTAAACTTTCAGCTCATACAAGGAGAAGACTGATCAGAGATGCAGCCAAGAGGCCCATGATCACTCTGGATGAACTGCAGAGATCTACAGCTGAGGTGGGACACTCTGTCCATAGGACAACAATCAGTCGTATATTGCACAAATCTGGCCTCTATGGAAGAGTGGCAAGAAGAAAGCCATTTCTTAAAGATATCCATAAACAGTGTCGTTTAAAGTTTGCCACAAGTCACCTGGGAGACACACCAAACATGTGGAAGAAGATGCTCTGGTCAGATGAAACCGAAATTGAACTTTTTGACAACAATGCAAAACATTATGTTTGTTGTAAAAGCAACACAGCGCATCACCCTGAACACACCATCCCCACTGTCAAACATGGTGGTGGCAGCATCATGGTTTGGGCCTGCTTTTCTTCAGCAGGGACAGGGAAGATGGTTAAAATTGATGGGAAGATGGATGGAGCCAAATACAGGACCATTCTGGAAGAAAACCTGATGGAGTCTGCAAAAGACCTGAGTGGGACGGAGATTTGTCTTCCAACAAGACAATGATCCAAAACATAAAGCAAAATCTACAATGGAATGGTTAAAAAATAAACATATCCAGGTGTTAGAATGGCCAAGTCAAAGTCCAGACCTGAATCCAATCGAAAATCTGTGGAAAGAACTGAAAACTGCTGTTCACAAATGCTCTCCATCCAACCTCACAGAGCTCGAGCTGTTTTGCAAGGAGGAATGGGGAAAAAAATTCCGTCTCTCGATGTGCAAAACTGATAGAGACATACCCCAAGCGACTTACAGCGGTAATTGCAGCAAAAGGTGGCGCTACAAAGTATTAACTTAAGGGGGCTGAATAATTTTGCACGCCCGATTTTTCAGTTCTTGATTTGTTAAAAAAGTTGGAAATATCCAATAAATGTCATTTCACTTCATGATTGTGTCCCACTTGTTGTTGATTCTTCACCAAAAAATACAGTTTTATATCTTTGTTTGAAGCCTGAAATGTGGCAAAAGGTCGCAAAGTTCAAGGGGGCCGAATACTTTCGCAAGGCACTGTATATCCTGCCCTGCCTTTCTAAAATCTTCAAAAGTTAACAGATCACCGACCATTTCGAATCCCGCGTACCTTCTCCACTATGCAATCTGGTTTCCGAGCTGGTCATGGGTGCACTTCAGCCACGCTCAAGGTCGTAAACGATATCATAACTGCCATCGATAAAAGACAGTACTGTGCAGCTGTCTTCATCGACCTGGCCAAGACTTTCGACTCAATCACCACATTCTTATCGGCAGACTCAATAGCCTTGGCTTCTCAAATGATTGCCTCGCCTGGTTCAACTACTTCTCTGGTAGAGTTCAGTGTGTCAAATCGGCGGGGCTGTTGTCCGGACCTCTGGCAGTTTCTATGGGGGTGGCACAGGGTTCAATTCTCGGGCCGACTCTTTTCTCTGTATATATATATCAATAATGTCGCTCTTGCTGCCGGTGATTCTCTGATCCACCTCTACGCAGACGACACCAACGTTTATTTGTCACGTGCGCCGCATACAACAGGTGTAGACCTTACAGTGAAATGCTTACTTACCAATAGTGCAAAAAAGGTATTAAGTGAGCAATAGGTAAGTAAATAAATAAAAACAACAGTAAAAAGACAGTGAAATACAGTAGCGAGGCTATTTCCAGGCACCGGTTAGTCAGGTTGATTTGAGGTAGTATGTACATGTAGATATGGTTAAAGTGACTATGCATATATGATGAACAGAGAGTAGAAGTAGTGTAAAGAGGGGATGGTGGGTGGCGGGACACAATGCAGATTGTCCGGGTAGCCATTTGATTACCTGGTTCAGGAGTGTTATGGCTAGCAGGTAAAAACTGTTGAGAAACCTTTTAGTCCTTGACTTGGCACTCCGGTACCACTTGCCATGTGGTAGTAGAGTGAACAGTCAGTGCCTGGGGTCTTTGACAATTTTTAGGGCCTTCCTCTGACACCGCCTGGTATAGAGGTCCTGGATGGCAGGCAGCTTAACCCCAGTGATGTACTGGGCCGTACGCACTACCCTCTGTAGTGCCTTGTGGTCGGAGGCCGAGCAGTTGCCGTACCAGGCAGTGACGCAACCAATCGGGATGCTCTCGTTGTTGCAGCTGTCTAAACTTTTCAGGATCTCAGGACCCTCAGAAACTTTTTAGTTTCCTGAGGAGGAATAGGCTTTGTCGTGCCCTCTTCACGACTGTCTTGGTGTATTTGGAAAATCTGGCCCTTTGGACACTGTGCTAACAAACCTCCAAATGAGCTTTAACGCCATACAACACTCCTTCTGTGGCCTCCAACTGCTTTTAAATGCTAGTAAAACTACGGTAAGTGCATGCTCTTGAACCGATTGCTGCCCGCACCCTCCCGTCTGACTAGCATCACTACTCTGGACGGTTCTGACTTAGAATATGTGTACAACCACAAATACCTAGGTGTCTGGTGAGACAGTAAAATCCAAAATTAAATCTAGAATCGGCTTCCTATTTCACAACAAAGCCTCCTTCACTCATGCTGCCAAAGATAAACTGACTATCCACCGGTCCTTGACTTCGGCGTTGTCATTTACAAAATAGCCTCCAACACTCTACTCAGCAAATTGGATGCAGTCTATCGCAGTGCCATCCGTTTTGTCACCAAAGCCCCATATACTACCCACCACTGCGACCTGTATGCTCTCGTTGGCTGGCCCTCACTACATATTTGTCGCCAATCCCACTGGCTCCGGGTCATCTATAAGTCTTTGCTAGGTAAACTGTGGAGCGAATTGCAAAAATCACTGAAGCTGGAGTCTAATATATCCCTCACTAACTTTAAGCATCAGCTGTCAGAGCAGCTTACCGATCACTGTACCTGTACACAGTCAATCTGTAAATAGCACACCCAACTACTTCATCCCCATATTATTACTTACCCTCTTGCTCTTTCGCACCCCAGTATTTCTACTTGCACATCATCATCTGCACATCGATCACTCCAGTTTTAATGCTAAATTGAAATTATTTCGCCTCTATGGCCTTTTTATTGTCGTACCTCCCTACTCTTCTACATTTGCACACACTGTACATAGATTTTTCTATTGTGTTATTGACTGTACGTTTGTTTGTGTAGCTGTTGTTTTTGTCACACTGCTTTGCTTTATCTTGGCCAGGTTGCAGTTGTAAAGGAGAACTTGTTCTCAACTGGCCTACCTGGTTAAATCAAGGTGAAATGTAATTCATTAATAGGAGGATGGTAGACCGGGGGGGACAGGGGAGGAAGTGCTGCAGCAGCACACAGCGAGTCCGTTGTGATTCAGACTGTCTGTGTCTGAGCGTCACGTTGTCTTTCTATATGATTTCAATCATGTCTGCCAGCATGCTGGCAAATGAGTATGAAGTGTAAAGCTGTTGTTTTTCAGCAAAGCTAAGCAGGCTGTTTAGTCGTAGCTGTCTTGTAACTGTGAGGTAATTTTCTAAATATTTTCCTTTTTACCACACTGCCTTCAAGCAGTGCATTGGCCTGTTTTTCTTCTTCTCTCCACTGCTCACTTTATGAATCTCTCTGGTCTCTGGGTTGACTAAGGGGGGTTTAAGGACATGTCAGCACATAGCTCAGCTCCACGTGGCTGCCGGGCTCCTCCCCCTCTGAGCCAGAAGCACAATGGCTGACCTATCTCCTCCCCTTCTCTCTCACTCCCCCTCTGCTGCTGCTTCTGTTGCATACCCCCTCTCTCCCCCAGGAAGAGGCCGAAATGTTTTGTAGTGCCTGAGTACAGAATGACAGAAGAGCAGCTGAGAGAGAGAGAGATAAAGGGGGGGTACACTAGCCGGAGCTCATTTGTTAAAAGTTTTGAATAGTTTTTTTCTTCTCCTTTTTTTCTGGACTTACTCCTCCCTCTTTCCCCCTCTATTTGGCCCCTTTTGACTGTGTGGTTCGGTGTTCAGTGGGCGGGGGCGCTTGCATTCCAGTGCTGCAGCTCCACAAGGCCAGTCACTCTGGCTTCTCTCTCGCTCGCTCTCTTTTGGTCTTTTGTCTCTCCCTCTACGTGTGTGTGAGAGCTGGGAACGAGGCTCTGCCCTGCTGGCTCTGCGAGTTGTTGAGGGAGTAGGCTACGTGCGTTTTCCCAACCACGGTTGCAAAAGCAGCCTACTTGCTGGGAGAGGCCTGCAGGCCGACAGCTCAACTCCGGCCCCAGGATGAGAGAGGCCTGCTAAGGGCTCTGGAGCCTGTCCACGTCAGGTAAACGACTCTACCAGCGGGGGAATGTGCTTGCTCAAGCCTGTTGCTGACAACTCTTAGTGTGTGTGACAGACAGAAAGAGAGCGAGGAGAGTTTGTGATAGAAAACATGTGGCTCTGTGTAAGGGCACACCTTGTAAGTGAGTAATCTGTTTTTTTTTTCAGAAGTTTGAAGGTGTATTGTACTGTGCATTTCAATAACAGCAAATCTGGCTGATTTTCTAGGTATAGTTTGAGTTCGTATGGAGAGAGCAAAAATAATGTCTGGCTTGCACTGGAATTTATTTGACTAAAGTTGAGTATGTCCGTAGTCATATTTTGTTGGGGAAGAATTAGCTAAAACAAGGCAGCAATCTGTCTAAAAGTCTGTGTTTGTCAGGCTGCATAGCTTTGTGGGGCTGGTGTTTCTTGTGTGAGTGTGAGAAATGTAGCTCTGCTGATTGAGAAGACGCTGCTAGGCCACAGCCCTACAGTGCAACACAGACTTGGCAGAGTTGGAAACGGGGCCTAGCATCATAGGAAGCAGTTAAGTTGTGACAGCTATTCTCTTCAGCTTTCTCCTCACCCTCCCTCTCCCCTTTACTCTCGTTCGTTCTCTTTTTTTGCTCTCCCTCCTTTAGAAAGGGAATGAAACAAGAGCGAGTAACGTTTTTCTCGAAGGCACTCCTGCATTCTCTAAATGTTTCTTCTTGTGTCCCTCACTGTTGTTTTGTGTCCTTTCTATAGATCATAATACGAGACCCTAACCAGGGTGGTAGAGACATAACTGAGGAGATTATGTCAGGGGGCACCCGCAGTGGCACCACCCCCACACCCCCACAGGTGAGCGACGATTCTTCAGAGGTGAGCTACCATACCCTCGTCACCAATCATCATCCCCTCTACACACCTTTATCTACCATACCATCCTGTTATTGGATGTGCAGACATTTTGTTTACATATTGGGCATTGTATCTAACCTGCCACAAGGTTTTCATATGGTTGTGTCCACTCCAGTTACCTCATTTCTGTGTGTTGTATTCGGTCCCTTAGTCGTCTATATCTGGATCAGAGGGCCCAGCCGTTGGCCAGGCCGACGGGGAGAACGTGACACCTGTCGTGGTCAGACCAGGTGAGTTGGCCGAGGGGTCAGGTCATCTTGAAGGCCGTAGCTGGCCGTTGCTCATTGGTTCACCTTCAGTACCGTAATTTCCGGACTATAAACCACTACTTTATTCCCAGGCTTTGAACCTCCAGGTTTATACAATGACGCGGCTAATTAATGGATTTTTCCCGCTTTCAAAAAAACTGAGCACCGTCACATAAAGCCGTGTTTCGTTAAAGCCTATTTATTTTTGTTACAAGCCGCGTTTCGTTTAAAGGCTGTGTAAAGGTCATTTGTTTCAATGTACCGGTAGGCACCTGCGGCTTATAGACATGTGCGGCTTATTTATGTACAAAATACATATTTTTTCAATAATTCAGTGGGTGCGGTTTATATTCAGGTGCGCTTAATAGTCCAGAAATTACGGTACATAGAAGTACATTTTTGTGAATTTGACTGAATCACATAGACAAAATGCTCATTTGGAAAGGACCTGTGTATTTTTACCATTTAATGTTGAATTGATAATAAGTGGGTAATGTTTAAAATAAGATCAACAGACATGAGGGTCAATTTGAACATTAATATGATGCTAAGGGCCACTTGAGTTTGTTAACCATTACCTTTCTAAGGTGAATTTAACCAGTGTTTTTTCTTCGTGACATCTCCATTCTTCCTCAGATGACCGAGGGAATCCTGCAGCCACTCTCATAACTGGCCCCCCAGCCCTGTCTAAAACCCCTGAACTGGTCAAGACTTACCCTGCCCCAACAGAGGTCAAACTCCCAGACACAAACATTAAATCCCCTTCCTTATCCCAGGACCTACCCACACCCCTGTCGGTAACTACCAGCCACCACACTACTGTCCCTACTACCCCCCAACCCTCAACTAGTTCCATTGCAGACATGATGGACGCTCCAGCCGCTGCTCCAACCCCATCTGCCCCTGAAGTGCCCGCTTACCCTGCACCCCTGCCTGAACCCCGCCCCACTCCTGCAGCTGAGGAGCATCCCTCAGCTGCCAAGGAGGAGCGGGAGGAAGTGAATATTAAAGAGGAGGTGGCGGAGGCTAGGCAGGAGGTGACTACATCATCCAAACCTGAGCCTTCCCTTGCTCCAGTGATCACCCCTAGGAGCAGCACTAATGGTATCTCTGCCACCCAGCCCCCCAGCCAAGGAGGAGGAGCCAGCAGCCCTGTCCATCAACATGCCCACCCCCCAGGCAGCAGAACCCCCCCCGGAGTCTCCCATCGCCCAGCCAGAGGAGCTCAGGCTGCCCAATGGCCTGCCGCTCCCCAGCCCCCAGGACCCTGAGAAGATGTCTGCGGAGTCGTCCGAGTGTGACGTCAGCCCCATTGCTGAGCCTGAGGTGGCTCAGTTACTGAGCGAGGCACCCATGCCTAAACTGACGCATGTTGCAGTCACAGCAACGCCCGCCCCCGTTGCCCAGGCCACGCCCGCCCCCGTTGCCCAGGCCACGCCCGCCCCGTCCACGCCCGCCCCCGTTGCCCAGGCCACGCCCGCCCCCGTTGCCCAGGCCACGCCCGCCCCCGTTGCCCAGGCCACGCCCGCCCCCGTTGCCCAGGCCACGCCCGCCCCCATTGCCCAGGCACCGCCTGTCCTAGCTGAGACTGCTACTACTACAGTTGTAACTGCTCCCCGTGTAGAAGACGAGATGGACTCTCCACCACCACAGAGCACCACCCCAGCCGGGGAGAGTTCTATGCAAGGTCAGTGTCAGTCTGACTTGCTTTTTCTCTCTCTACTTCTTTGAAACAGTCTCCTCCTGTCTGTCTTTTTCTCTAACTGGATCCATCTGTCTGTCTATTCAACCACGTTGTTTTTCTCTATTTGAATTCCTAACCCTACCGCTTGGCACTTGGTGAAGATTAAACAGGATCTGCCCCTTGAGGTGTTGCAGTCCGACTGTGTGTGTCGAGCCTGTGTCGTGAGGGGCAGAGAGTTACCGGGTTATGTCTACGCTGAGGACCCAGAACAGTGGGTACTTGGAGTGATCACAGCTCCAACAGAAAGCCATAGAAATAAAAAGTTGGAGAGGTGGCAATGTGGTAACCGCTCCACCTTGATTTCTAGGTGGAGTTTGGGTGCTAGGGTTGGACTAGGGATTGGGATTGAGTGTCAATCCATGGAGGTTTATTCTGACTGTGTTGGTGGTGTTCTGCTTGTAGCTGCTGTTTCTGTGCCAAAAAAAAAGAGGAAGATGAAGGATCTGAACAAGAAGGAGGCTGTTGGAGACCTCCTAGATGCCTTTAAGGAGGTCTGTTCACACGAACCACCCACTCAACCCTTTTCAAACACACCACCCACTCAATCCTTTTCAAACACACCACCCACTCAAGCCTTTTCAAACACACCACCCACTCAATCCTTTTCAAACACACCACCCACTCAATCCTTTTCAAACACACCACCCACTCAATCCTTTTCAAACACACCACCCACTCAATCCATATCAAACACACCACCCACGCTATCTCATATCAAACACGCCACCCACGCCATCTCATATCAAACACCCCACCCACGCCATCTCATATCAACCACGCCATCTCATATCAAACACCCCACCCACGCCATCTCATATCAAACACACCACCCACGCCATCTCATATCAAACACACCACCCACGCCATCTCATATCAAACACACCACCCACGCCATCTCATATCAAACACGCCATCTCATATCAAACACGCCATCTCATATTAAACACCCCACCCACGCCATCTCATATCAAACACCCCACCCACGCCATCTCATGTTAAACACCCCACCCACGCCATCTCATATCAAACACACCATCCATATCAAACACGCCACCCACGCCATCTCATATTGAACACCCCACCCACGCCATCTCATATCAAACACACCATCCATATCAAACACGCCACCCAGGCCATCTCATATCAAACACACCACCCACGCCATCCATATCAAACACATCACCCACGCCATCCATATCACCCACGCCATCCATATCACCCACGCCATCTCATATCAAACACGCCATATCATATCAAACTCCCCACCCACGCCATCTCATATCAAACACACCACCCACGCCATCTCATATCAAACACACCACCCACGCCATCTCATATCAAACACACCACCCACGCCATCTCATATCAAACACACCACCCACGCCATCTCATATCAAACACACCACCCACGCCATCTCATATCAAACACACCACCTCATATCAAACACCCCACGAACGCCATCTCATATCAAACACCCCACGAACGCCATCTCATATCAAACACACCACCCACGCCATCTCATATCAAACACCCCACGAACGCCATCCCATATCAAACACCCCACCCACGCCATCTCATATCAAACACGCCGTCTCATATCAAACACGCCATCTCATATCCAACACACCACCCACGCCATCTCATATCAAACACCCCACCCACGCCATCTCATATCAAACATCCCACCCACGCCATCTCATATCAAACACGCCATCCATATCGAACACATCACCCACGCCATCTCATATCAACCACGCCATCTCATATCAAACACCCCACCCACGCCATCTCATATCAAACACCCCACCCACGCCATCTCATATCAAACACGCCATCTCATATCAAACACCCCACCCACGCCATCTCATATCAAACACCCCACCCACGCCATCTCATATTAAACACCCCACCCACGCCATCTCATATCAAACACACCATCCATATCAAACACGCCACCCACGCCATCTCATATCAAACACCCCACCCACGCCATCTTATATCAAACACACCATCCTTATCAAACACGCCACCCACGCCATCTCATATCAAACACCCCACCCACGCCATCTCATGTTAAACACCCCACCCACGCCATCTTATATCAAACACCCCACCCACGCCATCTCATAGCAAACACACCACCCACGCCATCTCATATCAACCACGCCATCTCATATCAAACACCCCACCCACGCCATCTCATATCAACCACGCCATCTCATATCAAACACCCCACCCACGCCATCTCATATCAAACACACCATCCATATCAAACACGCCACCCACGCCATCTCATATCAAACACCCCACCCACGCCATCTCATATTAAACACCCCACCCACGCCATCTCATATTAAACACCCCACCCACGCCATCTTATATCAAACACCCCACCCACGCCATCTCATAGCAAACACACCACCCACGCCATCTCATATCAACCACGCCATCTCATATCAAACACCCCACCCACGCCATCTCATATCAAACACACCATCCATATCAAACACGCCACCCACGCTATCTCATATCAAACACTCCACCCACGCCATCTCATATTAAACACCCCACCCACGCCATCTTATATCAAACACACCATCCATATCAAACACGCCACCCACGCCATCTCATATCAAACACCCCACCCACGCCATCTCATATCAAACACCCCACCCACGCCATCTCATATTAAACACCCCACCCACGCCATCTTATATCAAACACCCCACCCACGCCATCTCATAGCAAACACACCACCCACGCCATCTCATATCAACCACGCCATCTCATATCAAACACCCCACCCACGCCATCTCATATCAAACACACCATCCATATCAAACACGCCACCCACGCCATCTCATATCAAACACCCCACCCACGCCATCTTATATTAAACACCCCACCCACGCCATCTCATATCAAACACCCCACCCACGCCATCTCATATCAAACACACCACCCACGCCATCTCATATCAAACACACCACCCACGCCATCTCATATCAAACATGCCATCTCATATCAAACACCCCACCCACGCCATCTCATATCAAACACACCACCCACGCCATCTCATATCAAACATGCCATCTCATATTAAACACCCCACCCACGCCATCTCATGTTAAACACCCCACCCACGCCATCTCATGTTAAACACCCCACCCACGCCATCTCATATTAAACACCCCACCCACGCCATCTCATATTAAACACCCCACCCACGCCATCTCATATCAAACACACCATCCATATCAAACACGCCATCTCATATCAAACACCCCACCCACGCCATCTCATATCAAACACACCATCCATATCAAACACGCCACCCACGCCATCTCATATCAAACACTCCACCCACGCCATCTCATATTAAACACCCCACCCACGCCATCTTATATCAAACACACCATCCATATCAAACACGCCACCTAGGCCATCTCATATCAAACACCCCACCCACGCCATCTCATATTAAACACCCCACCCACGCCATCTTATATCAAACACCCCACCCACGCCATCTCATAGCAAACACACCACCCACGCCATCTCATATCAACCACGCCATCTCATATCAAACACCCCACCCACGCCATCTCATATCAAACACCCCACCCACGCCATCTCATATCAAACACACCATCCATATCAAACACGCCACCCACGCCATCTCATATCAAACACCCCACCCACGCCATCTCATATCAAACACCCCACCCACGCCATCTCATATCAAACACCCCACCCACGCCATCTCATATCAAACACACCACCCACGCCATCTCATATCAAACACACCACCCACGCCATCTCATATCAAACATGCCATCTCATATCAAACACCCCACCCACGCCATCTCATATCAAGCACACCACCCACGCCATCTCATATCAAACATGCCATCTCATATTAAACACCCCACCCACGCCATCTCATGTTAAACACCCCACCCACGCCGTCTCATGTTAAACACCCCACCCACGCCATCTCATATTAAACACCCCACCCACGCCATCTCATATTAAACACCCCACCCACGCCATCTCATATCAAACACACCATCCATATCAAACACGCCACCCACGCCATCTCATATCAAACATGCCACCCACGCCATCTCATATCAAACACACCATCCATATCAAACACGCCACCCACGCCATCTCATATTAAACACCCCACCCACGCCATCTCATATCAAACACACCATCCATATCAAACACGCCATCTCATATCATACACACCACCCACGCCATCCATATCAAACACATCACCCACGCTATCCATATCACCCACGCCATCTCATATCAAACACGCCATATCATATCAAACACCCCACCCACGCCATCTCATATCAAACACCCCACCCACGCCATCTCATATTAAACACCCCACCCACGCCATCTCATATCAACCTCGCCATCTTATATCAAACATCCACCCACGCCATCTCATATCAAACACACCACCCACGCCATCTCATATCAAACATCCCACCCACGCCATCTCATATCAAACACGCCATCTCATATCAAACACCCCACCCACGCCATCTCATATCAAACACCCCACCCACGCCATCTCATATTAAACTCCCCACCCACGCCATCTCATATTAAACACACCACCCACGCCATCTCATATCAAACATCCCACCCACGCCATCCATATCAAACACATCACCCACGCCATCTCATATCAACCACGCCATCTCATATCAAACACCCCACCCACGCCATCTCATATCAAACACGCCATCTCATATCAAACATCCCACCCACGCCATCTCATATCAAACACGCCATCTCATATCAAACATCCCACCCACGCCATCTCATATCAAACACACCATCCGTATCAAACACGCCACCCACGCCATCTCATATTAAACACCCCACCCACGCCATCTCATATCAAACACACCATCCATATCAAACACGCCACCCACGCCATCTCATATTAAACACCCCACCCACGCCATCTCATATTAAACACCCACCCACGCCATCTCATATCAAACACACCACCCACGCCATCTCATATCAAACACGCCATCCATATCGAACACACACGCACCCATAGCCATCTCATATCAACCACGCCATCTCATATCAAACACCCCACCCACGCCATCTCATATCAAACACCCCACCCACGCCATCTCATATCAAACACGCCATCTCATATCCAACACACCACCCACGCCATCTCATATCAAACACCCACCCACGCCATCTCATATCAAACATCCCACCCACGCCATCTCATATCAAACACGCCATCCATATCGAACACATCACCCACGCCATCTCATATCAACCACGCCATCTCATATCAAACACCCACCCACGCCATCTCATATCAAACACCCCACCCACGCCATCTCATATCAAACACGCCATCTCATATCAAACACCCCACCCACGCCATCTCATATCAAACACCCCACCCACGCCATCTCATATTAAACACCCCACCCACGCCATCTCATATCAAACACACCATCCATATCAAACACGCCACCCACGCCATCTCATATCAAACACCCCACCCACGCCATCTTATATCAAACACACCATCCTTATCAAACACGCCACCCACGCCATCTCATATCAAACACTCCACCCACGCCATCTCATATTAAACACCCCACCCACGCCATCTTATATCAAACACACCATCCATATCAAACACGCCACCTAGGCCATCTCATATCAAACACCCCACCCACGCCATCTCATATTAAACACCCCACCCACGCCATCTTATATCAAACACCCCACCCACGCCATCTCATAGCAAACACACCACCCACGCCATCTCATATCAACCACGCCATCTCATATCAAACACCCCACCCACGCCATCTCATATCAAACACCCCACCCACGCCATCTCATATCAAACACACCATCCATATCAAACACGCCACCCACGCCATCTCATATCAAACACCCCACCCACGCCATCTCATATCAAACACCCCACCCACGCCATCTCATATCAAACACCCCACCCACGCCATCTCATATCAAACACACCACCCACGCCATCTCATATCAAACACACCACCCCGCCATCTCATATCAAACATGCCATCTCATATCAAACACCCCACCCACGCCATCTCATATCAAACACCACCACGCCATCTCATATCAAACATGCCATCTCATATTAAACACCCCACCCACGCCATCTCATGTTAAACACCCCACCCACGCCATCTCATGTTAAACACCCCACCCACGCCATCTCATATTAAACACCCCACCCACGCCATCTCATATTAAACACCCCACCCACGCCATCTCATATCAAACACACCATCCATATCAAACACGCCACCCACGCCATCTCATATCAAACATGCCACCACGCCATCTCATATCAAACACACCATCCATATCAAACACGCCACCCACGCCATCTCATATTAAACACCCCACCCACGCCATCTCATATCAAACACACCATCCATATCAAACACGCCATCTCATATCATACACACCACCCACGCCATCCATATCAAACACATCACCCACGCTATCCATATCACCCACGCCATCTCATATCAAACACGCCATATCATATCAAACACCCCACCCACGCCATCTCATATCAAACACCCCACCCACGCCATCTCATATTAAACACCCCACCCACGCCATCTCATATCAACCTCGCCATCTTATATCAAACATCCCACCCACGCCATCTCATATCAAACACACCACCCACGCCATCTCATATCAAACATCCCACCCACGCCATCTCATATCAAACACGCCATCTCATATCAAACACCCCACCCACGCCATCTCATATCAAACACCCCACCCACGCCATCTCATATTAAACTCCCCACCCACGCCATCTCATATTAAACACACCACCCACGCCATCTCATATCAAACATCCCACCCACGCCATCCATATCAAACACATCACCCACGCCATCTCATATCAACCACGCCATCTCATATCAAACACCCCACCCACGCCATCTCATATCAAACACGCCATCTCATATCAAACATCCCACCCACGCCATCTCATATCAAACACGCCATCTCATATCAAACATCCCACCCACGCCATCTCATATCAAACACACCATCCGTATCAAACACGCCACCCACGCCATCTCATATTAAACACCCCACCCACGCCATCTCATATCAAACACACCATCCATATCAAACACGCCACCCACGCCATCTCATATTAAACACCCCACCCACGCCATCTCATATTAAACACCCCACCCACGCCATCTCATATCAAACACACCACCCACGCCATCTCATATCAAACACGCCATCCATATCGAACACATCACCCACGCCATCTCATATCAACCACGCCATCTCATATCAAACACCCCACCCACGCCATCTCATATCAAACACCCCACCCACGCCATCTCATATCAAACACGCCATCTCATATCAACACACCACCCACGCCATCTCATATCAAACACCCCACCCACGCCATCTCATATCAAACATCCCACCCACGCCATCTCATATCAAACACGCCATCCATATCGAACACATCACCCACGCCATCTCATATCAACCACGCCATCTCATATCAAACACCCCACCCACGCCATCTCATATCAAACACCCCACCCACGCCATCTCATATCAAACACGCCATCTCATATCAAACACCCCACCCACGCCATCTCATATCAAACACCCCACCCACGCCATCTCATATTAAACACCCCACCCACGCCATCTCATATCAAACACACCATCCATATCAAACACGCCACCCACGCCATCTCATATCAAACACCCCACCCACGCCATCTTATATCAAACACACCATCCTTATCAAACACGCCACCCACGCCATCTCATATCAAACACCCCACCCACGCCATCTCATGTTAAACACCCCACCCACGCCATCTTATATCAAACACCCCACCCACGCCATCTCATAGCAAACACACCACCCACGCCATCTCATATCAACCACGCCATCTCATATCAAACACCCCACCCACGCCATCTCATATCAACCACGCCATCTCATATCAAACACCCACCCACGCCATCTCATATCAAACACACCATCCATATCAAACACGCCACCCACGCCATCTCATATCAAACACCCCACCCACGCCATCTCATATTAAACACCCCACCCACGCCATCTCATATTAAACACCCCACCCACGCCATCTTATATCAAACACCCCACCCACGCCATCTCATAGCAAACACACCACCCACGCCATCTCATATCAACCACGCCATCTCATATCAAACACCCCACCCACGCCATCTCATATCAAACACACCATCCATATCAAACACGCCACCCACGCTATCTCATATCAAACACTCCACCCACGCCATCTCATATTAAACACCCCACCCACGCCATCTTATATCAAACACACCATCCATATCAAACACGCCACCCACGCCATCTCATATCAAACACCCCACCCACGCCATCTCATATCAAACACCCCACCCACGCCATCTCATATTAAACACCCACCCACGCCATCTTATATCAAACACCCCACCCACGCCATCTCATAGCAAACACACCACCCACGCCATCTCATATCAACCACGCCATCTCATATCAAACACCCCACCCACGCCATCTCATATCAAACACACCATCCATATCAAACACGCCACCCACGCCATCTCATATCAAACACCCCACCCACGCCATCTTATATTAAACACCCCACCCACGCCATCTCATATCAAACACCCCACCCACGCCATCTCATATCAAACACACCACCCACGCCATCTCATATCAAACACACCACCCACGCCATCTCATATCAAACATGCCATCTCATATCAAACACCCCACCCACGCCATCTCATATCAAACACACCACCCACGCCATCTCATATCAAACATGCCATCTCATATTAAACACCCCACCCACGCCATCTCATGTTAAACACCCCACCCACGCCATCTCATGTTAAACACCCCACCCACGCCATCTCATATTAAACACCCCACCCACGCCATCTCATATTAAACACCCCACCCACGCCATCTCATATCAAACACACCATCCATATCAAACACGCCATCTCATATCAAACACCCCACCCACGCCATCTCATATCAAACACACCATCCATATCAAACACGCCACCCACGCCATCTCATATCAAACACTCACCCACGCCATCTCATATTAAACACCCCACCCACGCCATCTTATATCAAACACACCATCCATATCAAACACGCCACCTAGGCCATCTCATATCAAACACCCCACCCACGCCATCTCATATTAAACACCCCACCCACGCCATCTTATATCAAACACCCCACCCACGCCATCTCATAGCAAACACACCACCCACGCCATCTCATATCAACCACGCCATCTCATATCAAACACCCACCCACGCCATCTCATATCAAACACCCCACCCACGCCATCTCATATCAAACACACCATCCATATCAAACACGCCACCCACGCCATCTCATATCAAACACCCCACCCACGCCATCTCATATCAAACACCCCACCCACGCCATCTCATATCAAACACCCCACCCACGCCATCTCATATCAAACACACCACCCACGCCATCTCATATCAAACACACCACCCACTCCATCTCATATCAAACATGCCATCTCATATCAAACACCCCACCCACCCCATCTCATATCAAGCACACCACCCACACCATCTCATATCAAACATGCCATCTCATATTAAACACCCCACCCACGCCATCTCATGTTAAACACCCCACCCACGCCGTCTCATGTTAAACACCCCACCCACGCCATCTCATATTAAACACCCCACCCACGCCATCTCATATTAAACACCCCACCCACGCCATCTCATATCAAACACACCATCCATATCAAACACGCCACCACGCCATCTCATATCAAACATGCCACCCACGCCATCTCATATCAAACACACCATCCATATCAAACACGCCACCCACGCCATCTCATATTAAACACCCCCCACGCCATCTCATATCAAACACACCATCCATATCAAACACCCCACCCACGCCATCTCATATTAAACACACCATCCATATCAAACACGCCACCCACGCCATCTCATATCAAACATGCCACCCACGCCATCTCATATCAAACACACCATCCATATCAAACACGCCACCACGCCATCTCATATTAAACACCCCACCCACGCCATCTCATATCAAACACACCATCCATATCAAACACGCCATCTCATATCATACACACCACCCACGCCATCCATATCAAACACATCACCCACGCTATCCATATCACCCACGCCATCTCATATCAAACACGCCATATCATATCAAACACCCCACCCACGCCATCTCATATCAAACACCCCACCCACGCCATCTCATATTAAACACGCCATCTCATATCAAACACCCCACCCACGCCATCTCATATCAAACACCCCACCCACGCCATCTCATATTAAACACCCCACCCACGCCATCTCATATCAAACACACCATCCATATCAAACACGCCACCCACGCCATCTCATATCAAACACCCCACCCACGCCATCTTATATCAAACACACCATCCTTATCAAACACGCCACCCACGCCATCTCATATCAAACACCCCACCCACGCCATCTCATGTTAAACACCCCACCCACGCCATCTTATATCAAACACCCCACCCACGCCATCTCATAGCAAACACACCACCCACGCCATCTCATATCAACCACGCCATCTCATATCAAACACCCCACCCACGCCATCTCATATCAACCACGCCATCTCATATCAAACACCCCACCCACGCCATCTCATATCAAACACACCATCCATATCAAACACGCCACCCACGCCATCTCATATCAAACACCCCACCCACGCCATCTCATATTAAACACCCCACCCACGCCATCTCATATTAAACACCCCACCCACGCCATCTTATATCAAACACCCCACCCACGCCATCTCATATCAACCACGCCATCTCATATCAAACACCCCACCCACGCCATCTCATATCAAACACACCATCCATATCAAACACGCCACCCACGCTATCTCATATCAAACACTCCACCCACGCCATCTCATATTAAACACCCACCCACGCCATCTTATATCAAACACACCATCCATATCAAACACGCCACCCACGCCATCTCATATCAAACACCCCCCCACGCCATCTCATATCAAACACCCCACCCACGCCATCTCATATTAAACACCCCACCCACGCCATCTTATATCAAACACCCCACCCACGCCATCTCATAGCAAACACACCACCCACGCCATCTCATATCAACCACGCCATCTCATATCAAACACCCCACCCACGCCATCTCATATCAAACACACCATCCATATCAAACACGCACCACGCCATCTCATATCAAACACCCCACCCACGCCATCTTATATTAAACACCCCACCCACGCCATCTCATATCAAACACCCCACCCACGCCATCTCATATCAAACACACCACCCACGCCATCTCATATCAAACACACCACCCACGCCATCTCATATCAAACATGCCATCTCATATCAAACACCCCCCCACGCCATCTCATATCAAACACACCACCCACGCCATCTCATATCAAACATGCCATCTCATATTAAACACCCCACCCACGCCATCTCATGTTAAACACCCCACCCACGCCATCTCATGTTAAACACCCCACCCACGCCATCTCATATTAAACACCCCACCCACGCCATCTCATATTAAACACCCCACCCACGCCATCTCATATCAAACACACCATCCATATCAAACACGCCATCTCATATCAAACACCCCACCCACGCCATCTCATATCAAACACACCATCCATATCAAACACGCCACCCACGCCATCTCATATCAAACACTCCACCCACGCCATCTCATATTAAACACCCCACCCACGCCATCTTATATCAAACACACCATCCATATCAAACACGCCACCTAGGCCATCTCATATCAAACACCCCACCCACGCCATCTCATATTAAACACCCCACCCACGCCATCTTATATCAAACACCCCACCCACGCCATCTCATAGCAAACACACCACCCACGCCACCTCATATCAACCACGCCATCTCATATCAAACACCCCCACCCACGCCATCTCATATCAAACACCCCACCCACGCCATCTCATATCAAACACACCATCCATATCAAACACGCCACCCACGCCATCTCATATCAAACACCCCACCCACGCCATCTCATATCAAACACCCCACCCACGCCATCTCATATCAAACACCCCACCCACGCCATCTCATATCAAACACACCACCCACGCCATCTCATATCAAACATGCCATCTCATATCAAACACCCCACCCACGCCATCTCATATCAAGCACACCACCCACGCCATCTCATATCAAACATGCCATCTCATATTAAACACCCCACCCACGCCATCTCATGTTAAACACCCCACCCACGCCGTCTCATGTTAAACACCCCACCCACGCCATCTCATATTAAACACCCCACCCACGCCATCTCATATTAAACACCCCACCCACGCCATCTCATATCAAACACACCATCCATATCAAACACGCCACCCACGCCATCTCATATCAAACATGCCACCCACGCCATCTCATATCAAACACACCATCCATATCAAACACGCCACCCACGCCATCTCATATTAAACACCCCACCCACGCCATCTCATATCAAACACACCATCCATATCAAACACCCCACCCACGCCATCTCATATTAAACACACCATCCATATCAAACACGCCACCCACGCCATCTCATATCAAACATGCCACCCACGCCATCTCATATCAAACACACCATCCATATCAAACACGCCACCCACGCCATCTCATATTAAACACCCCACCCACGCCATCTCATATCAAACACACCATCCATATCAAACACGCCATCTCATATCATACACACCACCCACGCCATCCATATCAAACACATCACCCACGCTATCCATATCACCCACGCCATCTCATATCAAACACGCCATATCATATCAAACACCCCACCCACGCCATCTCATATCAAACACCCCACCCACGCCATCTCATATTAAACACCCCACCCACGCCATCTCATATCAACCTCGCCATCTTATATCAAACATCCCACCCACGCCATCTCATATCAAACACACCACCCACGCCATCTCATATCAAACACACCACCCATGCCATCTCATATCAAACATCCCACCCACGCCATCTCATATCAAACACGCCATCTCATATCAAACACCCCACCCACGCCATCTCATATCAAACACCCCACCCACGCCATCTCATATTAAACTCCCCACCCACGCCATCTCATATTAAACACACCACCCACGCCATCTCATATCAAACATCCCACCCACGCCATCCATATCAAACACATCACCCACGCCATCTCATATCAACCACGCCATCTCATATCAAACACCCCACCCACGCCATCTCATATCAAACACGCCATCTCATATCAAACATCCCACCCACGCCATCTCATATCAAACACACCATCCGTATCAAACACGCCACCCACGCCATCTCATATTAAACACCCCACCCACGCCATCTCATATCAAACACACCATCCATATCAAACACGCCACCCACGCCATCTCATATTAAACACCCCACCCACGCCATCTCATATTAAACACCCCACCCACGCCATCTCATATCAAACACACCACCCACGCCATCTCATATCAACCACGCCATCTTATATCAAACACCCCACCCACGCCATCTCATAGCAAACACACCACCCACGCCATCTCATATCAAACACACCACCCACGCCATCTCATATCAAACACGCCACCCACGCCATCTCATATCAAACACCCCACCCACGCCATCTCATATCAACCACGCCATCTCATATCAAACACCCCACCCACGCCATCTCATATCAAACACACCACCCACGCCATCTCATATCAAACACACCACCCACGCCATCTCATATCAAACACACCACCCACGCCATCTCATATCAAACACGCCATCTCATATTAAACACCCCACCCACGCCATCTCATATTAAACACCCCACCCACGCCATCTCATATCAAACACGCCATCTCATATCAAACACCCCACCCACGCCATCTCATGTTAAACACCCCACCCACGCCATCTCATATTAAACACCCCACCCACGCCATCTCATATCAAACACACCATCCATATCAAACACGCCCCATCTCATATTGAACACCCCACCCACGCCATCTCATATCAAACACACCATCCATATCAAACACGCCACCCACGCCATCTCATATCAAACACGCCACCCACGCCATCTCATATCAAACACACCACCCACGCCATCCATATCAAACACATCACCCACGCCATCCATATCACCCACGCCATCTCATATCAAACACGCCATATCATATCAAACTCCCCACCCACGCCATCTCATATCAAACACACCACCCACGCCATCTCATATCAAACACACCACCCACGCCATCTCATATCAAACACACCACCCACGCCATCTCATATCAAACACACCACCCACGCCATCTCATATCAAACACACCACCCACGCCATCCCATATCAAACACCCCACGAACGCCATCCCATATCAAACACCCCACGAACGCCATCCCATATCAAACACAACATCCATATCAAACACACCACCCACACCATCTCATATTAAACACCCCACCATCTCATATCAAACACACCACCCACGCCATCTCATATCAAACACACCACCCACGCCATCTCATATCAAACACCCCACCCACGCCATCTCATATCAAACATCCCACCCACGCCATCTCATATAAAACAATCCATATCAACACCCCACCCACGCCATCTCATATCAAACACACCACCCACGCCATCTCATATCAAACACACCACCCACGCCATCTCATATTAAACACCCCACCCACGCCATCTCATAGCAAACACACCACCCACGCCATCTCATATCAAACACACCACCCACGCCATCTCATATCAAACACCCCACCCACGCCATATCATATCAAACACACCATCCATATCAAACACGCCACCCACGCCATCTCATAGCAAACACACCACCCACGCCATCTCATATCATTCACGCCATCTCATATCAAACACCCCACCCACGCCATCTTATATCAAACACCCCACCACGCCATCTCATAGCAAAACACCACCCACGCCATCTCATATCAACCACGCCATCTCATATCAAACATCCACCATCTCATATCAAACACGCCATCTCATATCAAACACGCCATCTCATATCAAACACCCCACCCACGCCATCTCATATCAAACACCCCACCCACGCCATCTCATATTAAACTCCCCACCCACGCCATCTCATATTAAACACACCACCCACGCCATCTCATATCAAACATCCCACCCACGCCATCCATATCAAACACATCACCCACGCCATCTCATATCAACCACGCCATCTCATATCAAACACCCCACCCACGCCATCTCATATCAAACACGCCATCTCATATCAAACATCCCACCCACGCCATCTCATATCAAACACACCATCCGTATCAAACATCCCACGCCATCTCATATCAACACCCCACCCACGCCATCTCATATCAAACACGCCATCTCATATCAAACATCCCACCCACGCCATCTCATATCAAACACACCATCCGTATCAAACACGCCACCCACGCCATCTCATATTAAACACCCCACCCACGCCATCTCATATCAAACACACCATCCATATCAAACACACCACCCACGCCATCCCATATCAAACACCCCACGAACGCCATCCCATATCAAACACCCCACCCACGCCATCCCATATCAAACACCCCACGAACGCCATCCCATATCAAACACAACATCCATATCAAACACACCACCCACACCATCTCATATTAAACACCCCACCCACGCCATCTCATATCAAACACACCACCCACGCCATCTCATATCAAACACACCACCCACGCCATCTCATATCAAACACCCCACCCACGCCATATCATATCAAACATCCCACCCACGCCATCTCATATAAAACACGCCATCCATATCGAACACCCCACCCACGCCATCTCATATCAAACACACCACCCACGCCATCTCATATCAAACACACCACCCACGCCATCTCATATTAAACACCCCACCCACGCCATCTCATAGCAAACACACCACCCACGCCATCTCATATCAAACACACCACCCACGCCATCTCATATCAAACACCCCACCCACGCCATATCATATCAAACACACCATCCATATCAAACACGCCACCCACGCCATCTCATAGCAAACACACCACCCACGCCATCTCATATCATTCACGCCATCTCATATCAAACACCCCACCCACGCCATCTTATATCAAACACCCCACCCACGCCATCTCATAGCAAACACACCACCCACGCCATCTCATATCAACCACGCCATCTCATATCAAACATCCCACCCACGCCATCTCATATCAAACACGCCATCTCATATCAAACACGCCATCTCATATCAAACACCCCACCCACGCCATCTCATATCAAACACCCCACCCACGCCATCTCATATTAAACTCCCCACCCACGCCATCTCATATTAAACACACCACCCACGCCATCTCATATCAAACATCCCACCCACGCCATCCATATCAAACACATCACCCACGCCATCTCATATCAACCACGCCATCTCATATCAAACACCCCACCCACGCCATCTCATATCAAACACGCCATCTCATATCAAACATCCCACCCACGCCATCTCATATCAAACACACCATCCGTATCAAACACACCACCCACGCCATCTCATATTAAACACCCCACCCACGCCATCTCATATCAAACACGCCATCCATATCAAACACGCCACCCACGCCATCTCATATTAAACACCCCACCCACGCCATCTCATATTAAACACCCCACCCACGCCATCTCATATCAAACACACCACCCACGCCATCTCATATCAACCACGCCATCTTATATCAAACACCCCACCCACGCCATCTCATAGCAAACACACCACCCACGCCATCTCATATCAAACACACCACCCACGCCATCTCATATCAAACACGCCACCCACGCCATCTCATATCAAACACCCCACCCACGCCATCTCATACAACCACGCCATCTCATATCAAACACCCCACCCACGCCATCTCATATCAAAACACCACCCACGCCATCTCATATCAAACACACCACCCACGCCATCTCATATCAAACACACCACCCACGCCATCTCATATCAAACACGCCATCTCATATCAAACACCCCACCCACGCCATCTCATATTAAACACCCCACCCACGCCATCTCATATCAAACACGCCATCTCATATCAAACACCCCACCCGCCATCTCATATTAAACACCCCACCCACGCCATCTCATATCAAACACACCATCCATATCAAACACACCACCCACGCCATCTCATATTGAACACCCCACCCACGCCATCTCATATCAAACACACCATCCATATCAAACACGCCACCCACGCCATCTCATATCAAACACGCCACCCACGCCATCTCATATCAAACACACCACCCACGCCATCCATATCAAACACATCACCCACGCCATCCATATCACCCACGCCATCTCATATCAAACACGCCATATCATATCAAACACCCCACCCACGCCATCTCATATCAAACACACCACCCACGCCATCTCATATCAAACACACCACCCACGCCATCTCATATCAAACACACCACCCACGCCATCTCATATCAAACACACCACCCACGCCATCTCATATCAAACACACCACCCACGCCATCCCATATCAAACACCCCACGAACGCCATCCCATATCAAACACCCCACCCACGCCATCTCATATCAAACACGCCGTCTCATATCAAACACAACATCCATATCAAACACACCATCCATATCAAACACACCACCCACACCATCTCATATTAAACACCCCACCCACGCCATCTCATATCAAACACACCACCCACGCCATCTCATATCAAACACACCACCCACGCCATCTCATATCAAACACCCCACCCACGCCATATCATATCAAACATCCCACCCACGCCATCTCATATAAAACACGCCATCCATATCGAACACCCCACCCACGCCATCTCATATCAAACACACCACCCACGCCATCTCATATCAAACACACCACCCACGCCATCTCATATTAAACACCCCACCCACGCCATCTCATAGCAAACACACCACCCACGCCATCTCATATCAACCACGCCATCTCATATCAAACACCCCACCCACGCCATCTCATATCAAACACGCCATCTCATAGCAAACACGCCACCCACGCCATCTCATAGCAAACACACCACCCACGCCATCTCATATCAACCACGCCATCTCATATCAAACACCCCACCCACGCCATCTTATATCAAACACCCCACCCACGCCATCTCATAGCAAACACACCACCCACGCCATCTCATATCAACCACGCCATCTCATATCAAACACCCCACCCACGCCATCTCATATCAAACACACCATCCATATCAAACACGCCACCCACGCCATCTCATATCAAACACCCCACCCACGCCATCTCATATTAAACACCCCACCCACGCCATCTCATATCAAACACCCCCATCTCATATCAAACACGCCATCTCATATCAAACACCCCACCCACGCCATCTCATATCAAACACCCCACCCACGCCATCTCATATCAAACACACCCACCCACGCCATCTCATAGCAAACACACCACCCACGCCATCTCATATTAAACACCCCACCCACGCCATCTCATATCAACCACGCCATCTCATATCAAACACCCCAACCACGCCATCTCATATCAACCACGCCATCTCATATCAAACACCCCACCCACGCCATCTCATATCAAACACACCACCCACGCCATCTCATATCAAACACACCACCCACGCCATCTCACATCAAACATGCCATCTCATATCAAACACCCCCCCACGCCATCTCATATCAACCACGCCATCTCATATCAAACACCCCACCCACGCCATCTCATATCAAACACACCACCCACGCCATCTCATATCAAACACACCACCCACGCCATCTCATATCAAACATGCCTTCTCATATTAAACACCCCACCCACGCCATCTCATATTAAACACCCCACCCACGCCATCTCATATCAAACACACCATCCATATCAAACACGCCACCCACGCCATCTCATATCATACACACCACCCACGCCATCCATATCAAACACATCACCCACGCTATCCATATCACCCACGCCATCTCATATCAAACTCCCCACCCACGCCATCTCATATCAAACACACCACCCACGCCATCTCATATCAAACACACCACCCACGCCATCTCATATCAAACACACCACCCACGCCATCCCATATCAAACACCCCACCCACGCCATCTCATATCAAACACACCATCCATATCAAACACACCATCCATATCAAACACACCACCCACGCCATCTCATATTAAACACCCCACCCACGCCATCTCATATCAAACACACCACCCACGCCATCTCATATCAAACACACCACCCACGCCATCTCATATCAAACACCCCACCCACGCCATCTCATATCAAACACCCCACCCACGCCATCCCATATCAAACACACCATCCATATCAAACACACCATCCATATCAAACACACCACCCACGCCATCTCATATTAAACACCCCACCCACGCCATCGCATATCAAAAACCCCACCCACGCCATCTCATATCAAAGACATCACCCACGCCATCTCATATCAAACACGCCATCTCATATCAAACACACCATCCATATCAAACACACCATCCATATCAAACACACCACCCACGCCATCGCATATCAAACACCCCACCCACGCCATCGCATATCAAACACACCACCCACGCCATCTCATATCAAACACACCACCCACGCCATCTCATATCAAAGACGCCATATCATATCAAACACCCCACCCACGCCATATCATATCAAACACCCCACCCACGCCATATCATATCAAACACCCCACCCACGCCATCGCATATCAAACACACCACCCACGCCATCTCATATCAAAGACGCCATATCATATCAAACACCCCACTCACGCCATCTCATATCAAACACCCCACCCACGCCATCCATATCACCCACGCCATCTCATATCAAACACCCCACCCACGCCATCTCATATCAAAACCCCACCCACACAATCTCATATCAAACACACCACCCACGCCATCCATATCAAACACGCCATATCATATCAAACACCCCACCCACGCCATCCATATCACCCACACCATCTCATATTAAACACCCCACCCACGCCATCTCATATCAAACACACCATCCATATCAAACATGCCACCCACGCCATCTCATATTAAACACCCCACCCACGCCATCTCATATCAAACACCCCACCCACGCCATCTCATATCAAACACCCCACCCACGCCATCCATATCACCCACACCATCTCATATTAAACACCCCACCCACGCCATCTCATATCAAACACACCATCCATATCAAACACGCCACCCACGCCATCTCATATTAAACACCCCACCCACGCCATCTCATATTAAACACCCCACCCACGCCATCTCATATCAAACACGCCATCCATATCAAACACGCCACCCACACCATCTCATATTAAACACCCCACCCACGCCATCTCATATCAAACACCCCACCCACGCCATCTCATATCAAACACACCACCCACGCCATCTCATATTAAACACCCCACCCACGCCATCTCATATCAAACACACCACCCACACCATCTCATATCAAAGCTTTAAGAATACCTGTTTACAGCTGGCCCATTAAAAACCCAAGAATGAAAACAATGTACACTGACTAATACCCCCCTCTCTTTTCTCTCCCTCAACCCTCTCCTTCTCTCTCCCTCAACCCTCTCCTTCTCTCTCCCTCAACTCTCCCCCTCTCTCTCCCTCTCCCCCCTCTCTCCTTCTCTTTCCCTCTCTCCTTCTCTTTCCCTCCCCCCTCTCTCTCGTTCTCTTTCTCTCCCCCCTCTCTCTCCTCTCTCCCTCCCCATCTCTCTCCCTCCCCCTCTCTCTCCCTCTTTCTCCCTGCCTCTCTCTTTCTCCCTCTCTCTCACCCCCTCTCCAGGAGCAGGTAGTGGAGAGCACTCCTGAGCCAGAGCAGGCCACACCCACTTCTGCCTCTGACGCTAAGGAGCCCCGCCCGGCCAACACCCCTGCAGTCGAAGAGGTGGATGAGACGTGGGAGGAGAAGGAGGACAAACTGGATGCAGAGAATATCGAACCCAAGCCCGAGGATCTGAAGTACCAATACAAAGAGGGTGGGTTCTGAACCTTGGCCCGGAGATGCCCTATAACATTTCTGTACTTAGAAATGTTATCCTCTTAATGTTACCCTCTACACCTTATCTCACAAGATCTGCGTGTCAGTCAAGTGAGGATGCAAAGTTTCACTTTATTGGAAATGCTTTGTCAGAGCACGAGTCATAAAGTCCCATTTGACATCAATATATGATTTTTAGAAGTGAAACGGAGTAATACTCAGTTCAGATGACAGACTATATACCCCAACTCTACCAACCTAAACCCTGAACACTATACTGATGAAAACTCACATAAATGTGATTCATCTATAATTCCTTGTTCCTCTCCATCAGAACTATGTCGGCCTATAGACCCAGAGGAGAAGAAGAGGTATGACAGGGACTTCCTGCTGGGCTTCCAGTTCATCAGTGCCGCCATGTCCAAGCCTGAGGGCCTGCCTCAGATCAGTGACGTGGTGCTGGACAAGGTACAGTACAACACTCTGTCCCCTGCTGGACTGGAGGAACCACTGCACGGTCCATTCGAGAATATAATTTTTTTATTCAGATAGACCACTTGTGTCCGTCATTCTTTCTCTTCTGTCCTTGTTCGGTCATTCTTTCTCTCCAGGCGAATAAGGCCCCTCTCCGCCAGCTGGACCCCAGCCGTTTGCCAGGGATGAACATGGGCCCCGACTTCACACCGTCGTTTGCCAACCTGGGCAGGCCTGGAATGGGAGGAGGTGGAGGTGGCCACAGAGGAGGGCCAGTGAGTTATCATGAAAAACTGTCAATCTTCTCAAAGACTACACTCAGATTCTGAAACTCTGGGATTATATTTAAAAAATGTTGACTGAATTTCTTTCCTTTTCCCTTCCCTCCTCTCCTCCAGCCCTCTGGTATGGGTGGTGGAGGACCGCGTCGCTCCCAACAGGGTCAGCGTAAGGAGCCCAGGAGGATCATCAACATCTCTTCGTCTCTGACGGAAGACGTGAAGCTCAACAAGGCTGAGAAGGCCTGGAAGCCCGCTGTCAAGAAGGCTACCAGTGGGCAAGCTGCTCCTGAGGAGGAGAGCGACGACTCGGAACAGGCCAAGACCCAGGAGCTGTTCAAGAGGGTCCGTAGTATCCTGAACAAGCTGACCCCTCAGATGTTCCAACAGCTGATGAAGCAGGTCACAGAGCTGACCATCGATACAGAGGAGAGGCTGAAGGGAGTGATAGATCTGATCTTTGAGAAGGCCATCTCTGAACCCAACTTCTCCGTGGCCTACGCCAACATGTGCCGCTGCCTTATTGGGGTGAGTGACTCTGAAGGGTGTGTGTCTGTTTGTGTGTGTACATCTAGTGTGCTGGTCTTGATTCGGTGCTGACCTCTGTTCTGTGCCACGTTTCTGAGTGGTGCCATTACACACTCATGATGTCTCCTCTCACGTTCCGTTCCCTCTTATGCTTTATGTGACGTCTGCAAAGCTTTCCAACCGTGGCCTAAATGTTTGTGTTTTTCTGTTCCTCTCGTCAGCTCAAAGTCCCCACCACAGACAAGCCGGGAGTCACTGTGAATTTCCGCAAGCTGCTTCTGAACCGCTGTCAGAAGGAGTTTGAGAAGGACAAGGACGATGATGTCATCTTTGAGAAGAAGCAGAAAGAGCTGGACGCTGCAGCCACGGTACGAGCTGTGCTCTCAGTGACCAATTAAAATGTCCTTCTCACACACTTTGTTTTTGTTTCTGTATGCGTCAGTTGACCATCTGTCTGATATGCCTCCCTCCCCCTACTTCCTGTTACATCACTTCCTGTCTGAAGGAGGAGAAGGATCGCCTGAAGGCAGAGCTGGAGGAGGCCAAAGACAAGGCGCGGCGGCGGTCGCTAGGCAACATCAAGTTCATTGGTGAGCTATTCAAGCTGAAGATGCTGACGGAGGCCATCATGCATGACTGCATCGTCAAGCTGCTGAAGAACCACGATGAGGAGTCACTAGAGTGCCTCTGTAGACTCTTGTCAACTATAGGCAAGGACCTGGACTTTGAAAAGGCAAAGGTAACGCTGTACCAGTGTCACTAACAGACACGCATCGTTTAGAACACTTATGCCAAATCATTTCTGAGAATCAGATTTACACACAAACACATACACACTAACTTGCCTGTCTCTCTTTCTGTAGCCACGTATGGACCAGTACTTTGCCCAGATGGACAAGATCATCAAGGAGAAGAAGACATCGTCCAGAATCCGCTTCATGCTGCAGGACGTACTGGATCTCAGGAGGGTAATACCTCGTAACACACACACACCACCCACCAGTGTCTGGGGAATGCTTTAGCCCCCTCACCTAAACCTTTTGGTAATCTCTAATCTAATCTGACTGACCCTTGTCCTCTGGTTGTTGTGTATCCAAGCATATCAGTAAACACTATGGGTCAAAGTACCATAGACAGAATATTCTCCCCTAACCCCACATTACCTCTGAATTTACCCATGACCCAAAATCACCTCTGACCCCTCATGTCCTTTACAAGCCCTCTATATGCATGCAGGTGTAGTGTATAATAGTGGGTTGTGTTGTTTTGTGTGTTGGCGTTTTACTGGCCCATAGACACCCTCACTAGTCTGTGTGGGTGTCGAGGGTTCTGAAGTGGGCTCAGAGGGAGACACTGTCAGATCTTTAATACAGGGAGGCTCCCGAGCTGGGCCCTTGGTGCCATAAACTGAGACTGGAGTCAGTCTGCACCCTGCAGCCAATCCCTTCCCTCCAAGCCACTGTAAACGACTCCCTCCTCTCCATGTCATTCACCATCTAGATGTTTACCTCCCTTCTAAATGGATGTGTCCCTTGATGTTCACATAAACTACTTATCCATGCCTAGTAGGCTTGGGCAGTATCCAGATTGTCCTACCTTCATAATGACCGAGTGCCATACTGGGATATTCGGTAATACCTACGCTGAACACAAGGGGCACTATTTTCAATCCAAAGGTTAGCAATGCTAACAAGTACATGTAAAATCTAACGAACGCATGCAAACATTTTATACAGTCTCTTGACAAACTTTGCAGGACAGACATCCCACTCATAAAGTTATACAAGTAACTGAAAAATGTTAGTCTGCTGCACACGCAAAATAAATATTGAACGGAAGGGATTCTCTAATTGCAAGAAGCTAACCACTTAGCTAGATAACTTGGTACTAAATTAGTAAACCAAATACACAACTGCAGAGCATTTAGCACATTTTAGACGGTTAACTTAATAGTTCTAAGATATTTAGTTGTGAATTCCATACTATAACAAGATCACCTGGCGCGGGCTGCAGTTAATCCCAAGACTACTGGTAAAGCTTCGTAATGAAATAACAAGATCCGCGTTATCTCCCAAATTGCACAAGTTGACTGCAGGTATTTACTTAAGTAGCTACAAATATTCAAATGAATAAAAAATCATGTCAAATAAATAGTTTGTGGTATTGACAGTGTTGAAAAACATCCCGTGGGTATTTCCAAGCCTCATGCCTATGCCCCATTCACTAAGTTTTCAGTGATTCACAAACTCACATTTCTTACTTTATTTGAAAATTACTAGTTACTAAGGACATACAGGTATGGATCTGTAGCCTATGCCTCTATGGTTTCCCGTAATGCAGTTTACCAGAAAAAATAAAAGCTGGACTGTTCCACTTTAACTAGTTTAGTATCCAGTGACTTTTCTGAGAAAATGTTTGCAGAGCCTGTGTGTTTGTGTGTCTCTTCTACAGTGACTTGCGGTATGGTGAGAGCAGGGATGTGGTGTTACACTGGATCCTGTATCCTCACTAATGTCTTCTCCCTGTACAACACAGATCATGTAGGTGTGTGTGAGGAGGTTTCCTACATGTTCAGACAGGGTTCCAACATGTGCACCACATAACTACCTTATAGGATCTCTATGGTTCCACCCCCATTAAGTGTCTTACCAAAGCAGCAGTTGGGATGTTTCACAAGAGCTGATCAGCTGCACTCAGTCAGCACACTGACCCCTGCTGTTTACTGGGAAAACACTCTAGTTTCAGTTTCCATTCTCTGGAAAAGCTGACAACGGGGTCAAGTTAGGGCAAGGCATCTCTCCCGCTCTTTCTATAGCCTGGTTGTCACCCATTTATGTCTTAGTTTATTGACTAAGTAACCTTTGCCTGGAAAGAGATATGGAGTGTTAAGAGTACGCCACACTTTTCCATCTAACTCCAATCCTCAGTTAAAGTATATTACTGTTCTCACTCTAGGGCTCACCCCATTTAGTCGACTGGTCCAATGTTTGGTCCATAATATTACTGTTCTCACTCTAGGGCTCACCCCATTTAGTCGACTGGTCCAATGTTTGGTCCATAATATTACTGTTCTCACTCTAGGGCTCACCCCATTTAGTCGACTGGTCCAATGTTTGGTCCATAATATTACTGTTCTCACTCTAGGGCTCACCCCATTTAGTCGACTGGTCCAATGTTTGGTCCATAATATTACTGTTCTCACTCTAGGGCTCACCCCATTTAGTCGACTGGTCCAATGTTTGGTCCATAATATTACTGTTCTCACTCTAGGGCTCACCCCATTTAGTCGACTGGTCCAATGTTTGGTCCATAATATTACTGTTCTCACTCTAGGGCTCACCCCATTTAGTCGACTGGTCCAATGTTTGGTCCATAATATTACTGTTCTCACTCTAGGGCTCACCCCATTTAGTCGACTGGTCCAATGTTTGGTCCATAATATTACTGTTCTCACTCTAGGGCTCACCCCATTTAGTCGACTGGTCCAATGTTTGGTCCATAATATTACTGTTCTCACTCTAGGGCTCACCCCATTTAGTCGACTGGTCCAATGTTTGGTCCATAATATTACTGTTCTCACTCTAGGGCTCACCCCATTTAGTCTGGTCCAATGTTTGGTCCATAATATTACTGTTCTCACTCTAGGGCTCACCCCATTTAGTCGACTGGTCCAATGTTTGGTCCATAATATTACTGTTCTCACCCCATTTAGTCGACTCCAATGTTTGGTCCATAATATTACTGGGCTCACCCCATTTAGTCGACTGGTCCAATGTTTGGTCCATAATATTACTGTTCTCACTCTAGGGCTCACCCCATTTAGTCGACCCCCATAATATTACTGTTCTCACTCTAGGCTCACCCCATTTGGACTGGTCCATTGTTTGGTCCATAATATTACTGTTCTCACTTAGGGCTCACCCCATTTAGTCGACTGGTCCAATGTTTGGTCCATAATATTACTGTTCTCACTCTAGGGCTCACCCCATTTAGTCGACTGGTCCATTGTTTGGTCCATAATATTACTGTTCTCACTCTAGGGCTCACCCCATTTAGTCGACTGGTCCAATGTTTGGTCCATAATATTACTGTTCTCACTCTAGGGCTCACCCCATTTAGTCGACTGGTCCAATGTTTGGTCCATAATATTACTGTTCTCACTCTAGGCTCACCCCATTTAGTCGACTGGTCCAATGTTTGGTCCATAATGTTCTCACTCTAGGTCCATTTATACTGGTCCAATGTTTGGTCCATAATATTACTGTTCTCACTCTAGGGCTCACCCCATTTAGTCGACTGGTCCAATGTTTGGTCCATAATATTACTGTTCTCACTTAGGGCTCACCCCATTTAGTCGACTGGTCCAATGTTTGGTCCATAATATTACTGTTCTCACCCCATTTAGTCGACTGGTCCAATGTTTGGTCCATAATATTACTGTTCTCACTCTAGGGCTCACCCCATTTAGTCGACTGGTCCAATGTTTGGTCCATAATATTACTGTTCTCACTCTAGGGCTCACCCCATTTAGTCGACTGGTCCAATGTTTGGTCCATAATATTACTGTTCTCACTCTAGGGCTCACCCCATTTAGTCGACTGGTCCAATGTTTGGTCCATAATATTACTGTTCTCTAGGCTCACCTTTAGGGCTCACCCTGTTCTCACTCTATTTTTAGTCGACTGGTCCAATGTTTGGTCCATAATATTACTGTTCTCACTCTAGGGCTCACCCCATTTAGTCGACTGGTCCAATGTTTGGTCCATAATATTACTGTTCTCACTCTAGGGCTCACCCCATTTAGTCGACTGGTCCAATGTTTGGTCCATAATATTACTGTTCTCACTCTAGGGCTCACCCCATTTAGTCGACTGGTCCAATGTTTGGTCCATAATATTACTGTTCTCACTCTAGGGCTCACCCCATTTAGTCGACTGGTCCAATGTTTGGTCCATAATATTACTGTTCTCACTCTAGGGCTCACCCCATTTAGTCGACTGGTCCAATGTTTGGTCCATAATATTACTGTTCTCACTCTAGGGCTCACCCCATTTAGTCGACTGGTCCAATGTTTGGTCCATAATATTACTGTTCTCACTCTAGGGCTCACCCCATTTAGTCGACTGGTCCAATGTTTGGTCCATAATATTACTGTTCTCACTCTAGGGCTCACCCCATTTAGTCGACTGGTCCAATGTTTGGTCCATAATATTACTGTTTCACTCTAGGGCTCACCCCATTTAGTCGACTGGTCCAATGTTTGGTCCATAATATTACTGTTCTCACTCTAGGGCTCACCCCATTTAGTCGACTGGTCCAATGTTTGGTCCATAATATTACTGTTCTCACTCTAGGGCTCACCCCATTTAGTCGACTGGTCCAATGTTTGGTCCATAATATTACTGTTCTCACTCTAGGGCTCACATTTAGTTTGTTTGGTCCATAATATTACTGTTCTCACTCTAGGGCTCACCCCATTTAGTCGACTGGTCCAATGTTTGGTCCATAATAATGTTTGGTCCATAATACTGTTCTCACTCTAGGGCTCACCCCATTTAGTCGACTGGTCCAATGTTTGGTCCATAATATTACTGTTCTCACTCTAGGGCTCACCCCATTTAGTCGACTGGTCCAATGTTTGGTCCATAATATTACTGTTCTCACTCTAGGGCTCACCCCATTTAGTCGAGGTTTGGTCCATAATATTACTGTTCTCACCTCCCCCATTTAGTCGACTGGTCCAATGTTTGGTCCATAATATTACTGTTCTCACTCTAGGGCTCACCCCATTTAGTCGACTGGTCCAATGTTTGGTCCATAATATTACTGTTCTCACTCTAGGGCTCACCCCATTTAGTCGACTGGTCCAATGTTTGGTCCATAATATTACTGTTCTCACTCTAGGGCTCACCCCATTTAGTCGACTGGTCAATGTTTGGTCCATAATATTACTGTTCTCACATTAGGGCTCACCCCATTTAGTCGACTGGTCCAATGTTTGGTCCATAATATTACTGTTCTCACTCTAGGCTCACCCCATTTAGTCGACTGGTCCAATGTTTGGTCCATAATATTACTGTTCTCACTCTAGGGCTCACCCCATTTAGTCGACTGGTCCAATGTTTGGTCCATAATATTACTGTTCTCACTCTAGGGCTCACTTTAGGACTGGTCCAATGTTTGGTCCATAATATTACTGTTCTCACTCTAGGGCTCACCCCATTTAGTCGACTGGTCCAATGTTTGGTCCATAATATTACTGTTCTCACTCTAGGGCTCACCCCATTTAGTCGACTGGTCCAATGTTTGGTCCATAATATTACTGTTCTCACTCTAGGGCTCACCCCATTTAGTCGACTGGTCCAATGTTTGGTCCATAATATTACTGTTCTCACTCTAGGGCTCACCCCATTTAGTCGACTGGTCCAATGTTTGGTCCATAATATTACTGTTCTCACTCTAGGGCTCACCCCATTTAGTCGACTGGTCCAATGTTTGGTCCATAATATTACTGTTCTCACTCTAGGGCTCACCCCATTTAGTCGACTGGTCCAATGTTTGGTCCATAATATTACTGTTCTCACTCTAGGGCTCACCCCATTTAGTCGACTGGTCCAATGTTTGGTCCATAATATTACTGTTCTCACTCTAGGCTCACCCCATTTAGTCGACTGGTCCAATGTTTGGTCCATAATATTACTGTTCTCACTCTAGGGCTCACCCCATTTAGTCGACTGGTCCAATGTTTGGTCCATAATATTACTGTTCTCACTCTAGGGCTCACCCCATTTAGTCGACTGGTCCAATGTTTGGTCCATAATATTACTGTTCTCACTGGTCACCCCATTTAGTTTCCAATGTTTGTCCATAATATTACTGTTCTCACTCTAGGGCTCACCCCATTTAGTCGACTGGTCCAATGTTTGGTCCATAATATTACTGTTCTCACTCTAGGGCTCACCCCATTTAGTCGACTGGTCCAATGTTTGGTCCATAATATTACTGTTCTCACTCTAGGGCTCACCCCATTTAGTCGACTGGTCCAATGTTTGGTCCATAATATTACTGTTCTCACTCTAGGGCTCACCCCATTTAGTCGACTGGTCCAATGTTTGGTCCATAATATGTTTGGTCCATTTATATTACCATAATTCTGTTCTCACTCTAGGGCTCACCCCATTTAGTCGACTGGTCCAATGTTTGGTCCATAATATTACTGTTCTCACTCTAGGGCTCACCCCATTTAGTCGACTGGTCCAATGTTTGGTCCATAATATTACTGTTCTCACTCTAGGGCTCACCCCATTTATGTTTGTTTGGTCCATAATATTACTGTTCTCACTCTAGGGCTCACCCCATTTAGTCGACTGGTCCAATGTTTGGTCCATAATATTACTGTTCTCACTCTAGGGCTCACCCCATTTAGTCGACTGGTCCAATGTTTGGTCCATAATATTACTGTTCTCACTCTAGGGCTCACCCCATTTAGTCGACTGGTCCAATGTTTGGTCCATAATATTAGTCGACTGGTCCATAATATTACTGTTCTCACTCTAGGGCTCACCCCATTTAGTCGACTGGTCCAATGTTTGGTCCATAATATTACTGTTCTCACTCTAGGGCTCACCCCATTTAGTCGACTGGTCCATTGTTTGGTCCATAATATTACTGTTCTCACTCTAGGGCTCACCCCATTTAGTCGACTGGTCCAATGTTTGGTCCATAATATTACTGTTCTCACTCTAGGGCTCACCCCATTTAGTCGACTGGTCCAATGTTTGGTCCATAATATTACTGTTCTCACTCTAGGGCTCACCCCATTTAGTCGACTGGTCCAATGTTTGGTCCATAATATTACTGTTCTCACTCTAGGGCTCACCCCATTTAGTCGACTGGTCCATTGTTTGGTCCATAATATTACTGTTCTCACTCTAGGGCTCACCCCATTTAGTCGACTGGTCCAATGTTTGGTCCATAATATTACTGGGGCTCCATTTAGTTTCCATTGTTTGGTCCATAATATTACTGTTCTCACTCTAGGCTCACCCCATTTAGTCTGGTCAATGTTTGGTCCATAATATTACTGTTCTCACTTAGGCTCACCCCATTTAGTCGACTGGTCCAATGTTTGGTCCATAATATTACTGTTCTCACTCTAGGGCTGGTCCAATGTTTGGTCCATAATATTACTGTTCTCACTCTAGGGCCCCCCATTTAGTCGACTGGTCCAATGTTTGGTCCATAATATTACTGTTCTCACTCTAGGGCTCACCCTCATTTCAGTCGACTGGTCCAATGTTTGGTCCATAATATTACTGTTCTCACTCTAGGGCTCACCCCATTTAGTCGACTGGTCCAATGTTTGGTCCATAATATTACTGTTCTCACTCTAGGGCTCACCCCATTTAGTCGACTGGTCCAATGTTTGGTCCATAATATTACTGTTCTCACTCTAGGGCTCACCCCATTTAGTCGACTGGTCCAATGTTTGGTCCATAATATTACTGTTCTCACTCTAGGGCTCACCCCATTTAGTCGACTGGTCCAATGTTTGGTCCATAATATTACTGTTCTCACTCTAGGGCTCACCCCATTTAGTCGACTGGTCCAATGTTTGGTCCATAATATTACTGTTCTCACTCTAGGGCTCACCCCATTTAGTCGTGGTCCAATGTTTGGTCCAATATTACTGTTCTCACTTAGGGCTCACCCCATTTAGTTGGTCTCCATAATATTACTGTTCTCACTCTAGGGCTCACCCCATTTAGTCGACTGGTCCAATGTTTGGTCCATAATATTACTGTTCTCACTCTAGGGCTCCACCATAATATTACTGTTCTCACTCTAGGGCTCACCCCATTTAGTCGACTGGTCCAATGTTTGGTCCATAATATTACTGTTCTCACTCTAGGGCTCACCCCATTTAGTCGACTGGTCCAATGTTTGGTCCATAATATTACTGTTCTCACTCTAGGCTCACCCCATTTAGTCGACTGGTCCATTGTTTGGTCCATATGTTTGTTCATAATATTACTGTTCTCACTCTAGGGCTCACCCCATTTAGTCGACTGGTCCAATGTTTGGTCCATAATATTACTGTTCTCACTCTAGGGCTCACCCCATTTAGTCGACTGGTCCAATGTTTGGTCCATAATATTACTGTTCTCACTCTAGGGCTCACCCCATTTAGTCGACTGGTCCAATGTTTGGTCCATAATATTACTGTTCTCACTCTAGGGCTCACCCCATTTAGTCGACTGGTCCAATGTTTGGTCCATAATATTACTGTTCTCACTCTAGGGCTCCATAATAATGTTTGGTCCATAATATTACTGTTCTCACTCTAGGGCTCACCCCATTTAGTCGACTGGTCCAATGTTTGGTCCATAATATTACTGTTCTCACCTAGGCTCACCCCATTTAGTCGACTGGTCCAATGTTTGGTCCATAATATTACTGTTCTCACTCTAGGGCTCACCCCATTTAGTCGACTGGTCCAATGTTTGGTCCATAATATTACTGTTCTCACTCTAGGGCTCACCCCATTTAGTCGACTGGTCCAATGTTTGGTCCATAATATTACTGTTCTCACTCTAGGGCTCACCCCATTTAGTCGACTGGTCCAATGTTTGGTCCATAATATTACTGTTCTCACTCTAGGCTCACCCCATTTAGTCGACTGGTCCAATGTTTGGTCCATAATATTACTGTTCTCACTCTAGGGCTCACCCCATTTAGTCGACTGGTCCAATGTTTGGTCCATAATATTACTGTTCTCACTCTAGGGCTCACCCCATTTAGTCGACTGGTCCATTGTTTGGTCGATAGGCTGTTGGTCGACCGAGATTTCTTTAGTCGAGCAGTCGCAATATATTTTTAACGGGGTGTGCAAGACACCGGTCTGATTCACTCCGGTCTCAGTGGACTAATCCATTGTAGAGGCCACGGAATGGCACAGTCCATCACTCTGAGACATGTGATACTAACATTGTATATGGTTATAGTATGTTTTTTTAAAAACGATATAAAATTGAGTATGTAAAAAGTAAATAATATCTATTTTATAACATGAGGTTTATCCTTTGTTGGATACGGTCGCTGCCCGCGGTTATGGAACATACTCTTCAGTGCGCCCTAGAATTGGTGCCTTTCCCTATGTTGCTATCTGCATAATAGCAAAGTTGACCGGCATATTGGGATTGAGAACATTGGCGGAGGCAGCAGCAGCAGCAGAAACGAGAGAGGAAACCCCAACTTAATTGGATCTATAATCAATAGCCTAACTGTTTAATGTGCCTGGCTTTATAAATCATCCTGATATATATATCTTCAGAAATACGTCAGGTCCTGCTTCTGTTGCCTGTTAGATAGTGTTTGTTTATAGCCTACTGATTCCATGAGCACCAAGCTTAATGCAATGGCAAAATGATGGATAAAGCCATTTTTAAGCTTTGCTCTGCTGTAATGAAGGCTTTATATTGGTTTTTCTGTTAGAACAGACTGGTATTACTTCTCATTTATTTAGTGTTTACACTGTTCCAAACAGGAGAAAAATAATATTGTGATCTAACAGCACCTGTTTGTCACACATAATATGTACGCTGCTCTCACTCCTATACCCTCATTTTTCTTGATCTCCTTATTGTTATTATGATCATCATTATAATAAGTAGTGTCGTTATCATTATCAGGCTTTGTATAAGTATCCTTGTGTAACTACCTTCGAGCTGTCGGCCTAAGACCGTGTCCTGTTTTGTCTTAAAACCGTAACTAACTTGGGCTACTGTATCAATCAATCGATCAATTATTCATTCGTTCATGCCATCACATAGCATACGAGACAAGTTTTAATATTAAATAACAAAGGGAGCATTGAGTAATTAGCCTAAACAATAAATACATCGCAATTCACAAATGCATGCAACTGTTTTTAGTCTGCTGTAATCAAGGCTTTATATATTTTATTTCTCATTAGAACAGACTCTTTGGTACACTTATTTATTTGGTTTTTACACTTCCAAATTGTTTTAAAAAATGTAATTTAACAGCAACTGTTTGGCACACAATACTCACACAACGCTTGCTCCTATACCCTCCTTTATCTAGATCTCCAGTATTTTCCACAACTAAGTCAAATGTCTTCCACAGATCTGACTTCCACTTTCCCTCCTGAACAACCAGTAAACATTTGCGCGTTGCTTTTTCACATCCTCATCCATTTTGCTGTCACATGTTACTGTGTTTGGAGTTTGTTATAACCAATATATTGATGTGATTATTATGGGCTATAGGTCAGGTCCTATTGGTCACATGCATGCGATGCTTACATGTTTTACGTAAAGCGAGCAAGGGTTGAGGGAATAGGAAATGTTTTTCCGAAACAAATTAGGGATTTCGGTAACAACTTTTCAGTCAGAAACAAGTAAGAAACTAAATGGCTGAAATGATGTAGCAACTTCAGCATGGACAGCCCAATAAACACTTCCTGTGCTGTGGTGCCTTTTCAATACAGTAGGGAGGAGAGCGAGACAACGTGCTCCAGTCACACAGGCACTCACTGTCATTTTGTTGTAACAGTGTGACCATCGGGCTCTTTCTTGTCTCATTTGTCTCTTAATTATTTAATCAAACAGTGTGCTTAAAGCATCAGACAAGCTCAGTGCATATATAGTTGATTTTATTCAAACACATAGGGTGTGTCTGCCTATATATTAAAAATCAATTGGTCGAAAGAACAGGACGTCTCTGTCGACCAAGATTTGTTTTAGTCGTGGACAGCCCTAACTCACTCCCTGCCTCCCCTCCCAGAACACGTGGGTCCCCAGGAGAGGAGAGCAGGGCCCCAAGACCATAGACCAGATCCACAAGGATGCTGAGCTGGAGGAGCACAGGGAGGTTCTCAAGGTGCAGCAGCAACTCCTCAACCAGAACACCCGAGGAGGAGTTGGAGGACGTGGTGGTGGAGGAAGAGATCAGGGGAGCCGCGGGGGCCAACACCCCCAGACGGGCCAAAGGAGTCAGCCCCAGGACGAGGGCTGGAACACAGTTCCCATCTCCACCAAGAGCAGACCCATCGACACCAGCCGACTCAGCAAGATCACTAAGGTCAGTGATACATTATACTGTGAATTCTCAGCCACGTACCGTGGACCCATACTCAGTTTGGACTGAAATACTCCAACCCCCTCTACTTGCAGTCTATCATCCACCTCCTTAACCTTCAACCCCATTGTAAAGTTCTATCAGCCCTACCATTCCCAAATGAAACACCAAACCCACTCACTCTGTAGTCTGGCACACACCACTTAACCTTTAACCTCCATTTAGAGTTATTACCATACTATTCCTGACTCCTCACTTATATAACTCAAAACTTCAGACCTTTTTCAGATCTCAAGCTGTTTTGCCCCCAACAATCCTGCAAGTCTTCTTTCCTCAACAATAATGTTTCTAACCTCTCATTCTCTCTGCAGCCCGGGGCTTTGGACTTCAACAACCAGCTGCTGGCGCCCCAGCTCGGGGGTAAGGGCATGTGGGGCAGCTGGGGCAAGGGCAGCAGTGGAGGCACCACCGGAGCCAAACCCGCTGGTGAAGCCAGTAAGTCCTCTTACCAGTACAACCACTATTGTGAAATATCTACTCTTAGGCTCTTCAAAAATTCAGTGTTTGTGTTCTCTGTGTGTTCATAGCCCCAGAGTCAGGAGGCCGCCCAGCCACCAGCACCCTCAACAGGTTCTCAGCATTGCAGCCACAGCAGCCCTCCTCCTCAGGGCCCTCACATGACTCGGACAGAAGAGTTCCTCAGAGGTCAGCAGCACTGGGACGTTACAAAAGACTACATCTGTCCTTTACATATAGTGCCTTCCGAAAGACTTCAGACCCCTTGTCTTTTTCCACATTTTCTTACAGCCACATTCTAAAATTGATTTAAAATAAATCGTCCTCATAAGCTACACAAAATACCCCATAATGACTAAGCGAAAACAGGTTTTTGATTTTTTTTTTGCAAATGTATTAAAAATAAAAAAGCAGAAATACGCTTTTTACATAAGTACTCAGACTCTTTGCTATGAGAACCTACCAGAAGGACAACCATCTCTGCAGCACGTCACCAATCAGGCCTTTATGGTAGTGGCCAGGCAGAAGCCACTCATCAGTAAAAGGCACATGACAGCCCGCTTGGAGTTTGCCAAAAGACACCCGAAGACTCTCAGACCGTGAGAAACAACATTTTCTGGTCTGATGAAACCAAGATTGAACTCTTTGGGCTGAATGCCAAGTGTCACGTCTGGAGGAAACCTGGCACCATCACTACGGTGAAGCATGGTAGTGGCAGCTTCATGCTGTGGGGATGTTTTTCAGTGGCAGGGACTGGGAGACTAGTCAGGATCGAGGGAAAGATGAACAGAGCAAAGTACAGAGATCCTTGATGAAAACCTGCTCCAGTGCGCTCAGCACCACAGACTGGGATGAAGGTATACCTTCCAACAGGACAACAACCCTAAGCACACAGCCAAGACAACGCAGGAGTGGCTTCGAGACAAGTCTCTGACTCCTTGAGTGGCCCAGCCAGAGCCCGGACTTGAACCCGATCTAACATCTCTGGAGAGACCTGAAGATAGCTGAGCAGCAACGCTCCCCATCGAACCTGAAAGATCTTGAGAGGATCTGAGAGAAGAATGGGAGAAAATCCCAAAATACAGGTGTGCAAGCTTGTAGCGTCATACCCAAGTAGACTCGAGGCTGCCAAAGGTGCTTTAACAAAGTACTGAGTAAAGGTTCTGAATACTTGTGTAAATGTGATATTTCAGTTTTCTATTTTTAATAAATTAGCAAACATTTCTGAACTGTTTTTGCTTCATCATTATGGGGTATTGTGTGTAGATTGACGAAAAAACAACAATTAAATAAACTTTAGAATAAGGCTGTAATGTAACAAAATGTGGAAAAAGTCAAGGGGTATTAATATTATCCAAAGGTACCGGTTTGAATATGGAACATCACTGCTACCACAGGGCAGAATGTTTATGATTGGTTCAGATGAATTAAGGTCATCTTGTGACTCTTTGCATCTACCCCCACCCCCTGCCCATATACACAAACAGGAACAGCTCGAGCCGGGACCGTGGCAGCGACAGATTCGAGCGTCATGACCGTGGCAGCAACGACCGCTTCGACAGGCGGGATGACCGGCGAGACGACCGGGACAGGAACCGGCCCCCGGTCACCAAGCGGAGCTTTAGCAGGGAGACGGTGGAGCACAGCAGAGAGAGGGAGCACAGCGGCCCTGCTGATCCAGTACGCCGTGTAGCCAGCATGACCGATGATCGGAGCAGCAGAGACCGAGCCAGGAGCAAAGACAATGGTACAAAACAAAGAATACACACAGCATACTTTCTGTCAGGCTTACAGTACTGCTGGCAGGAGTGACCAGGAGTTTAAAGGGATTGGGAAAGGCAGAGAGTTGGTGCTATGTTAACCAATTCAGGGACCTTTATGGGGAATTTGCAATGTTTTTAAAGGCAAGGATTTCTCAGGGAGACATTTGTATGTGACTTTCTCTCTCTGTTTGGGCCACAGTGAAGAGGGAAGCTACTCTGACCCCCCCTCCTGCCCAGAACAAACCTGCCTTGAGTGAAGAAATGCTGGAAAAGAAGTCCACAGCTATCATAGAGGAGTACCTACACATCAACGACATGAAGGTACATCACATTTATACCCATGCAGATCATTGGAGAGACCTACATATCAACCACACACAGATATGATACATACTGTAGCTAGTTGGCCACATGGTGGTAATTGAAAATGGCTTTCCATGTAAATGATGTACAACAAAACAGGTTATTTTTATGTTTTTATTATTGAAACACTGCCCTACTTTAGAGGAGTAAAACTAACCTTTGAATCCTGTTTCCCCTCCTGCGCTGTAGGAGGCGCTGCAGTGTGTAGTGGAGATGAACAGCACCCCGCTGCTCTTTGTATTTGTACGGAGTGGTCTAGAGTCCACTCTGGAGCGCAGCCCCATCGTCAGAGAACGCATGGGCCTGCTGCTACACCAGCTGTACAAGGCAGGGACCCTGCCCAAAGAGCAGTACTACAGAGGGTCAGTCACCTCAGAGAGAGTTTGTGTTTTCTGCCCGTGGAACAGCACTATACACAAATGAGTTGTGAAACATTGAATATGTGGAAAAGGTTATAGTGGATCACTAGTATATTGACCTTTTTCTTTTCTAGATAGTCTATCTGATAAATCTGAGTGATTTGGTGTGTGTCAACAGGCTTCAGGAGATACTGGAGGTGGCGGAGGACATGGCCATAGACGTCCCCCACATCTGGCTCTACCTGGCTGAGCTTATCACCCCTATGCTTCACGAAGGAGGCATCCCCATGGGACAGCTCTTCAAGTCAGTCCCAGGCTTCATTCTAGGCCTCTAATAATAATAAATCTATTTAATCAGTCAGTATCCTCTATATTAAGATGTGACCTACTGACCCTTTTTTGACCTATGACCCTGTAGGGAGATATCCAAGCCCCTGGTTCCTCAGGGGGCGGCTGGAGTTCTGCTGGTCCAGATCCTCACCTTACTCTGCAAAGGAATGGTATGTTCTCTCTCTACCCAACCTGTGAAGGAGATAGTGCTTTATGTTTTCATATCTGTCCAGACGTCTAGAAGACCTTTTGATGTTTGAATTCTATGCAAATGTCATGTTTGTGGATCCAAAGTGTTTTTAATGGAACCACCTGTATCCGCTACTTCAGAGCCATAAAAAGGCAGGCGCCATGTGGAGGGAGGCGGGGCTTAGCTGGAAAGACTTTCTGCCTGAGGACGAGGACGTCAACAAGTTTGTGACAGAAAAGGTAAGAGGTCGGAGGTCATGACCCTTTTTTAAATGTTTTATTTCACCTTCACTTTTATTTAACCAGGTAGGCTAGTTGAGAACAAGTTCTCATTTGCAACTGCGACCTGGCCAAGATAAAGCATAGCAGTGTGAGCAGACAACACAGAGTTACACATGGAGTAAACAATTAACAAGTCAATAACACAATAGGAAGGGGGAAAAAAGTGGAGTCTATATACATTGTGTGCAAAAGGCATGAGGTAGGCGAATAATTACAATTTTGCAGATTAACACTGGAGTGATAAATGATCAGATGGTCATGTACAGGTAGAGATATTGGTGTGCAAAAGAGCAGAAAAGTAAATAAATAAAAACAGTATGGGGATGAGGTAGGTAAAAATGGGTGGGCTATTTGCCGATAGACTATGTACAGCTGCAGCGATCGGTTAGCTCAGGGGTCCCCAAACTTTTTCCTGTGAGGGCCACATAACTTTTCCCTTCTCTGATGGGGGGCCGGTGTCAGTTTGTAACAGAAAAAGTGTGACGATCGTAGGGGAGCTTAAAAAATGTATTGTTTTCCAGAAAGCCACACATAACCAAATAACCCTTTCCAGGTTCTTTACAGAAAAAAAGTCAGGAAACAAATAATAACACTATTAATGAAATAAATAATAACTAAATAACCCTCTCTGAGTTCTTCACAGAAAAAACAGGAAATAAATAATAACTAAATAACTCTCTCTGGGTTCTTCATAGAAAAAAAAGCCATGGAACATTAACTTTCTGTCGTGCCATGCACAATCTTAACAGATAAAAGTTCAGCTCAGTTGTCAGAGCAGAATCTCTCTGACACATATGAGCAGTCTCTTAAAGTTCTTGTGTTCCTTCCTTATAATCCTTTTGTAGGTTCCAGTAGGCTTGTAGACACCGCTGTTTGCAGCTCTCTCTCATCAACTTCCCTGTGAAAACCACAAAAGAAGCAGGTTGAGAAACTGAACTAAGTGATACAGCACCTACACAGCACAATACATTTCACTACCAGTATGGTTGTAAAGATGGATTTTATCCCAGTAGATTTTATTATGATTATATTTGTTTATGCTCAGAATGACTCATTCAAGTCAGAAAAGTGAGCTTACCTATCTATGTATGTTCATCAGTGTGAACTGTGGGCCTGCATCTGGCTGGTGAGAAGTTGAATATCAGGTTCCATTCTAGTTACAGCCAGTCTCAAGCACTGATGCAAATGTTCATCTGTCAATCTTGATCTCATCGGGGTTTTCAGCAGTTTCATGCGAGAAAAGGTTTTCTCGCAGATATACGTGCTGCCAAAAACTGTGGACATTTTCATTGCGTGTTTTTGATGTTTGGATATGTGTCGTTTGGGAGGGCGGCATAGAAGTCAATGAGACTGTTGGGCTTGAATGCGTCTTTCAGAACATCACAGTTCTGTAACTCAGCCAACTCAAACTGATATGAAGGCTGGGCTTCATCAATGTCGGCAACAAAGGGGTTCTGAAAAAGACGGATTTCTTTTGCATGAACATGTAGTTCACTGAATCGCACACCGAACTCCGCCTTCAGCATTTCCAGTGCTTCCACGCACTTTTCAGCTCGGAACGGGACCGCTGGGTTCTCTGTCGACAGGTTTTGGGTAGCAGGAAGATGGACGAAGTTGCGCTTTTTCACTTGTTCCAAAAGCAGCGCTAATTTCACCTCAAATGCTTTTATGTGTGAATACATGTCGCAAATGAGTTTCCCCTCGCCTTGTAGCTGCAAGTTAAGGCTGTTAAGTATTTCTGTCACGTCTGTTAAAAATGCGAGGTGCCATTTCCATTCTGGGTCGATCAGCTCTGGGACCGTTTTGTCTTTTAAATGAAGAAATGCGTTAATTAACAAAAAAATAATTGTTTGTCCACTGCAGGTTAAATACCCTGCATTCTGAATCAATTTTTCTCTTACCTAACCTTTTCGCCATTATTCCGTTCTCTCTTTGACAGGGCCGGGCCTAGGATTTTTTTTCTGGAGGCCAAATAGGAAAAGAATTCGATAGCGTCTCTGGTATTGTTCAGAGGGCCGGGCCAAATGTGCTGACGGGCCGTATCCGGCCCGCGGGCCGTAGTTTGGTGACCACTGGGTTAGCTGCTCAGATAGCAGATGTTTGAAGTTGGTGAGGGAGATAAAAGTCTCCAACTTCAGCGATTTTTGCAATTCGTTCCAGTCACAGGTAGCAGAGAACTGGAACGAAAGGCGGCCAAATGAGGTGTTGGCTTTAGGGATGATCATTGAGATACACCTGCTGGAGTGCGTGCTACGGATGGGTGTTGCCATCGTGACCAGTGAACTGAGATAAGGCGGAGCTTTACCTAGCATGGACTTGTAGATGACCTGGAGCCAGTGGGTCTGGCGAGGAATATGTAGCGAGGGCCAGCCGACTAGAGCGTACAAGTTGCAGTGGTGGGTGGTATAAGGTGCTTTAGTGACAAAACGGATGGCACTGTGATAAACTGCATCCAGTTTGCTGAGTAGAGTGTTGGAAGCAATTTTGTAGATGACATCGCCGAAGTCGAGGATCGGTAGGATAGTCAGTTTTACTAGGGTGAGTTTGGCGGCGTGAGTGAAGGAGGCTTTGTTGCGGAATAGAAAGCCGACTCTTGATTTGATTTTCGATTGGAGATGTTTGATATGAGTCTGGAAGGAGAGTTTACAGTCTAGCCAGACACCTAGGTACTTATAGATGTCCACATATTCAAGGTTGGAACCATCCAGGGTGGTGATGCTGGTCAGGCGTGCGGGTGCAGGCAGCGAACGGTTGAAAAGCATGCATTTGGTTTTACTAGCGTTTAAGAGCAGTTGGAGGCCACGGAAGGAGTGTTGTATGGCATTGAAGCTCGTTTGGAGGTTAGATAGCACAGTGTCCAAGGACGGGCCGGAAGTATATAGAATGGTGGCGTCTGCGTAGAGGTGGATCAGGGAATCGCCCGCAGCAAGAGCAACATCATTGATATATACAGAAAAAAGAGTCGGCCCGAGGATTGAACTCTGTGGCACCCCCGTAGAGACTTCCAGAGGACCGGACAGCATGCCCTCCGATTTGACACACTGAACTCTGTCTGCAAAGTAATTGGTGAACCAGGCAAGGCAGTCTTCCGAAAAACCGAGGCTACCGAGTCTGCCGATAAGAATATGGTGATTGACCGAGTCGAAAGCCTTGGCAAGGTCGATGAAGACGGCTGCACAGTACTGTCTTTTATCGATGGCGGTTATGATATCGTTTAGTACCTTGAGCGTGGCTGAGGTGCACCCGTGACCGGCTCGGAAACCAGATTGCACAGCGGAGAAGGTACGGTGGGATTCGAGATGGTCAGTGACCTGTTTGTTGACTTGGCTTTCGAAGACCTTAGATAGACAGGGCAGGATGGTCTGTAACAGTTTGGGTGTCTCCCCCTTTGAAGAGGGGGATGACTGCGGCAGCTTTTCAGTCCTTGGGGATCTCAGATGATATGAAAGAGAGGTTGAACAGGCTGGTAATAGGGGTTGCGACAATGCCGGCAGATAGTTTCAGAAATAGAGGGTCCAGATTGTCAAGCCCAGCTGATTTGTACGGGTCCATGTTTTGCAGCTCTTTCAGAACATCTGCTATCTGGATTTGGGTAAAGGAGAACCTGGAGAGGCTTGGGTGAGTAGCTGCGGGGGGCTGTTGGCCGAGGTTGGAGTAGCCAGGCGGAAGGCATGGCCAGCCGTTGAGAAATGCTTGTTGAAGTTTTCGATAATCATGGATTTATCGGTGGTGACCGTGTTACCTAGCCTCAGTGCAGTGGGCAGCTGGGAGGAGGTGCTCTTGTTCTCCATGGACTTCAGTGTCCCCGAACTTTTTGGAGTTGGAGCTACAGGATGCAAACTTTGCCTGAAGAAGCTGGCCTTAGCTTTCCTGACTGACTGCGTGTATTGGTTCCTGACTTCCCTGAACAGTTGCATATTGCGGGGACTGTTCGATGCTATTGCAGTCCACCACAGGATGTTTTTGTGCTGGTCGAGGGCAGTCAGGTCTGGAGTGAACCACGGGCTATATCTGTTCTTAGTTCTGCATTTTTTGAACGGAGCATGCTTATCTAAAATGGTGAGGAAGTTACTTTTAAAGAATGACCAGGCATCCTCAACTGACGGGATGAGGTCAATGTCCTTCCAGGATACCCGGGCCAGGTCGATTAGAAAGGCCTGTTCCGAGAAGTGTTTTAGGGAGCGTTTGACAGTGATGAGGGGTGGTCGTTTGACTGCGGCTCCGTAGCGGATACAGGCAATGAGGCCGTGATCGCTGAGATCCTGGTTGAAGACATCAGAGGTGTATTTGGAGGGCCAGTTGGTCAGGATGATGTCTATGAGGGTGACCTTGTTTACAGATTTAGGGTTGTACCTGGTGGGTTCCTTGATGATTTGTGTGAGATTGAGGGCATCTAGCTTAGATTGTAGGACTGCAGGGGTGTTACGCATATCCCAGTTTAGGTCACCTAACAGAACAAACTCTGAAGCTAGATGGGGGGCAATCAATTCACAAATGGTGTCCAGGGCACAGCTGGGAGCTGAGGGGGGGGTCGGTAAGCAGGCGGCAACAGTGAGAGACTTATTTCTGGAGAGAGTAATTTTCAAGATTAGTAGTTCGAACTGTTTGGGTATGGACCTGGAAAGTATGACATTACTTTGCAGGCTATCTCTGCAGTAGACTGCAACTCCTCCCCCTTTGGCAGTTCTATCTTGACGGAAGATGTTATAGTTGGGTATGGAAATCTCAGAATTTTTGGTGGCCTTCCTGAGCCAGGATTCAGACACGGCAAGGACATCAGGGTTAGCAGAGTGTGCTAAAGCAGTGAGTAAAACAAACTTAGGGAGGAGGCTTCTGATGTTGACATGCATGGAACCATGGCTTTTCGATCACAGAAGTCAACAAATGAGGGTGCCTGGGGACATGCAGGGCCTGGGTTTACCTCCACATCACCCGCGGAACAGAGGAGGAGTAGTATGAGGGTGCGGCTAAAGGCTATCAAAACTGGTCGCCTAGAGCGTTGGGGACAGAGAATGAAAGGAGCAGATTTCTGGGCATGGTAGAATATATTCAGGGCATAATGCGCAGACAGGGGTATGGTGGGGTGCGGGTACAGTGGAGGTAAGCCCAGGCACTGGGTGATGATGAGAGAGGTTGTATCTCTGGACATGCTGGTTGTAATGGGTGAGGTCACCTCATGTGTGGGAGGTGGGACAAAGGAGGTATCAGGGGTATGAAGAGTGGATCTAGGGGCTCCATTGTAAACTAAAACAATGATAAAACAATGATAACTAACCTGAACAACAGTATACAAGGCATATTGACATTTGAGAGAGACATACAGTAATCACAGGTGTTGAATTGGGAGAGCTAGCTAAAACAGTAGCTAAAACAGTAGGTGAGACAACAACAGCTAATCAGCTAGCACAACAACAGCAAGAAAATGGCGTAGGCTAGGCAGGGGGGGTCGGATTAACTACACACAGAGCCTGAGTGCGGCTGGGGCCGACAGGTAAAACATAAACAAGCAGAATGGAGTACCGTGATTAATGGACAGTCTAGCATGCATCAGCTATGTAGCCAAGTGATCAGTGTCCAGGGGGGCAGCGGTGGATGGGGCAGGGAAGCTGGACTGGCGAGTGTTATCCAGGTTAAAAACAGTTAGCAGTGGCTGACAATGACTAAATAGCTTGTAGCTAGTTAGCTGGTTAGCTTCTGGAGGTTCTTGAGTGTGTTCTAAAAATAGTGGCGATTCCGAATCACATTGGGTGAGGCAGGTTACCGGAAGGTATAAACAAATAAAAAATTCAAAAGAGAAAGTAAATATGGGTCCAGTGAGTGTTTGGGACGTGGCGATTCAGACGGTTAGCAGGCCTGTGCTAACAAGCTAACAGTTAGTAGGCCAGGGCTAAACAAGGTAGCAGTTAGCGGACCGGGGCTAAACAAGCTAGCAGTTAGCAGGCCGAATTAGCAAGCAAGGACGTCGCGATGGGGTGAGTCTGTTTATTCCTCTTCATGCGGTGACATCGATAGACCGGTCGAGGGTCCGGATATTGTAGCCCAGGAGTATGCTTCGGTGGTAGCACAGGAGCTCTGGCTGGGCTAGCTTCAAGCTAAGTGGGTGGAAACGCTAGCCAAAAGTAATCATCCGGGGTTGCGGTTAGCTAGATAGCTAGTTGTGAAGAATCCAGCTGACAATGTTCCGTTTGCGGTGGGAATCCGGTGGGAATCCGGGGATAAAAAAGAATAGGTCCGTTATGCTCTGGTTCGAGTCGCGTTGTTCGAACTGGCGAGAGCTTTCCGAGCTAAAGGTTAGCTGATGACCGGTTAGCTGAAGACCGCTAGCAATGGTTTGCTGCCTGATAGCTGGTAGTTAGCTGGCTAGCTTCAGTTGAGGGGTTCCGGATCCAAAGTAGATATAAGTACTTTAGAAGAAAATAGCTACATTGGGTGAGGCGGGTTGCAGGAGAGTATTTAGAAGTTGAGGTTTAACAAAAAAAATTAAAAGATATGCGGGGAAAAAATATGTAAAGTAAAAATATTTATGTTTAAAAAATATAAAAAACGATATATACAAGGGACAATACACGACAAGACGTTCGACTGCTAAGCCATCTTGGACCCTGTAGGGGTTGAAAGCAGATTCACCATATAGTATTGCCCCTTTTTGAACTAAGAGACAAATATGAAATAATAGTCAATTATTGAAGGTGGACTCAGCTAAATTACTTTGCCACGAGCAGCACTGCAGATATCGAGATAAGCAAGTTACAGTCACAGTATTTGTGCACGGATTCGCTTCACGCTCTTACAGCCAGAGGACCAAAACAGCTGAAGTTGAGCCTCACACTTTAACACACTTTAGTTGCGGAAATTGACCCACTGCTGTTTACTTTGCATCTACGTCATATCGCTGAGGCTACCTTTAGATCAATCTATCAAATTGCAATCAAATGTGTTTATATAGTTTTACTTGCATCAACAGTTGTCCCAAGGTGCTTTAACTTCTTAGTGATCCCTTCTCGCGCCAATCCGATTTGACAACACCCAGTGAAATAGCATAACTCATACAAGTGTTATACATCGGTTTTAAGATGTACTTCTTGTTAATACAGCCACAGTGTCCGATTTCAAAAAGGCTTTACGGTGAAAGCAAACCATGCTATTATCTGAGGACAGCACCCCATCAAACAAACACATGAAAATCACTTTTCAACCCGCAAGTCAGAAATAACGATAGAATTCATGCATTACCTTTGAAGATCTTCTGTTGGCACTCCAATATGTCCATTAAACATCACAAATGGTCCTTTTGTTCGATAAATTCTGTCGTTATATTTCCAAAATGTCAATTTATTTGGCGTGTTTGATCCAGAAAAACACCGGTTCCAACTCGCGCAACATGACTACAAAGTATCTCATATAGTTATCTGTAAACTTGATCCAAACAACTTTCCTAATCCAACTTTAGGTTTTTTTTAAATATAAATAATCTATCAAATTTAAAACGGGATAAACTGTGTTCAATACCGGACGAAAACAAAGTGGAGCGGGCTTTCAGGTCGGCCGCCCCAACCACAACAGTACACTAGACTCGACCCTCGTTCTGAACAGCCCTACTTCTTCATTACTCAAAGGAAAAACATCAACCAATTTCTAAAGACTATTGACATCTAGTGGAAGCGATAGGAACGGCAAGTAAGGGCCTTAGAAATCTAGATCCACATAGAAAACCCATTGAAAAGAAAGTGACCTCAAACAATTATTTTCCTGGATGTTTTGTCCTCTGGGTTTTTCCTGTCAAATAAAAAAATGTTATACTCACAGACATAATTTTAAGTTTTAAAAACCTTAGTGTTTTCTATCCCAATCTACCAATCTATATGCATATCCTAGCTTCTGGGCCTGAGTTTACTTTGGGCACACTTTTTATCCGTATGTGAAAATAGTGTCCCCTAGCCTTAAGTTTTAAGGGCTTTCCAGACAGGAAGCGGCAGCAGAGTTGCCCGTTGATTTTCATTTGAGCTAGGCAAGCGACATTATCCTAGGCAGAGCGATCTGCGGTGCTCGTGCACTTGAAAGATACTCAGCCGAAGCAGAGAAAATGGGAATCTGCTCTATTTTGGCAAACTTTCCGCCCCATCGCCTCCTGTCTGGAAAGCCCTTAACAGTAATGATGGGAGGTTTCACTCTCTTGCTGTGTGTTCCCTCTGAATGCAGAATGTGGAGTTCACCCTGGGAGAAGGAGGAGATGAGACAGAGAAGAGCAGTAAGAAAGAGCTGAGCTCAGAGGAGCTGAACAAACAGCTGGACAGACTCATACAGGACAAGGCTGACAACCAGAGGATCTATGATTGGGTCGAGGTATGACGTGTGAGAGGGAGAGTGTGTCCACTCACCCAATTAATATTTTGGTTTGCTTTTGTTAACGGTGCATTCGGAAAGTATTCAGACCCCTGGATTTTTTCCACATTTTGTTACGTTACAACCTTATTCTAAAATGTATTAAATAGTTTGCCCCCTCAATCTACACACAATACCCCATAATGACAAAGAACATAAATATTTGTTGCACATTCAATGTAAAATGTATTCAATATCACTTTTACATACAGTACCAGTCAATGGTTTGGACACACCGACTCATTCAAGTTTTTTTTTTTACTATTTTCTACGTTGTAGAATAATAGTGAAGACATCAAAACTATGAATTAACAGATATGGAATCATGTAGTATGCAAAAAAGTGTTTAACAAATGATAATGTATTTTATATTTGAGATTCTTCAAAGTAGCCATCCTTTGCCATTATGAAAGCTTTGCACACTCTTTGCATTCTCTTTCCCAGCTTCATAGAAGCTACTTGGTGGAATTTCTTTCTTTACTTAATGCGTTTGAACCAATCAGCCCTATTTGGTAAACGACCAAGTCCACATTATGGCAAGAACAGCTCAAATAAGCAAAGAGAAACGACAGTCCATCATTACTTTAAGACAAGAAGGTCAGTCAATGTCAAGAAATTTCTATGTTTCTTCAAGTGCAGTCGCATAAACCATCTTGATCTCGTGAAGACCGCCACAGGAAAGGAAAGCCAGATTTACCTCTGCTGCAGAGAATAAGTTCATTAAATTTACCAGCCTCAGAAATTGCAGCCCAAATAAATGCTTCACAGAGTTCAAGTGACAGACACATCTCAACATCAACTGTTCAGAGGAGACTGAGTGAAATCAGTCCTTCATGGTCAAATTGCTGCAAAAAAAACACAACTAAATGACACCAATAAGAAGAGACTTGCTTGGGCCAAGAAACACAAGCATTGGACATTAGACTGTTGGAAATCTTTCCTTTGGTCTGATGAGTCCAAATGTGAGATTTCTGTTCCAACCACCATGTCTTTGTGAGACACAGAGTAGGTGAACGGATGATCTCAGCATGTGTGGTTCCCATCGTGAAGCATGGAGGAGGAGGTGTGATGGTGCTTTACTGATGACACACAGTGATTTATTTAGAATTCAAGGCACACTTAACCAGCATGGCTTCCACAGGACTCTGCAGCGATACTCAATCCTCAATCCCATCTGGATTCCGCTTTGTGGGACTTCCATTTGTTTTTCAAAGGACAATGACCCAACACACCTCCAGGCTGTGTAAGGGCTATTTGACCAAGAAGGAGAGTGATGGAGTGCTGCATCAGATGACCTGGCCTCCACCATCCCCTGACTTTAACCCAATTGAGATGATTTGGGATGAGTTGGATCGCGGAGTGAAGGAAAAGCAGCCAACAAGTGCTCAGCATATGTGGGACTCCTTCAAGACTGTTGGAAAAGCATTCCAGATGAATCTGGTTGAGAGAATGCCTAGCATGTGCAAAGCTGTCAAGGCAATGGGTGGCTACTTTGAAGAATCTCAAATATAAAATATATTTTGAATTGTTTAACACTTTTCTTTTGATTACTACATGATTCCACATGTGTTATTTCATAGTTTTAATGTCTTCACTATTATTCAAAAACTATTATTTTCCTTAAAAATATAGAAAAACCCTTGAATGAGTCGGTGTGTCCAAATTTTTGACTGGTACTGTAATCACTTTGGCAGTGATTACAGCCTCAGATCTTTTGGGGTATGATGCTACAAGCTTAGCACACATGTATTTGGGAAGTTTCTCCCGTTCTTCTCTGCAGATCCTCTCAGTGCTCTGTCAGGTTGGATGGGGAGTGTCGCTGCTCAGCTATTTCGGGTCTATCCAGAGACGTTCGAGTCTTGGTGGTTCCAAACTTCTTCCATTTAAGAATGATGGAGGCCATTGTGTTCTTGGGGAGTAATCAATGCTGCAGAAACGTTTTGGTAAACTTCCAGATCTGTGCCTCGACACAATCCTGTATTGGTGCTCTATGCACAATTCCTTCGACCTCATGTCTTGGATTTTACTGTGGGACCTTATATAGACAGGTGTGTGCCTTTCCAAATCATGTCCCATCAATTGAATTTACTTACCACAGTTGGACTCAAATCAAGTTGTAGAAACATCTCAAGGATGATCAATGGAAACGGGATGCACCTGAGTTCAATTTGAGTCTCATAGCAAAGGGTCTGAATACTTATGTAAATAAGATATTTCTGTTTTTGCTTCGTCATTATGGGGTATTGTGTGTAGATTGCTAAATATATATATATATATATATAATCCATTTTAGAATAAGGCTGTAACGTAACAAAATAAGGATAACGGAAAGGAGTCTGAATACTTTCTGAATGCACTGTATATATATCCCCATTAGTCCTATTGGTCCTTGTTGTATATCCCACTGCTCAACCCCACTGATATGTGTTGTGACTGTGCCTCCCCTCTTTAGGCTAACCTGGACGAGACGCAGATGTCCTCCAACATGTTTGTCAGATCAGTCATGACATCCATCTGCCAGTCAGCCATCATCTGTGAGTTACCCTACCTTTACCTGTCAATCCAACACTGTATCAGGACAAACCTGCACTCTAATACTCTTTTCAGTGAACTTAGCAGCTCTGTACCGATGCATGGTTGCTTTAACCGTGCTGGAACGGACAATGTAGAAATAACATATCCGAGCCAACACAACACAACACATAATCATGATAATGTAGCTGGTGACACTTTGCTTCTTGAAAGTCCAATATCTTGAAAACATGACTGCTGACATGCAAAACATTTTTGGACTGTATCAATAGTGGACTAATGTAAAAAAATACCAAAAGGTAGTTTTTGACCCCTCCCCCGCTGCCTGCAGGTGAGAACCCTTACAAGTTGGATGCGAAGGTGATCACCCGGAGGGCCAAGCTGCTCCACAAGTACCTGAAGGATGAGCAGAAGGAGCTGCAGGCTCTCTACGCCTTGCAGGCCCTCATGGTGGAGATGGAGCAGCCTGCCAGTGAGTGAGATACAGAATGACTTCAGTCACTTTCCTCTCTGTTTCCCTGTGTCAAGTCTGGCAGTTTTTTTTGTGATGCACCCTATATGACATTTTTGACGGATACCGATATTTTCCTTGCCCCAAAAAAAACAATACCGATATTGAACATTTTACCGGCCTTTTAAGCACTCTAGTACAGTTAAATAGTTAACACACAATGAAACTTGTGTAAACATTATGTCAGTTAGCAAGAAAAAAAGAAGAAAAGAAAAAAAAGAGGCACTGCATCTCAGTGCAAGAGCTGTCATTACAGTCCCTGGTTCGAATCCAGGCTGTATCACATCCAGCCGTGATTGGGAGTCCCATAGGGCGGCGCACAATTGGCCCAGCGTCGTCCGGGCCGTCATTGTAATGGCTTAACTGACTTGCCTAGTTAAATAAAGGTTACACACACACACACCACACTGACCAAAAATGTATTTTGTTGACATTTACCTGTGTCCCCATTGCCAGTAAAACATAATCAAACCTATTTCAGTCACTTACTTGCAGTGTTGTTCATTTGGTCAGTCATGTCACTCTCAACCAGGATTTCTATGGAACACCGTTTGCGTGTCAAAAAAGATACACTTCAAATAACACTATTTGACCAATCAGGACCTGAATATGACTGCACTTCACATAATAATTTAACTCGTTCATACATTTTTTACGTGGTTATTACACATTGATTACGCGCACACGTATTTCATGTCACAACCATTCATCAATACGTATGCTATGATGCTGGTAAAGTTGCCTCGCGAACCTACAGGGCTGGGTTTTTTTTTTTTTTAAAGCGAGCTAGCTCATGGATGCAAACAATGTTCTTCCTCAAAAATGACACAAACTAGATGTCATCATCTAAAATAACCCTAATTTATAAGACAGTTCTTATTTGATTAATGGTGGCCGGACCCATCTATGTGAACCTATCCACAATATAGATATGCCCCAATAGTGGACTTTGCGGTTAGCCTTCAAAATAAAAGTATGGCATAATTCTACTATTTGTCTTTTGCATTACTGTCAATGATACACTATTATTTTGAAGGCAAACCGCAAATTCCACTATTGTGCCTAATCCTTATTGTGGCTATCTTCACAACACATACCCCCAGTCCGGTTGAGCCTCACTAGCCAGATGAAGCTAGCTGGCTACTTATAACTGCTGGCTAGCCATTTATTTTCATGAACTGAAGTTCATTTTCAACAGGCAAACAACAAGTGGCAACCTAGCTAATACTTATACTTGCTTATTTGCAGACTTTTTTGTACAGCTTTGACAGTGCTACTTTATTTTTTAACACGCAAATACCCAAACGGAGTTCCAAAGTATGTATGTGGTGAAGCTAATAGTGACGCTATTACTGTGTAACTCCGGTAGGGCAATATCTGAAAAATAGCGCACTTGGTAGTGTGTACTGGTGCTCGACCAGTCGACGAAAGCCAACATCACCCACGACTGAGAACGGTTGATTATCAAGGGCAATGAATTCCAGTATCTTGGCTTTAATGGATTTATTCTTTGAGTTGTCTCGCTGAAGTTATCTTACTCTTTCAAATGACTGCTGGACTTGTTGACGGCTCGATCCACACAGCAGACATTGTGGGCTAGGTTAGGAATGCTGTGTTGCACGTGCAGTGAAAACATTTATGTGGAGTCATTACGTCATGTACCGAGGGTATATCGGTATGCACGGAAGCTTTGACATAGGTATTTAACATCGGTGTTAAACAAGACATCGAGCCCATACCGATGTTGCCATTTTTAGCTAATATCGGTCGATTCTGAGATATTCACCGATATATCGTGCATCCCGGGTTTTTTTTACATGCTGAAGAGACTCAGATTTGTCCTGTGTTTGTCTCATAATGTCAGCCTTTTTCTTTCTCTTTTCCCATAGGGCTTATTTGACCGAGGGGTGTGGTTGACCAATTTGTATCCTAGATGTTATCTTTGTGCACATTGTGTATTGAAATCCTGTCTCCCTCTGCTTACATTGTTGACATGCTCTCTTCCTCCTTTCTTGTAGACCTGCTGCGGATGTTCTTTGACACGCTGTATGATGAGGACGTGATCAACGAAGAGTCCTTCAACAAGTGGGAGTCCAGCAAGGACCCCGCAGAGATGCAGGGTAAGGGTGTGGCCCTGAAGTCCGTCACCGCCTTCTTCACCTGGCTCCGTGAGGCCGAGGACGAGGAGTCTGACAACAACAGCTAGGACCTGCTCACCAGCGCCCCCTGAACTCTGGGGAGACCTGGAGGAGGAAAAAGAACATCCTGTTGATGATTCAGGAACATGGGGCTGTTAGAATCAACAAAATCCTTCAGCGTTAAAAAAAAAAAGAAGAGGAAAAAATAATCTAGGAGATTCTACTACGGATTGAACATGCAATCGTTTTCTGTTTTCTTTTCTTCATTTTTGTTTATTTTGCTGCCGAATGTCTTTGAACTAAATTGATAAAGTAATTGCGAGAGCGATAAGCATTACAACAAGCTGTAGGGGTGGCTGTTTCCTTCAGTGTTTTGAGGTTTTATCCCTTGTTTTAAAGGCGTCATGTTGCCGTAGCAACACTATTCATGATGTTTAGCAAAACAACAAATTAAATCCCCAACAGACCGAACTAATAAAGGCTGCTCATATATATATTTTTGATTACATCATATATCCTGTTGAATGAGACATGATGGCCATCATGTTGAATGTATGATTCTACACGACTCTGTCAGTGATTTAGCTCTTTCTTTTTGAGTTTAGGATGATTGAAGTGTTTCTTTTTTTTTAGATAAAAGAAAATATGTATAAAGAAAAGTGGACATGCTGGAGCTCGCTTTCTTTGAACATTACAGTGTGGACTTCCTGTCTGGTGGAGAGGGACAGTGGGGCAATGGACAATGACCTTTTGCTGCTGGGGGTCACAATGCTTCCTTATGGCCATGCTCGCCAACCCCAATTTGTCCCGTGTTACTTTTTTCCTACACTTCCAAAAACTGTGGGTCTGGAAAGGGAGAACGGGCTTGCAACGATGTGGATTTTTAAAAAGAGAAAATCATAATTCAAACTTGAAAGGTCTATATATAAATCATCTTTAAAGAAGCAATTTCAAAAGAGTATAAAATTACATTCACAGTACGTTTCCTAAGGCTTTTTCTGCTTCCGTTTAGTGGAAATGCATTTCAGGAGAGTTCTGTAATATATTGCTTTTTTGTTTTTCAAAAATAAAAATTCTAATGTTATGCCATGTATTTTTTTTCTGAAACAAAGTGGCAGTTCTCTGTATTTATATTTTTCTCTCCTCAGCTAGCAGGTGCTTGTAATGATCCACCTGAAGTCATTGATTACAATTTAATTGAATATTTTGTAAATACTTTTTTGCTTTACTTTATGAAGTATTTAATTAAGAAAATGAATGCCTCTTTTCATATCTAAAACTGGAAAAGATAATAAAGAACATTGCAAATAAGACACCATTTTAATATATTGTTTTTTATCCAGAGGGTAGGACTGACAGCCTACATGTAGTTTCACAGTAATGTCAGATTTTAAACTGTTTCTCCCCACCATGTCCTCTCTGTTTTCCCACACAAAGAAACTGAAAGCCTTTACTCAACTTAATTGTCCTGTGGAATGAGGATGCCGACTGGGCATTGTGTCAGTCTCACCCAACCAGAGCATGGCTATGGGGCTCCGCCGCGGAGAAATTGCATTTGTGTGTTTTCATTGTCTTTGCTTCTAAAGTTCTCCCATCTGCAGAGTTATGTTCTGACTGTTCTCTTTTGTGCAGAAGTTCCATCTGTGTAGATCAGGGGTGGAAGAGGTGACTAGACCTTAATCCTACACAACAGATTTGTATAGTCTGACCTCTGTAACAGGTTTGTGATGGTTGTAGCGACGTGTTTCAGGTCCCCTGAACTCTCAACCTATTCACTTTTTGTGTGCATTCTGAGCACTCCTCATCTTAGCCCTCACGACTGGTTTACCACACTATTTGATCTCCATTTTATCACAAATCAGGCTCCTTTCCACTTTTGTATTCTGTTTGACTGTGAGGAGTACCTGGTAAATGGGATAGGGCTGTAGTTTAGAATATATTGATAGGTAGAGGTTTTTGAGTTTTAGGTTTACTGAACACAATCATTAGAACAGCTACGATGCAAGCATTCTCATATCATAGTAATGGGTCTGTCTAATAATCGAGGTGGAAAAGGTGGCAGCCACAGACCAAGTTCCAGGGAGAGCTGAGTGCAAAGGCTGTCTGTAAACAGTGTAACGCCACCAAGGGCAACAAGATCACCTCCATACTGCGCTGGGTCAAAGGTGCAGGTACAGTATAGCCTCTACACACATCCCATCATGACTGTCCTAAGTAACAAGCTCACTCAAACTGCGAGCATATCTTGGATGTAACTATGAGCATATCTGGGATCTAACTATGAACAAATCCTGTATCTGAGCAAGATTGATAACGCTCAACTTCTACCCGCTGTGCTTCTGTCGGTCTCTTTCTCCCCTTTGCCCACTCATCCCTCTCCCTTACGGTCTGACCTTATGTCCAGTACTCCCCTCTCAGGTACAGTTGAAGTCGGGAAGTTTACATACACTTAGGTTGGAGTCATTAAAACTCATGTTTCAACCACTCCACAAATTTGTTAACAAACTATAGTTTTGGCAAGTCGGTTAGGACATCTACCTTGTGCATGACACAAGAAATTTTCCAAAACATTTTCCAGACAGAATATTTAACTTATAATTCAATGTATCACAATTCCAGTGGGTCAAACGTTTACATACACTAAGTTGACTGTGCCTTTAAACAGCTTGGAGAATTCCAGAAAACGTAATGGCTTTAAAAGCTTATGGTAGGCTAATTGACATTATTTGAGTCAATTTGAGGTGTACCTGTGGATGTATTTCAAGGCCTACCTTCAAACTCCCTGCCTCTTTGCTTGACATCATGGGAAATCAAAAGAAATCAGCCAAGACCTCAGAAAAAAAATTGTAGACCTCCACAAGTCTGGTTCATCCTTGGGAGCAATTTCCAAACACCTGAAGGTACCACGTTCATCTGTACAAACAATAGTACCTACGTATAAACACCATGGGACCACGCAGCCGTCATACCGCTCAGGAAGGAGACACGTTCTGTCTCCTAGAGATGAACGTACTTTGGTGCGAGAAGTGCAAATCAATCCCAGAACAAGAGCAAAGAACCTTGTGAAGATGCTGGAGGAAACGGGTACAAAAGTATCTACAGTAAAACAAGTCCTATATCAACATAACCTGAAAGGCAGCTCCGCAAGGAAGAAGCCACTGCTCCAAAAACGCCATAAAAAAGCCAGACTACGGTTTGCAACTGCACATGGGAACAAATATCATACTTTTTGGAGAAATGTCCTCTGGTCTGATGAAACAAAAATAGAACTGTTTGGCCATAAGCACCATAATTATTACTGTTCCTAGGCCGTCATTGAAAATAAGAATTTGTTCTTAACTGACTTGCCTAGTTAAATAAAGGTCAAATTAAAAAATATATTAAAAAATTGTTGGAGGAAAAAGGGGGAGGATTGCAAGCTGAACAACATCATCCCAACCGTGAAGCACGGGGTGGCAGCATCATGTTGTGGGGGTGCTTTGCTGCAGGAGGGACTGATGCACTTCACAAAATAGATAGGCATCCTGAGGTAGGGAAATGAATCAAATAAAATTTTATTTGTCACATACACATGGTTAGCAGATGTTAATGCGAGTGTAGCGAAATGCTTGTGCTTCTAGTTCTGACAATGCAGTAATAACTAACAAGTAATCTAACTAACAATTACAAAACTACTGTCTTATACACACAAGTGTAAGGGGATAAAGAATATGTACATAAAGATATATGAATGAGTGATGGTACAGAGCGGCATAGGCAAGATACAGTAGATGGTATCGAGTACAGTATATACATTTGAGATGAGTATGTAAACAAAGTGGCATAGTTAAAGTGGCTAGTGATACATGTATTACATAAAGATGCAGTAGATGATATAGAGTACAGTATATACGTATACATATGAGATTAATAATGTAGGGTATGTAAACATTATATTAGGTAGCATTGTTTAAAGTGGCTAGTGATATATTTTACATCATTTCCCATCAATTCCCATTATTAAAGTGGCTGGAGTTGAGTCAGTGTGTTGGCAGCAGCCACTCAATGTTAGTGGTGGCTGATGTGGATATATTGAAGCAACATCTCAAGACATCAGTCAGGAAGTTAAAAGCTTGGTCGCAAATGGGTTTTCCAAATGGACAATGACCCCAAGCATACTTCCAAAGTTGTGGCAAAATGGCTTAAGGACAACAAAGTCAAGGTATTGGAGTGGCCATCACAAAGCCCTGACCTCAATCCTATAGAACATTTGTGGGCAGAACTGAAAAAGCGTGTGCGAGCAAGGAGGCATACAAACCTGACTCAGTTACACCAGCTCTGTCAGGAGGAATGACCCACTGGGAATGTGATATAAGAAATAAAAGCTGAAATAAATCATTCTCTCTATTATTATTCTGACATTTCACATTTTTAAAATAAAGTGGTGATCTTAACTGAACCAAGACAGGGAATTTTTACTCTGATTAAATGTCAGGAATTGTGAAAAACAGATGAAATATATTTGGCTAAAAATGTATGTAAACTTCTGGCTTCAACTGTGAATGTGTTGGTTATTTTAAAGCCGACGCAGGTACAACACGCCACGGAGTTATGCCCACTATGTGAGCCGGTATTGGTACAGTGACAATGAGTGACGAGGCCAGACAACAGGGCTGTACTGACCTGGTCTACCAGATGGTACATAACATGGTCCATAACATCTCTGACAAAAAGACTTACACTGCAGCAGCACCTTTTCATCTTCCTACAACGCACTCAGAAAAGTCTTCCTCGTCACTTAAATTTTCACCTTTTAATTTGATGATCAAAAGGTATCCTATTGGAATACTTGAATGTTGTTTTCTGTGTTAAACAGAAATCCTTTCTACATTGTCTGTCCCCTTTGATAGGAAATGTTCTGAATGGTAATGAAGAGAGAGATCCACCCTGGCAGCTCTATATTTAATCCAGTTTATTCTGTTAACCCTTTGACCACTCCAGATAGTTGACAGCAGAGTTGGCAGATCTTAGAGACAGACTCCCTTTCTTTAAAAAACATTCAACCTCACACCCTCTTCAATACACTACCTATAATGATGACATTCAACCTCACACCCTCTTCAATACACTACCTATAATGGAGGTGACATTCAACCTCACACCCTCTTCAATACACTACCTATAATGATGAAATTCAACCTCACACCCTCTTCAATACACTACCTATAATGATGACATTCAACCTCACACCCTCTTCAATACACTACCTATAATGGAGGTGACATTCAACCTCACACCCTCTTCAATACACTACCTATAATGATGACATTCAACCTCACACCCTCTTCAATCAACTACCTATAATGGAGATGACATTCAACCTCACACCCTCTTCAATACACTACCTATAATGATGACATTCAACCTCACACCCTCTTCAATACACTACCTATAATGATGACATTCAACCTCACACCCTCTTCAATAAACTACCTATAATGGAGATGACATTCAACCTCACACCCTCTTCAATACATTACCTATAATGGAGATGACATTCAACCTCACACCCTCTTCAATACACTACCTATAATGGAGATGACATTCAACCTCACACCCTCTTCAATACACTACCTATAATGGAGATGACATTCAACCTCACACCCTCTTCAATACATTACCTATAATGGAGATGACATTCAACCTCACCTTCTTCAATACACTACCTATAATGATGACATTCAACCTCACACCCTCTTCAATACACTACCTATAATGATGACATTCAACCTCACACCCTCTTCAATACACTACCTATAATGGAGATGACATTCAACCTCACACCCTCTTCAATACACTACCTATAATGATGACATTCAACCTCACACCCTCTTCAATACACTACCTATAATGGAGATGACATTCAACCTCACACCCTCTTCAATACATTACCTATAATGATGACATTCAACCTCACACCCTCTTCAATACACTACCTATAATGATGACATTCAACCTCACACCCCCTTCAATACACTACCTATAATGATGACATTCAACCTCACACCCCCTTCAATACACTACCTATAATGATGACATTCAACCTCACACCCTCTTCAATACATTACCTATAATGATGACGTTCAACCTCACACCCTCTTCAATACACTACCTATAATGATGACGTTCAACCTCACACCCCTTCAATACACTACCTATAATGATGACATTCAACCTCACACCCTCTTCAATACATTACCTATAATGATGACGTTCAACCTCACACCCCCTTCAATACATTACCTATAATGATGACATTCAACCTCACACCCTCTTCAATACACTACCTATAATGATGACATTCAACCTCACACCCTCTTCAATACACTACCTATAATGATGACATTCAACCACACACCCTCTTCAATACACTACCTATAATGGAGATGACATTCAACCTCACACCCTCTTCAATACATTACCTATAATGATGACATTCAACCTCACACCCTCTTCAATACACTACCTATAATGGAGATGACATTCAACCTCACACCCTCTTCAATACATTACCTATAATGATGACATTCAACCTCACACCCTCTTCAATACACTACCTATAATGATGACATTCAACCTCACACCCTCTTCAATCCACTACCGATAATGATGACATTCAACCTCACACCCTCTTCAATACATTACCTATGATGATGACATTCAACCTCACACCCCCTTCAATACACTACCTATAATGATGACATTCAACCTCACACCCTCTTCAATACACTACCTATAATGATGACATTCAACCTCACACCCTCTTCAATACACTACCTATAATGATGACATTCAACCTCACACCCCCTTCAATACACTACCTATAATGATGACATTCAACCTCACACCCTCTTCAATACACTACCTATAATGGAGATGACATTCAACCTCACACCCTTTTCAATACACTACCTATAATGGAGATGACATTCAACCTCACACCCTCTTCAATACATTACCTATAATGATGACATTCAACCTCACACCCTCTTCAATACACTACCTATAATGATGACATTCAACCTCACACCCTCTTCAATCACTACCTATAATGATGACATTCAACCTCACACCCCTTCAATACACTACCTATAATGATGACATTCAACCTCACACCCTCTTCAATACACTACCTATAATGATGACATTCAACCTCACACCCCCTTCAATACACTACCTATAATGATGACATTCAACCTCACACCCCCTTCAATACACTACCTATAATGATGACATTCAACCTCACACCCTCTTCAATACATTACCTATAATGATGACATTCAACCTCACACCCCCTTCAATACATTACCTATAATGATGACATTCAACCTCACACCCTCTTCAATACACTACCTATAATGATGACATTCAACCTCACACCCTCTTCAATACACTACCTATAATGATGACATTCAACCACACACCCTCTTCAATACACTACCTATAATGGAGATGACATTCAACCTCACACCCTCTTCAATACATTACCTATAATGATGACATTCAACCTCACACCCTCTTCAATCCACTACCGATAATGATGACATTCAACCTCACACCCTCTTCAATACATTACCTATGATGATGACATTCAACCTCACACCCCCTTCAATACACTACCTATAATGATGACATTCAACCTCACACCCTCTTCAATACACTACCTATAATGATGACATTCAACCTCACACCCTCTTCAATACACTACCTATAATGATGACATTCAACCTCACACCCCCTTCAATACACTACCTATAATGATGACATTCAACCTCACACCCTCTTCAATACACTACCTATAATGGAGATGACATTCAACCTCACACCCTTTTCAATACACTACCTATAATGGAGATGACATTCAACCTCACACCCTCTTCAATACATTACCTATAATGATGACATTCAACCTCACACCCTCTTCAATACACTACCTATAATGATGACATTCAACCTCACACCCCCTTCAATACACTACCTATAATGATGACATTCAACCTCACACCCCCTTCAATACACTACCTATAATGATGACATTCAACCTCACACCCTCTTCAATCCACTACCGATAATGATGACATTCAACCTCACACCCTCTTCAATACATTACCTATAATGATGACATTCAACCTCACACCCCCTTCAATACACTACCTATAATGATGACATTCAACCTCATACCCCCTTCAATACACTACTTATAATGATGACATTCAACCTCATACCCCCTTCAATACACTACCTATAATGATGACATTCAACCTCATACCCCCTTCAATACACTACTTATAATGATGACATTCAACCTCATACCCCCTTCAATACACTACTTATAATGAAGACAACAGAGGTCTCTTTCATGTATGTGCTCACTGTCATTTTACACCGCTGTAACCTTATCCCGGTGGCCATTTTGTTTCCCTTTGTTATCGTTTTATCTTGCCTGACTGTTACAGGAATTATTCTTTCCCCTGCTGACATGTTGATCCTTCAATTACTGTCATGGTCTTGTCTTTAGCCTCCTTTTATCCATCACAATCAACAGGTTCCTCAAAGACAGACAGCCAACAGATCGGCTAAAGAGGCCTAATAGGTCAGTACAGTATATGGGGCTCTGGGGAAGACTGTGTCAGAAATGGCACCCTATTCCCTAGGCCAGGGTTTCCCGAACTCTGTCCCGTGGTCCCTCCCTGGGGGCAAGTTTTGATTTTTACCCTCGTACTACACAGCTGATTCAGGTTTGTTCAATGCTTTCATAATCACTAGAGGGAGCCAATCACACCATCTATGTGACTGCACATTTTTGGAGATTTGAGTGTGTAACACCTCTGCCTGTGTATTGCAGGGCTGTCTGCTCCCAGGGACATGAGTTTTGAGCTGTACAGGGACGCCAGCATGGAGCCGTCTATTCCAGGCATGAAGGTGGCAGCATCCTCAACAAAAGAAACAAGGGATTTTTCATACTGGTGAAGCATAAGCAGCCTGTCAACCAACCAGCGAGTCAATCACTTAATCAGTCAACCAGCCAACCAGCTAGTCAATCACTCACTCAGTCAACCAGCCTGTCAGCCACGCAATCAGTCAGTCAACCAACCAGCTAGTCAATCGCTCAATCAGTCAGTCAACCAACCAGCTAGTCAATCACTCAATCAGTCAATCAACCAACCAATGATTAAGTCACTCAATCAGTCAGTCAACCAACAATGTAATCAGTCAATCAGTGGCAGTGTATGCCAATGGCCCATGGGCACGCCTCTTCACAGGCACTAAAGATAACACCTAACGTACATTGCCCACGTGATGGCACATGCCTCCTGCCTGGACCCACTCTGTAAATCCCCCCGCAATAACACAGAGCCAACACATCCTGCCTTCACCCTCACCACCGCTGTTATCACTACTCACACTACAGTGTTTGGGGCTGCTTGTTTCTGCGTGTAGGTTCATGAATGTGTGTGATTTGAGTGTTAAGACGTGTTATGTTGAAAGTCTGTGTAGTGAGAATGTGTGGGAGTATATGTAAAATTCTTTTCATTAAGAAGTTGCCGTATTTATATGCATATGTGATTAACTGGTGTGTGTGTTTGGCACTTGTCCCCCAGACAAGAGTCCTTAATCCATGCAGTCCAGTCCCATTGGACTCTATAATGTAAATCATCCTTTATCCCCCTGTCAACTGTGTTATTAATGATCTACTCATTTAGTGTGTGTGTGTGTGTGTGTGTGTGTGTGTGTGTGTGTGTGTGTGTGTGTGTGTGTGTGTGTGTGTGCGTGCGTGCGTGCGTGCGTGCGTGCGTGCGTGCGTGCGTGCGTGTGTGTTCCCGATTGTATTAGCAGATCCGAGGTCAGTGTTTACAGTGTGTTTATTGGAAGCTCAGTCCCCACACACTCCCTGTGCCTTTAATCAACTGCTAGTCTGTTAATCAATAAAGTCATAAACAAAAGCAATGATTCAGAGCTGTTGGCTCTGATAATGTCTGAGTAGGTGTTTTAATCTGTGGGACATCAAGTATTCAAACAGCTGTAGAGAGTCTAAGGTACTTGAGTCCAGTCTTTCTAGTGGAAAGGCCATGAAATCACAGAGAAAAACGTGGCGTGTGTGTGTGTGTGTCTCATTGCTTTCTTAATTACTTGCACTTCATGTGTCTGCTTGTGAGAGCACACCAGGGTTGGTTTGTCAGTCACCTCTGATGTTGGTTGTCAGTCACCATATTGGTGTTGGTATGGTTGTCAGTCACCACATTGGTGTTGGTATAGTTGTCAGTCACCACACTGGTGTTGGTATGGTTGACAGTCACCACATTGGTGTTGGTATGGTTGTCAGTCACCACATTGGTGTTGGTAGAGTTGTCAGTCACCATATTGGTGTTGGTTGTCAGTCACCACACTGGTGTTGGTATAGTTGTCAGTCACCACACTGGTGTTGGTTGTCAGTCACCATATTGGTGTTGGTATGGTTGTCAGTCACCACACTGGTGTTGGTTGTCAGTCACCATATTGGTGTTGGTATGGTTGTCAGTCACCACATTGGTGTTGGTGTTGGTTGTCAGTCACCACACTGGTGTTGGTATGGTTGTCAGTCACCACATTGGTGTTGGTATAGTTGTCAGTCACCACATTGGTGTTGGTGTTGGTTGTCAGTCACCACATTGGTGTTGGTGTTGGTTGTCAGTCACCACATTGGTGTTGGTATGGTTGTCAGTCACCACATTGGTGTTGGTATGGTTGTCAGTCACCACATTGGTGTTGGTAGAGTTGTCAGTCACCGTATTGGTGTTGGTATGGTTGTCAGTCACCACATTGGTGTTGGTAGAGTTGTCAGTCACCGTATTGGTGTTGGTAGAGTTGTCAGTCACCGTATTGGTGTTGGTATAGTTGTCAGTCACCGTATTGGTGTTGGTATAGTTGTCAGTCACCGTATTGGTGTTGGTATAGTTGTCAGTCACCGTATTGGTGTTGGTATAGTTGTCAGTCACCGTATTGGTGTTGGTATAGTTGTCAGTCACCGTATTGGTGTTGGTATAGTTGTCAGTCACCGTATTGGTGTTGGTATAGTTGTCAGTCACCACATTGGTGTTGGTGTTGGTTGTCAGTCACCATATTGGTGTTGGTTGTCAGTCACCACATTGGTGTTGGTTGTCAGTCACCACATTGGTGTTGGTTGTCAGTCACCACATTGGTGTTGGTTGTCAGTCACCACATTGGTGTTGGTGTTGGTTGTCAGTCACCATATTGGTGTTGGTATAGTTGTCAGTCACCACATTGGTGTTGGTATAGTTGTCAGTCACCACATTGGTGTTGGTGTTGGTTGTCAGTTATCACATTGGTGTTGGTTGTCAGTCACCTTATTGGTGTTGGTATAGTTGTCAGTCACCACACTGGTGTTGGTTGTCAGTCACCTTATTGGTGTTGGTATAGTTGTCAGTCACCACACTGGTGTTGGTTGTCAGTCACCACATTGGTGTTGGTGTTGGTTGTCAGTCACCACATTGGTGTTGGTATAGTTGTCAGTCACCACACTGGTGTTGGTATGGTTGACAGTCACCACATTGGTGTTGGTATGGTTGTCAGTCACCACATTGGTGTTGGTAGAGTTGTCAGTCACCATATTGGTGTTGGTTGTCAGTCACCACACTGGTGTTGGTATAGTTGTCAGTCACCACACTGGTGTTGGTTGTCAGTCACCATATTGGTGTTGGTATGGTTGTCAGTCACCACACTGGTGTTGGTTGTCAGTCACCATATTGGTGTTGGTATGGTTGTCAGTCACCACATTGGTGTTGGTGTTGGTTGTCAGTCACCACACTGGTGTTGGTATGGTTGTCAGTCACCACATTGGTGTTGGTATAGTTGTCAGTCACCACATTGGTGTTGGTGTTGGTTGTCAGTCACCACATTGGTGTTGGTGTTGGTTGTCAGTCACCACATTGGTGTTGGTATGGTTGTCAGTCACCACATTGGTGTTGGTATGGTTGTCAGTCACCACATTGGTGTTGGTAGAGTTGTCAGTCACCGTATTGGTGTTGGTATGGTTGTCAGTCACCACATTGGTGTTGGTAGAGTTGTCAGTCACCGTATTGGTGTTGGTAGAGTTGTCAGTCACCGTATTGGTGTTGGTATAGTTGTCAGTCACCACATTGGTGTTGGTGTTGGTTGTCAGTCACCATATTGGTGTTGGTTGTCAGTCACCACATTGGTGTTGGTTGTCAGTCACCACATTGGTGTTGGTTGTCAGTCACCACATTGGTGTTGGTGTTGGTTGTCAGTCACCATATTGGTGTTGGTATAGTTGTCAGTCACCACATTGGTGTTGGTATAGTTGTCAGTCACCACATTGGTGTTGGTGTTGGTTGTCAGTTATCACATTGGTGTTGGTTGTCAGTCACCTTATTGGTGTTGGTATAGTTGTCAGTCACCACACTGGTGTTGGTTGTCAGTCACCTTATTGGTGTTGGTATAGTTGTCAGTCACCACACTGGTGTTGGTTGTCAGTCACCACATTGGTGTTGGTGTTGGTTGTCAGTCACCACACTGGTGTTGGTATGGTTGTCAGTCACCACATTGGTGTTGGTATAGTTGTCAGTCACCACATTGGTGTTGGTATGGTTGTCAGTCACCACATTGGTGTTGGTTGTCAGTCACCACATTGGTGTTGGTATGGTTGTCAGTCACCACATTGGTGTTGGTATAGTTGTCAGTCACCACACTGGTGTTGGTTGTCAGTCACCATATTGGTGTTGGTATGGTTGTCAGTCACCACACTGGTGTTGGTTGTCAGTCACCACACTGGTGTTGGTATGGTTGTCAGTCACCACATTGGTGTTGGTATAGTTGTCAGTCACCACATTGGTGTTGGTGTTGGTTGTCAGTCACCACATTGGTGTTGGTGTTGGTTGTCAGTCACCACATTGGTGTTGGTATGGTTGTCAGTCACCACATTGGTGTTGGTAGAGTTGTCAGTCACCGTATTGGTGTTGGTATGGTTGTCAGTCACCACATTGGTGTTGGTAGAGTTGTCAGTCACCGTATTGGTGTTGGTAGAGTTGTCAGTCACCGTATTGGTGTTGGTATAGTTGTCAGTCACCACATTGGTGTTGGTGTTGGTTGTCAGTCACCATATTGGTGTTGGTTGTCAGTCACCACATTGGTGTTGGTTGTCAGTCACCACATTGGTGTTGGTTGTCAGTCACCACATTGGTGTTGGTGTTGGTTGTCAGTCACCACACTGGTGTTGGTATGGTTGTCAGTCACCACATTGGTGTTGGTGTTGGTTGTCAGTCACCATATTGGTGTTGGTATAGTTGTCAGTCACCACATTGGTGTTGGTATAGTTGTCAGTCACCACATTGGTGTTGGTGTTGGTTGTCAGTTATCACATTGGTGTTGGTTGTCAGTCACCTTATTGGTGTTGGTATAGTTGTCAGTCACCACATTGGTGTTGGTATAGTTGTCAGTCACCACATTGGTGTTGGTGTTGGTTGTCAGTTATCACATTGGTGTTGGTTGTCAGTCACCTTATTGGTGTTGGTATAGTTGTCAGTCACCACACTGGTGGTGGTTGTCAGTCACCTTATTGGTGTTGGTATAGTTGTCAGTCACCACACTGGTGTTGGTTGTCAGTCACCACATTGGTGTTGGTGTTGGTTGTCAGTCACCACACTGGTGTTGGTATGGTTGTCAGTCACCACATTGGTGTTGGTATAGTTGTCAGTCACCACATTGGTGTTGGTATGGTTGTCAGTCACCACATTGGTGTTGGTATGGTTGTCAGTCACCACATTGGTGTTGGTATGGTTGTCAGTCACCACATTGGTGTTGGTATAGTTGTCAGTCACCACACTGGTGTTGGTTGTCAGTCACCATATTGGTGTTGGTATGGTTGTCAGTCACCACACTGGTGTTGGTTGTCAGTCACCACACTGGTGTTGGTATGGTTGTCAGTCACCACATTGGTGTTGGTATAGTTGTCAGTCACCACATTGGTGTTGTTGTTGGTTGTCAGTCACCACATTGGTGTTGGTGTTGGTTGTCAGTCACCACATTGGTGTTGGTATGGTTGTCAGTCACCACATTGGTGTTGGTATGGTTGTCAGTCACCACATTGGTGTTGGTAGAGTTGTCAGTCACCGTATTGGTGTTGGTATGGTTGTCAGTCACCACATTGGTGTTGGTAGAGTTGTCAGTCACCGTATTGGTGTTGGTAGAGTTGTCAGTCACCGTATTGGTGTTGGTATAGTTGTCAGTCACCACATTGGTGTTGGTGTTGGTTGTCAGTCACCATATTGGTGTTGGTTGTCAGTCACCACATTGGTGTTGGTTGTCAGTCACCACATTGGTGTTGGTTGTCAGTCACCACATTGGTGTTGGTGTTGGTTGTCAGTCACCACACTGGTGTTGGTATGGTTGTCAGTCACCACATTGGTGTTGGTATAGTTGTCAGTCACCACATTGGTGTTGGTATAGTTGTCAGTCACCACATTGGTGTTGGTGTTGGTTGTCAGTCACCATATTGGTGTTGGTATAGTTGTCAGTCACCACATTGGTGTTGGTATAGTTGTCAGTCACCACATTGGTGTTGGTGTTGGTTGTCAGTTATCACATTGGTGTTGGTTGTCAGTCACCTTATTGGTGTTGGTATAGTTGTCAGTCACCACACTGGTGTTGGTTGTCAGTCACCTTATTGGTGTTGGTATAGTTGTCAGTCACCACACTGGTGTTGGTTGTCAGTCACCACATTGGTGTTGGTGTTGGTTGTCAGTCACCACACTGGTGTTGGTATGGTTGTCAGTCCCACATTGGTGTTGGTATAGTTGTCAGTCACCACATTGGTGTTGGTATGGTTGTCAGTCACCACATTGGTGTTGGTATGGTTGTCAGTCACCACATTGGTGTTGGTATAGTTGTCAGTCACCACACTGGTGTTGGTTGTCAGTCACCATATTGGTGTTGGTATGGTTGTCAGTCACCACACTGGTGTTGGTTGTCAGTCACCATATTGGTGTTGGTATGGTTGTCAGTCACCACATTGGTGTTGGTGTTGGTTGTCAGTCACCACACTGGTGTTGGTATGGTTGTCAGTCACCACATTGGTGTTGGTATAGTTGTCAGTCACCACATTGGTGTTGGTGTTGGTTGTCAGTCACCACATTGGTGTTGGTGTTGGTTGTCAGTCACCACATTGGTGTTGGTATGGTTGTCAGTCACCACATTGGTGTTGGTATGGTTGTCAGTCACCACATTGGTGTTGGTAGAGTTGTCAGTCACCGTATTGGTGTTGGTATGGTTGTCAGTCACCACATTGGTGTTGGTAGAGTTGTCAGTCACCGTATTGGTGTTGGTAGAGTTGTCAGTCACCGTATTGGTGTTGGTATAGTTGTCAGTCACCACATTGGTGTTGGTGTTGGTTGTCAGTCACCATATTGGTGTTGGTTGTCAGTCACCACATTGGTGTTGGTTGTCAGTCACCACATTGGTGTTGGTTGTCAGTCACCACATTGGTGTTGGTGTTGGTTGTCAGTCACCATATTGGTGTTGGTATAGTTGTCAGTCACCACATTGGTGTTGGTATAGTTGTCAGTCACCACATTGGTGTTGGTGTTGGTTGTCAGTTATCACATTGGTGTTGGTTGTCAGTCACCTTATTGGTGTTGGTATAGTTGTCAGTCACCACACTGGTGTTGGTTGTCAGTCACCTTATTGGTGTTGGTATAGTTGTCAGTCACCACACTGGTGTTGGTTGTCAGTCACCACATTGGTGTTGGTGTTGGTTGTCAGTCACCACACTGGTGTTGGTATGGTTGTCAGTCACCACATTGGTGTTGGTATAGTTGTCAGTCACCACATTGGTGTTGGTATGGTTGTCAGTCACCACATTGGTGTTGGTATGGTTGTCAGTCACCACATTGGTGTTGGTATAGTTGTCAGTCACCACACTGGTGTTGGTTGTCAGTCACCATATTGGTGTTGGTATGGTTGTCAGTCACCACACTGGTGTTGGTTGTCAGTCACCATATTGGTGTTGGTATGGTTGTCAGTCACCACATTGGTGTTGGTGTTGGTTGTCAGTCACCACACTGGTGTTGGTATGGTTGTCAGTCACCACATTGGTGTTGGTATAGTTGTCAGTCACCACATTGGTGTTGGTGTTGGTTGTCAGTCTCCACATTGGTGTTGGTGTTGGTTGTCAGTCACCACATTGGTGTTGGTATGGTTGTCAGTCACCACATTGGTGTTGGTATGGTTGTCAGTCACCACATTGGTGTTGGTAATAATAATAATAATAATAATAATAATAATAATAATAATAATAATAAATAATAATAATAATAATATAATAATAATAATAATAATAATATATGCCATTTAGCAGACGCTTTTATCCAAAGCGACTTACAGTCATGTGTGCATACATTCTACGTATGGGTGGTCCCGGGGATCGAACCCACTACCCTGGCGTTACAAGCGCCATGCTCTACCAACTGAGCTCAGTGACCGACCAGTCACCGTATTGGTGTTGGTATGGTTGTCAGTCACCACATTGGTGTTGGTAGAGTTGTCAGTCACCGTATTGGTGTTGGTAGAGTTGTCAGTCACCGTATTGGTGTTGGTATAGTTGTCAGTCACCACATTGGTGTTGGTGTTGGTTGTCAGTCACCATATTGGTGTTGGTTGTCAGTCACCACATTGGTGTTGGTTGTCAGTCACCACATTGGTGTTGGTTGTCAGTCACCACATTGGTGTTGGTGTTGGTTGTCAGTCACCACACTGGTGTTGGTATGGTTGTCAGTCACCACATTGGTGTTGGTATAGTTGTCAGTCACCACATTGGTGTTGGTGTTGGTTGTCAGTCACCACATTGGTGTTGGTGTTGGTTGTCAGTCACCACATTGGTGTTGGTATGGTTGTCAGTCACCACATTGGTGTTGGTATGGTTGTCAGTCACCACATTGGTGTTGGTAGAGTTGTCAGTCACCGTATTGGTGTTGGTATGGTTGTCAGTCACCACATTGGTGTTGGTAGAGTTGTCAGTCACCGTATTGGTGTTGGTAGAGTTGTCAGTCACCGTATTGGTGTTGGTATAGTTGTCAGTCACCACATTGGTGTTGGTGTTGGTTGTCAGTCACCATATTGGTGTTGGTTGTCAGTCACCACATTGGTGTTGGTTGTCAGTCACCACATTGGTGTTGGTGTTGGTTGTCAGTCACCACATTGGTGTTGGTGTTGGTTGTCAGTTATCACATTGGTGTTGGTTGTCAGTCACCTTATTGGTGTTGGTATAGTTGTCAGTCACCACATTGGTGTTGGTGTTGGTTGTCAGTTATCACATTGGTGTTGGTTGTCAGTCACCTTATTGGTGTTGGTATAGTTGTCAGTTATCACATTGGTGTTGGTTGTCAGTCACCTTATTGGTGTTGGTATAGTTGTCAGTCACCACATTGGTGTTGGTTGTCAGTCACCACATTGGTGTTGGTGTTGGTTGTCAGTTATCACATTGGTGTTGGTTGTCAGTCACCTTATTGGTGTTGGTTGTTGGCCTATGGTCACTATCAGTCAGTTTTATGACCTGCCATTACAAATTATTTATGGCCGGGGAGGGCTGGTATATATTATTCTGTTGCGCTGAGGGAAGATCAGAGAGAATAACCGTCCTCTTTAGACATCATCATGGAAACTCAGAAATGGTCTATCGTGGCCCTGTGTCTGCTGGGGGTTTTGGGTTCAATCACCGCCAAAGGTAAAAGATCTGCCAGACACACATTTACTCTGGATGGTCACCTGACCTGACTTAGCTCATCTCCTACCCTTCTCATTGACTTACTTCTAGACAATCACTATGACTTTCTTCTGAGTTGTGTTTGCAATTTATATTCACTCTTTTCATTGGTTTCTACGGTCCTTTCCCCTCAAACCTTCTTACTCTCTCCTTTCACTAATGTCCTCTCACTCCATCATCATACTCTCTCTCTCACCTGATCTTACTCTTCGACTACTCTTCTCTCTGCTGGATCTCCTCTCACTTGTCGTAAACTTCTAAACTCTTAATTCTCTGTCTCTCTTCTCTCTCACCTAGCTACACAAGTTCTTCTGAATCTGACAAAACATCAAAGTACGAAGAAACTACTATCTGCAGTCCTAATTGAAACCCATGATAAAATGTAATTGAAGCACTGTCTGTAACCTCCTATCGATAGTATATTGCTGTAGCAATCTATCTACAGTATGTTACGGTACTCTCCTATCTACAATATACTACTGTAGCCTTCTATCTACAGTATGTTACTGTAGCCTCCTATCTACAGTATATTACTGTAGCCTTCTATCTACAGTATGTTACAATAGCCTCCTATCTACAGTATGTTACGGTACTCTCCTATCTAAAATATACTACTGTAGCCTTCTATCTACAGTATCTTACTGTAGCCTCCTATCTACAGTATATTACTGCAGCCTTATATCTACAGTATGTTAATGTAGCCTCCTATATACAGTATGTTACTGTAGCCTCCTATCTATAGTATATTACTGTAGCCTTCTATCTACAGTATGTTAATGTAGCCTCCTATATACAGTATGTTACTGTAGCCTCCTATCTACAGTATATTACTGTAGACTTCTATCTACAGTATGTTACTGTAGCCTCCTATATACAGTATGTTACTGTAGCCTCCTATCTACAGTATATTACTGTAGACTTCTATCTACAGTATATTACTGTAGCCTCCTATCTACAGTATATTACTGTAGCCTTCTATCTACAGTATGTTACTGTAGCCTTCTGTCTACAGTATGTTACTGTAGCCTCCTATCTACAGTATGTTACTGTAGCCTCCTATCTACAGTATATTACTGTAGCCTTCTATCTACAGTATATCACTGTAGCCTCCTATCTACAGTATATTACTGTAGCCTCCTATCTACAGTATGTTACTGTAGCCTCCTAACTACAGTATGTTACTGTTGCCTCCTATATATAATATGTTACTGTAGCCTCCTGTCTACAATATGTTGCTCTAGCCTCCTGTCTACAGTATGTTATGGTACCCTCCTATCTACAGTATGTTACTGTAGCCTCCTATCTACAGTATGTTACAGTAGCCTCTTATCTACAGTATGTTAAGTAGCCTCCTATCTACAGTATTGTACGGTAGCCTCCTAACTACAGTATGTTACCGTTGCCTCCTATCTACAGTATGGTACGGTAGCCTCCTAGCTATAGTATGTTACTGTAGCCTCCTAGCTACAGTATGTTACTGTAGCCTCCTAGCTACAGTATGTTACTGTAGCCTTCTATCTACATTATGTTACAGTAGCCTCCTAGCTACAGTATGTTACTGTAGCCTCCTAGCTACAGTATGTTACTGTTGCATCCTATATATAATATGTTACTGTAGCCTCCTGTCTACAATATGTTGCTCTAGCCTCCTGTCTACAGTATGTTACGGTACCCTCCTAGCTACAGTATGTTAGTGTTGCATCCTATATATAATATGTTACTGTAGCCTCCTGTCTACAATATGTTGCTCTAGCCTCCTGTCTACAGTATGTTATGGTACCCTCCTATCTACAGTATGTTACTGTTGCCTCATATCTACAGTATGTTACTGTAGCCTCCTATCTACAGTACGTTACAGTTGCCTCCTATCTACAGTATGGTACGGTAGCCCCCTATCTACAGTATGTTACTGTAGCCTCCTATCTACAGTACGTTACTGTAGCCTCCTATCTACAGTATGTTTAGCTGATGAGAGAATAAAGACCAGGCAAGTGAAGTATGATAGTCGTCACTAAATGTCTCCTGGAGCCTGATCAAAGACCAGTCCATAGGGTGTTCATATCTACCCCCTCTGATCTCTCTCTCTCTCTCTCTCTCTCTCTCTCACACAGTTCATAGGGTGTTCATAACTACCCCCTCTGATCTCTCTCTCTCTCTCCTCTCTCTCTCTCTCTCTCTCTCTCTCTCTCTCTCTCTCTCACAGTCCATAGGGTGTTAATCTCTACCCCTCTGATCTCTCTCTCTCTCAGTCCATAGGGTGTTCATCTCTACCCCCTCTGATCTCTATCTCTCTCAGTCCATAGGGTGTTCATCTCTACCCCCTCTGATCTCTCTCACATTCCATAGGGTGTTCATATCTACCCCCTCTGATCTCTCTATCTCACAGTCCATAGGGTGTTAATCTCTACCCCTCTGATATTTCTCTCTGTCAGTCCATAGGGTGTTCATCTCTACCCCCTCTGATCTCTCTATCTCACAGTCCATAGGGTGTTCATCTCTACCCCTCTGATCTCTCTATCTCACAGTCCATAGGGTGTTCATCTCTACCCCTCTGATCTCTCTCACATTCCATAGGGTGTTCATCTCTACCCCTCTGATCTCTCTATCTCACAGTCCATAGGGTGTTCATCTCTACCCCTCTGATCTCTCTCACATTCCATAGGGTGTTCATCTCTACCCCCTCTGATCTCTCTATCTCACAGTCCATAGGGTGTTCATCTCTACCCCTCTGATCTCTCTATCTCACAGTCCATAGGGTGTTCATCTCTACCCCTCTGATCTCTCTCACATTCCATAGGGTGTTCATATCTACCCCCTCTGATCTCTCTATCTCACAGTCCATAGGGTGTTAATCTCTACCCCTCTGATCTTTCTCTCACACACAGACACTCTCTCAAGGTAGATTATATCAAATATTACAGAAGTTAAAACATTTGTATATTCCTGAAAGGTTTGCTCTGTGTAAGTTTTGAGAGCTAGAAGAGTTCAGATAAGTGTGTTGTAGTTAAGCATGTTTTTATTAGTGTGTTTTAGATACGTATGTTTTTGAAACGTCTCTGTCTCTGGTCCAGTTGAGGAGGAGAACCCAGAGTTCTGGAGAGCCCAGGGTGCCAAGGCTTTGCAAGCGGCTCTGAACAGGAAGTTGAACACCAATGTGGCCAAAAACATCATGCTCTTCCTGGGTGACGGTGAGTGACCAATCACTGTCCAAACCTCACATCAGTGGTGTATTAACCGTATCCAAATCTTACATAACAAATACAATGAGCGACACTCATTCGAAACCTCCTTTTCCAGACTATTCTAATTCACCAGTTTACAGTCCAGTACAACCCCAGTGTGCCCTATTTCTCTGTGCCATTCCCCCCAAGGTATGGGCATTACCACCATCACAGCAGCTCGAATCCTCAAGGGCCAGATGCACAACCAGTCTGGAGAGGAGACAGTGATGACCATGGATACTTTCCCCCATGCGGGCCTCCTCAAGGTACACAAACAAACAAACAAAGCTTAAGATACATACATTAACATGCATAGAGATACCCACAGAGATCACACTTTGTTTGATGTGCAGCTGCAACCATGAGTACCTCTTTCAGAGGAACATATTGTGTCTGTTGTGTATCATGATGTATGTATGAGGTGCATATTATTCATGTGTATTCCTTTCTATCCCTTAATGTGTGCATGTACTGTCTGTCTGTGTGCAGACATACAGTGTTGACTTCCAGATCCCTGACAGTTCATCCACAGCCACAGCCTACCTGTGTGGTGTTAAGACCAACCTGAACACGGTCGGTGTGAACGCTGCTGCTCGCAACGGAATCTGCAAGACCCAGAAGGGCAACGAGGTCACCTCTATTCTCAAGTGGGCCAAAGATGCTGGTAGGAACCATATCTCTGTCCAACTTCCCACATCACTAGGGCCCCGACTTTGTCCTGATCCAGTTGACTTACCAGGAAAACCTTACAGACGATAACTAGGGTCCAGAGTTTTTCCTGGACACGTTATATAATCAGGTGGGTGTTAGATACCGATACAAAACACTAATAAACACAAGAGAGATAACAGTTGGCTAGATGTTCAGTTGAGTCTATAAGGACCACCTGTAGCTGTTGGCTGGAGTCTGGGCCCTCTGGCTTCTTTGGTAATCAGGTGTTGTGGCCTGGTGCAGTACTGGGCTGCTGATGGAGGCGGGAGAATGTTACCTTGACTGTTATCATGTTCCCTTATCACCAACCATAAATATTTCATAACTTCCAGCTCCACAGCCCTGACCCTTACACAGGAGGCTGATATCCCTTCAGAGACAGGCCTGACCCTTACACAGGAGGCTGATATCCCTTCAGAGACATGCCTGACCCTTACACAGGAGGCTGATATCCCTTCAGAGACATGCCTGACCCTTACACAGGAGGCTGATATCCCTTCAGAGACAGGCCTGACCCCTACACAGGAGGTTGATATCCCTTCAGAGACATGCCTGACCCCTACACAGGAGGCTGATATCCCTTCAGAGACAGGCCTGACCCCTACACAGGAGGCTGATATCCCTTCAGAGACAGGCCTGACCCTTACACAGGAGGCTGATATCCCTTCAGAGACATGCCTGACCCTTACACAGGAGGCTGATATCCCTTCAGAGACATGCCTGACCCTTACACAGGAGGTTGATATCCCTTCAGAGACAGGCCTGACCCCTACACAGGAGGTTGATATCCCTTCAGAGACAGGCCTGACCCTTACACAGGAGGCTGATATCCCTTCAGAGACAGGCCTGACCCTTACACAGGAGGCTGATATCCCTTCAGAGACAGGCCTGACCCTTACACAGGAGGCTGATATCCCTTCAGAGACAGGCCTGACCCTTACACAGGAGGCTGATATCCCTTCAGAGACAGGCCTGACCCTTACACAGGAGGCTGATATCCCTTCAGAGAGAGAGATTAAAAGCAACCATGTGTTTGATAGAGAGAACAACATAGAAAGCGCTTTCAGCAGCAGTAAAACTGATTAATTACTTGCTATGAGCATAATAACTGTAAGTATTCTAATTTCAATGCTGAATAATGTGATATCTGACACAAAAACACAGCCACATGGCTATATCACACATTAAAAATACAGTAAGTATTCAAAACCAAGGGTGATTATTTTGATAGTGGACAAGGTTTGACGGAAAACTTTCCCCTGACCCTCTCCCTCCCTCCTTCCTTTCTGACTTCCTCCTCTCCCTCCCTCCTTCCTTTCTGACTTCCTCCTCTCCCACCCTCCTCCTCTCCCTCCTCTCACTCTTCCTCCTTCATTCCCTCCTAGGTAAATCGGTTGGCATCGTCACAACAACGCGGGTCCAGCATGCAACACCTGCCACAACCTATGCCCACAGTGCCAGCAGGAAGTGGTACAGCGATGCAGACATGCCCGCCTCTGCCAAGAAAGA